>NC_138547.1:35572423-36129396 GCF_964234715.1 Podarcis melisellensis
ATATTCCCCTAATATAATAGATTCCCCTAATATAATAGATTTTGTATGCAGGCATTTCCATGCACACTTTCCCCTAATATATGCATTTTATATGCGTTGGTTAGGCAACTGCATCACAAAATTTGGATAAGTGCAAATAATAATTGTGTTTCTGTTCATTTATTGATCTGAAAAGTGCAAATAAGGTGGCTTCTCATTAACATATAACAAAATCAAATTTCTCCCCCATGGGGGTAGGGGTGAAGGGAAGGAATACCCACCTTCACTTTACTTGCTCTTTAAAATTCAAACCAAGGTTTCCCATTATTAAGCATCTCTAGTCAGATTCTTGCCTCACTCACCAGTGTTGCTTTTCCCATTGTGACTTTGGAATGGGTGATATCTATAATGTTTGATTTCTACTGGGCATGATACTGGCAGGTAAAAATAACTGTATTTACATGAAGAGGCTGTTTTTTCTTTCCTTCCTAAAGGACAGGAGAAGATCCCTTCTGGATCAGACAAAAGGCCCATCTAATTCAACACTGTAGCCACAGTGGCCAGCCAGCTATCTAGGGGAAGTCAACAAGCTGGATTTGAATACAATACAGCCTCCTCTGACTGTTGTGATCCCCAGCAACTAGTTCTGTATTTTTTGCTCTATAAGACTTACTTTTTCTATCCTAAAAGGTAAGGGGAATTGTGTATGCATCTTATGGAGCGAATGCAGGCTGCAGAGCTATCCCAGAAGCCAGAACAGCAAGAGGGAATGCTGCTTTCACTGTGCAGCGATCCCTCTTGCTGGCTTCTGAGATTCAGAATTTCCCCCCCCTTGTTTTCTTCCTCCAAAAACTAGGTGCGTCTTGTGGTCTAGTGCGTCTTATAGAGCGAAAAATACGGTATATATAACCACTTATATAACCACTTTGAATAGTAGCCATTGATTTCACTCTATTTAGGGATTGTGGAGGTGTTAATGTGGCAGTTAAGGAAGTAGTTAGATATATGTATAAGGATCTGGATTTGTCTTCAGGCTCATGCAAAATGAAGGATGTTATTAAATGTAGGATTAAGAAGTGTGGAGGTTAACAGGATGTTTGATGGAATAGGGAAATGAGGTGGTGATTCTGGATTGTTTAGGTAGCATGGGTAACTGAAGTGACTTTGTTGAGATCAGATGGCTGATGGGATACCATGCTTGGTGTTAGGGCTGTTCATGCTCCTCCCCAATCCAATTCATGGCCCAATCCAGTGCTTTGGAGCAGCCCCAACATGAACTGGGATAATATGGGGCTTCCCCAGCCTGGATTCTGGTCCCAAATCAATTCAGGGTCATGCAGCTGGAGCAGGGACAGGGCGGAGAAGCAGGTGGGCTTCTCCTTCCCTCCCTCTTGACTGTTAGTTTAAACAGGGTTTTGAATAACTGTCCACCATGCCAAATCCTGCTACTATTTCACACAAATTCTTCCCTTGCCTTAGTTGCCCAAATCATAGTTTGGTTCTTCTTATCCATTGTTAGAGATCAGATCATGCAGCATGGTCGTTCCCAGGAGTAATACTCCTATTTGGGAATAATATGGTCTTGATTTTCAAAGCTGACCAGTATAGAATTCCATATTTGTGGAGGCTATATATGTAATTAATGAATTCCTTAATGTTTGACCTTGAATAATGCCATAGGTTCCCTAGCTCAAACCTAGGCGCTGCAATAGAAAAGTGAATAGTTGTCAATGCTAAATAAAGGTTTTTGAGCAACAGTAAGAGTTTTAATGGCACCACTGCAAATTTATTGAATATCTGCAATAGTGAAGTTCAGTCTGTAGTGTTTCTTAATGAGAAACTCTAAACGTTCTGATGAGGAAACATGCATCCATTGATTTTTCTGGAGTATGTTCATTAAGCTTTATTTTATTTTTCTTGTTAAAAAAAACCTCACAAAAAGGATTGTATAGATTGATAAAGCTGTACTAGAGTGATAGGTCACATCAAATGAATAAAAAATCAATTGGAAGAGAGTGTGAGAGAAGTCTTTACAATTTCATTGTCTGGATCAATAAGGCCAGAAAATTAAGATGTCTTTGCAGAGTAATTTGATTTACAGGCAAACTGTGATCATCTTTGTCTCATATTCTTTATTCATAAATATAGACTTCTGTCCTCACCTATCTGCTTTCCATTGCCTTTCAATAGTACTTGTTACAATGCTTCTTTAGAATGATAGGGCCGCAAATCCATCTTAAGTACAAGAAGGTTTTAATTTTTTTTAATCTTGATCTACCATTGTTCTACATTTCTGCAGCCCATCCAAAAGTGTTACTGGTCTATTTTGAGAGTCTTAATTGGGACTTACTTCAGGAAAAAACGTAAAACTGCACTGCTGGGAAACTACCTTACAATGAGCCAGATAATTAGCCCATATAGCTGAGTATTCTCTACATTGGCTGTGGCTTTCCAGGGTTTCAGACAGCAGTCTTTCCAGTTGTACCAGAAAACACCAGGGATTGAACTCTGGATTTTTACAATGAAAAGCATGTGCTCTACCATTTAGCTAAACAGTTCCTCACCCCCATTCCTCTGTTAGGTACAAGAAACACTGGTGAGGGTTTGAACCACTCCATGGTGTGCAGGTTTGCCACTTTCGAACAACAACAACCACAGCAACAACAGCAACAGCCACAACAACAACAACTAGTAGAACTCTTGTATACCTGACATCAAAGTTAGCAGTTAAAAATTCTAAAAGTGAAAATTCCATTTACCTCTATCCTTGAGATTGTTAAATGCCTGCCTACTGTGCAGATGTTATAGGCACCAAAGTTGTGTCAGAAAAGGCACCCAATGATTCTGATGTGCATCACTGGACACTACATTGCAAGTACTGAGAGGAACGTATGAGAGATTAAATCTCCATTACTGGAAATCAGGAAAACAGGTTGCAAAAGTTTAGATAGATATGCTTCACAAGAAAGGAGAAGGTGGTTGATCTACTACTCCTTAATTATGTTTAATTTTGAAAATGGTGGTCTACCACTTATAAGAACAGAAGAAGAGCCCCACTGGATCAAACCAAAGGTCTATCTAGTCCACCATCTTGTTTCCTATGGTGGACAACTAGATGTCTGTGTGAAACTCACAACTAGGTCATGAGGGCATTAGTCCTCTACTGCTGTTGCCCAGTTACTGGTGTTCTGTAGGTACCTTTGGTTCTGTAGGCAGCATATTACCATCATTACTAATAGGCACTGATAGTCGTATATTCCTTGTGTTTAGTCCCCTTTTAAAGTCATCTAAGCTGTCGGCAATCATCCCATCTTTAGGTAGCAGTTTCCACAGTTTAGCTAGATATGGTGTGAAGGAGTATATAGGTTAATATAAGATTGCTGCTGCTAGCAGAACATTGAACTTCATGCCCATCCTAGCTCTATTATTCAGTAGTTCTAGTACTCCCTGGGGTATGTTTATTTATTAAAATATTTGTATGGTTTTAACACAAGTATATAGCTTTAATTCTATCAATGTTTAATTGTTTTTTTAAATGATTGGTTCCCCTCACCTACATTTTTAGATGTGACCTTATTTTCTATATCAGATGTTAATATTATTTTTATCTATAAGCTGTCTTGAGTCCCTGTCAGGCAAAAAAGTGAGGTATAAATAAATAAATTTTATATACTGCTATTTCTTATAAAGAAAAATATGAGAGCAGTTTACAAGTTATATATAATCTATACAATAAAAACCATATATTAAAAGGTAAGATCAGAAATCAGGTAACGATTATGGAAAGATGTGTTCTTAATCACATGCTTAAGACTGACAGAATAGAAAAGTTTCCAGAAGGCATGTAAAAGTTGAAACAGAAGGTGCCTGCTGAACCTGTGTTGAGAGAATATTTGACAATACTGGGCTGATGACTCTAAAGGCCCAGTTTCTTCTTGTTGCATGACGATCCTTACCAACCTGGTGAACAACTTGCAGTTGATCCCAGTGATCAAGCAGGGACATAACGGTTCAGGTGATCCCTGAGGTATCCTGTACCTAAGTTGTTCAGGGCTTTTAAAATAAATTCAAGTTCCTTAAACCTGGCTTTATAGTAGATACCAGTGCTTTTTTTCTGGGGAGTATGCAAGATTTTGTGAATCTTTGTGCTTTTGTCCGTTTACTGCATTTATTCTTCCTGATTTGAACTATAAAATGGTGATTTTCTTGAGTCAAAATGAGAGTACCCCTAAACATTTTTTTAGAAAAAAAGCACCGACCATAGACTACATTTGAACTTTGATGGTGATTATTTTTTATTTATATGGCTATCATTCAGAAATTCTTTCCTGCACAGCTTACCAACAAAATATATCTTTTTAAAAAATATAGTACAGAATTTAATAAAAAAATAGTGATCAACATTTACATTTTTTCAGCATTCTAGTACATAGGCAATTGACCGAGTAAATGAAATGCTGCACTCCTGTCACAACTAGTCTGTACAACTAAGCATTGTATGATTCCTAATCTTTGCCATCTCTTAGATTACGCCCCCCTGACTATCTGCAAACATGAAGTCTTCCAAGTTCCTCATCCTCTGTGAAACTTCGGATGAAAGTATTGTAACAGAAATCACTCAAGTTGCAGATCCCCTGTTCAAAACCCATCAAATAGAATGGGCTTTGAACTGCCCGAGGACTCATTTTCTCCTACCAAATGTTTATGCAAATGCATCCTGCAGAAGTGAACGTATTACACCAGCTGAATTTCCCACTCAAGCTCAACATATCACTTTATCAGTTTGTCATTAAAAAAAAAATAGCCAGTTGCAAATTAGCAATGCTAACCAGCGCTCTAATAAATCTGTAGAGCAATTGTAAGGTTCAGAATTACTTTCAGAAGCATTTAATAATGACAATCTTACACATTTATCTTGCATCCCCAGATAAAAGGAGCTAATCATTACACAGAACCTAAACAGAGATTGGCAGATACACATCAGGGCAAGGGAGAGAGAATTCTTGCTAATCTTTCTCTTTCTGCCTTCCCTCTCACAAATGGTGGTGTTCTAATTGCCTCCTGTTTGCTCAGTATGAAAGTGCAGGATCTTGTTTTGGCGTGATTGATTGCCGAGCTTGGCCCTTAGACTGAATTTTCTGTTCATTGAAGAGTGTTTACAGACCTGACAACACCCTCCATTTTGAACAGGGCAAACTGATGATAAGTGGATTAATTTCCCACGTGGAATCTAATATTCAGGCTTTACCTATTCCTCTGATCAGTTTTAAATTCCATGAAGGTTCCCAATTAAAGTTATTGACATGGGCAGACAAATCTGCTCCCCCTGCCACCCCAATTGCAAATCTAAATGCAAAAGAAAAAGAGCCATGGAATATATATAGAATATGTTTTGGCTAGGGGTGGTGAAGAAATTTCATTCAGTAAAACATACCAAGCTAACACTTTCCAAAGCAATATGCAAACCAAAACACAGCCTTCCTTCAAAATTCACATTTTAAAAAAAATTTGTAATGCAGTTCTCCAGTCAAGCAATGAACAAAAAAGGATATAGTGGGCTATAATATTCAAAAGAATGCATAAGAATGTTACTGAATATAACATGATATACAAAAAAACATTTTCTCTTGGAGAAAGACAGATGTACATGGCCCTGGAAAATATGAGGGTCTGGGGCAAACAAAAACCTTATCTTATTCTGAATTATTATTTTTTAAACAAACTTTGCTAAACGTAAGCCAGCAGAGAATTGCAGACTGTATGCATTAGACATTTAGCAGCAATGAAACAGCAGACCTATGTCAACAGTTGAACATAAACGCAATGTGAAGCATCTGATGCTGTTGACATATATGCGCGCGTGTGTGTTTGTGTGTGTGTGTGAATATCTTAAAATGTCTAGTGTGGCATTCATGTTTTTGATTCTGTGATTGATCAAGTAGTTGAGGGGCAAAGGTAGGTCCTTTGGGATCAATAAATAATCCTAAATGTATTTGATGTCCCCAACACGTGGCAGCTGTTTGTGAAATAACTGAGTTGGGAATGAGACTTGGAACTGCATCTCCCTCCTGCTGCTAGCTTCTCTGTTGGTTAATGCTGTGCATTTCACCCTCCCTGACATTATCTGAGACATTATAATCTTCTATTACTGCAGGGGAATGGCCTGCTATCAGTAACGAGCTCAGCTTTGAAAGATTCAATATCAAAAGCCATTTTGCTTCTGTGGAGTTGGTGGAGAGCAGGGGGGGGGAGGAGAGGCTGGTGTTAGGAGTCTTGCTACATTTCTGACTAGTTAGAAATCTGGCCACCTTGTTCGACAGCAGTAGCGTCTTCGATAGCTCATTTATATAGGCAGGTTTTATGTCTGACATCCTAAAAGCTGCCAGGTCCAATACATTATTGAGAATCCATTATTTTGCTACTGACTATTTATTTCTGTGCATCTATAATCATAAGTACCCTGCATTATTCTGTCACCTTTCAGCCTTGCCATATAAAATATTCAGCAAGCCACACACCCCTCACAGAGAGAAACTCATTGACCTTGATGCCTTCAATGCATATAGAAGAAATATTCAAAAGTGGAGAAAGTAAAAGGCCATTCTCTGATCTAAGCTGATAGTAGGCAACAGGTACTGCTGTAAAACTTTATTAGGCTGGGAATATAAATCTGCAGAAACTGGGTATCCGGCTTTAATATACATATTTTTCAAGGTTGCAATGTTATGGAATTATACAAGACAAAGTTTATAATGGTGGTTTTACCCTTGCTACGCTCGGGATTGTTTCCAACTAATTTATACTCAGAGTGTTGATAGAGCTAAGTAATGTCTATTACTTGTAATGGGGCTACTCTGAGTAGGATCACCATTGGATGTGACCCTCTTCTATTATTGCTTCAGTCCAGAATTAAACAGAATATAATCATGATATATGAGTATATGGTATCATCTGCTAATTGCACAGCTACAGGGATTGGTTAAAATACCAGCAATTCAAGCAATAACTCTGCACCTGATGAACAGACTTCCAAAGTTTTAGTAGCTTGACCAAAGCAGTTTCCTCTTTATAGTCAATTCATTCATATACTGGAAGGAAAATATCCTCTAAAAGTAAAACTGAAACAAAACAGGGACAGTCCTTTACCAAGAACCAGCAGCTTAAAGTAGAAAGCTACATAAAATTGCTTGGAGAAGTCATACAGAAGATTGAACTGAAATGTCATCAATGTACGGGTAGTACTTCTCTCTTACATCTTCTTATCCCAGGAAGACTGATGGAAGTCTTGACTTAGTCAGTACCTGGAGGTTGGATGAGGGTGAGCTGGATAAACTTTAGTCCAGATAAGGCAGAGGAGCTGTGAGTTGGGAAACCACATCTGGTCTTGGATGGGGGTAGCAATATCAAGTTGGCAGCTCAGAGTGCTCCTGGGCTCAATGCCAACTGGAGAGGCTGGGCTAGTCATGGGCAAGAGTGCCTTTCATCAATTGGTTACAATAGTTGCAATGCTACCTAGAGAGAACTGGCTTCTCACCACAGCTACCCATTCAATAGTGATACCTGTGCTTCCAGACCAGACTGCTGTTGCATACCCTTTGTTAAGACTTCCTATAAAGATGGTTCAGAAACTCCAGCTGGTAAAAAATGCAGCTGTTCAGCTCCTGACTGGAACCAGGTAAGCAAAGCATATTGTACCAGTTGCACTGGTGGCCAGCACACTTCTGGGCACAATTATAAAATGTTGATTATGACCTGTAAATATCTGAATGGTTTGGGACTAGATTACTTAAGGGATCACCTAGATCTATGCAAGTCTGCTAGTACTATAAGATCTCCATAGGAGGCCTTGATGAGATGCCAAACAGGCAAAATAAGCTAGGCTGGCAAGCATATGCACCAGGATTTTTTCAGCAGTGCCCCATAATTGTGGAATACTACGCTCTGTGCTTTGAGGAAGGCCTGAGCCCTGGGTATTTTTAGATGACTTTTACAGGAACTAATTACTGCTGGGATGTGATTGCATGGTCTGCTCTTAGTGATTATATTATGCTTTTTTAATTTTTTTTGTTAGATTGCTAGTTTTAATAAGATGGGGTTGCTTTATTGTAGAGGTGGAGAACCTGTGGCTTTCTAGATACTCTTGGACTTCAGCTTCCATCAGCCTCAGCCAGCATGGGATGATTTGTTGTAGTCATGACTGGACCTAATTACTAATTTCTGGAGCATACTAGATCTGCTACACAATCACACCTCTCCCCCCCCCCCACCCGCCGCAGCAGTCGCCACACTCTGTTGACATCCTCAACACCTTCCATGAGCTAGAAGGATAACTTCTGAAATAGCGAGCCTATGTGTATGTTTTCTATATAATTTAGAGCTCTGGAAAATCAGGGTTCTGAAATGTGGAGGCAGGCTGCATGAGTAGGAAAGGCAATCCACTGCAGCATGTGGAGTGTCATGATGACAATGACAGAGGGAGGGAGATGCTCACTTTCTCTTATCACTTGAGGGAAGAGGCCTATGCAAACTTAAAGAGTAAGACCAATGTTGCCACTAAGATGCTCTATGTAGAGCTGGACAAATCTTGTCACGTCGATCTCAGGCCCCCCCCCTTCCAATCTTAAATTCAGTTCTCCTCAAATCGTTTTGCATCAAAAAAATTTTAATGTCCTCATAAAAATTCATCAGCATTTTGGTGAGAATTCTCCCTAATATACATAGTTTTGTACAATTTTACCCATTTCCCCCCAAAACAATTTCCAATCCAAACAATTCATTTGCATATGCCCCACCCCCAATACATAATTGCATGCTTTAGTTTACCATATGCAATTTTGGAGATACTTGGCTGGATAATTATCTTGCAAAATCTGAAAAGTGTGAATTTTGAAGAATGACTGTATTTTCACAAGTGCATATTGGGTAGATTTGCCTTTAAATGCTCACTGAATCAAATTTCTCCCCATCTCTACCTCTGTGCCTGCCTGCCTATTTTCTGGCTTGGCTATCAAGTCTACTCTAGACCATTTGCCCTGGCACTGACAAATGGCACATGGAAGTCATCTGTATCATAGAAGTATGCTGAACAGAGTCAGAGTCAGGTTTAGTTCCAACTCCGTTGGCATAAACTCAAAGGTGGGTTTGTTGCTGTATATTGTAGTTAAGGGATGACAAAATATTTTGTTCACTTTGAACTTTGGAACCAATTTACCTGTTTTACCTTGACCTGTGCATAGATTAGAATGTTGTTGTGCAGGGTAGTCCACATATATATGAACCTTTCTGCACACAGCCAAACAACTCACAGTTTATGCCCCTTTCTTCCTTTCTTCCATCACACATTCTAACTGTTTGATGCAGCTGGTAAGTGTAATGTAAAGGTAAAAGGTAAAGGGACCCCTGACCATTAGGTCTAGTCATGACCAACTCTGGGGTTGTGACGCTCATATCGCTTTATTGCCTGAGGGAGCCGGCGTACAGCTTCTGGGTCATGTGGCAGCGCACGGAAACGCTGCTTACCTTCCCGCCAGAGCGGTACCTATTTATTTACTTGCACTTTGACATGCTTTCGAACTGCTAGGTTGGCAGGAGCAGGGACCGAGCAACGGGAGCTCACCCCGTTGCTGGGATGTGAACTGCTGACCTTCTGATCAGCAAGTCCTAGGCTCTGTGGTTTAACCCACAGCGCCACCCCATGCAAATAAAATGCTTGTGTGTGTGTGACTTTGTGTGTAATGCTCCATGAAGCAGCCATACATCATAACATGCAGTCCCTTACAAGGTAGCCTTTTGGTGCTGTTGTACAGAGAAAGAAATGGCTTCCCTAATAAGTATGAGGGGGAAGGCATCTTTTTCTCAGTCCAATTTCCCAGGAAGGGACTGCATGCTGTGATGTACAGCCACTTCCTGAAGCATCAGAAAAAGTATTTTACCTTTGAAAGACACTGCACATATTAGCTGCTCCAAACAGCTTGAAAGTATGAATGAAAAAAGAAGCCCTGGAACCACTTTCATATAAACAGGGTAAAAAATGGTAAAAGTGTGTAACATTTTTAGGACTTTTCTTTTTTAAAAAAATCAAAAAAATCTTAGTGCAAATGCAATGAAATAGACATTCTGATTAACATGTGTGAAAGGGACATGAACTGATCAAGACCATTCTGTCCATTGAGTGTGAAAGAGCCTTACAGTTATACAGCAGCATATTTGAAGTGACTAGTGTGTTGTATGGATAGACATACCTGAAAACAAACCTTCCTTCCTTCCTTCCTTCCTTCCTTCCTTCCTTCCTTCCTTCCTTCCTTCCTTCCTTCCTTCCAGGATTGGTTTTGTTTTTTGTTTTTGGTGCAACATCACACTCTTGGAGAGAGAGAAAAAACTCCAAACTTAATGAATAATCATCCTCACACATTTCCAAATTGCATCTGATAATTTAGCTCACAGGGGAATATACAGTTCGAGGAAATTGTCAACATAAATTTGTTTGATAAGGTCATAGTGATGCTTTTGACAAGAAAATGAGATGTGTGTGTGTTTGTGTGTGGAGATATATTACCACTGCCTTTAGCTTTGTATAAAAAGATGTGCACCATGCTTTGGTGTGTGTAGATGCTAAGAACAAAAATACAATGCCTTTGGATTTTAGAAAGGGAAAGGAAGTGGAAGAGAGGAACTACAAGAAATACTCAATTCTTACATAGGATATTTACAGATGTTCTGTTGGTTACATCTTATAGATCATGTGGGTTACTTCCTAGATCTGGTCCTCCTGAAAAGGATTGTAGAGGTTGAAGTCTAGTTTTAACTAAAAGAATGTTGCTCCGCCGTGACTTCCCCACCAATTTGGATACAATAACTGAACTGGAGGCCCCTCTACTGTCCTCAGGTCCAGTATTGGACCACTTTAACCAGATTTTCCCAGCAGATGTGGACAGACTCCTCCGTGCTGGAAAGCCCACCACTTGTGCTCTCCATCCCATGCCTGTCTTGGCTAATTAGAGCATGTTCAGAAGAGGTGCGGGCCCCCCTGGGTGAGATCATCAATCGGTCCCTTGGCACCGGGACATTCCCAGGGGATTGAAGGAGGCAGTGGTGTGTCTGCTCTTAAAAAATAAATAAATTGTTAGATCCTTTAGATCTATCCAATTACTGCCCAGTTTCGAATCTTCCATTCCTGGGTAAGGTGATTGGGAGGGAGCTGTTGTTGTGCTACTCTTCAGTGTGTGGGGTGCTGCAGGGCGCAATTCTCTCCCTGGTGCTTTTTAACATCTATATGCACCCCTTTGCCCAGCTTGTCCAAAATTTCGGTTTGGGTTGCTATCAGTTTTCTGATGACACCCAGCTTTATCCGTTGATGGATGGCCCTCCTGACTTAGCCCCAGACACACTGTTCAGGTATTTGGAAGCCATGGCTGGATGGTTACGTGGGAGCCGGTTGAAGTTAAATCCTTTGAAGACAGAGGTCCTGGGTTGAGATGATATGGGGTTGGGGGGGCAACTCCCATCCCTTGCGGGGGCGCAATTAGTACCGGCGCCTTCTGTCAGGAGTTTGGGTGTAATCTTTGATGCCTCCCTTTATATGGAGGCGCAGGTTACAGCTATAACAAAGGCAGCATTTTTTCATCTCCACCAAGCTAAGCAGTTGGTCCCTTACCTCTCTCGCCCTGACCTCACCACTGTGATCCATGCTATGGTCACCTCAGGCTTGATTATTGTAACTCATTCTACATGAGGCTGCCCTTGAGACTATTGGCGCCCAGTGGAGTATCAGGTTTAAGGTATTGGTTTTAACCTTTAAAGCCCTATATGGCCTAGGACCCTCATACTTATGGGAACGCCTCTCCTGGTATGCCCCACGGAGGACCTTATGGTCTGCAAATAACAACATCCTAAAGATTCCAGGCCCCAACCACCTTCAATTTTAACCTGAAGATTGCCACTTGTCCAGTATTAATTTTAATTTGTTTGAATTAATTGTGGGATGTATCGCTTGTTTTTATGCATTGTCTTACAGTGGTACCTCAGGTTACATACGCTTCAGGTTACAGACTCCCTTAACAAATAAATAGTACCTTGGGTTAAGAACTTTGCTTCAGAATGAGAACAGAAATTGTGCTCCGGTGGGGCAGCAGCAGCGGGAGGCCCCATTAGCTAAAGTGGTGCTTCAGGTTAAGAACAGTTTCAGGTTAAGTACGGACCTCTGGAACGAATTCAGTACATAACCAGAGGTACCACTGTACTTGTATGATGTTAGTCACTCTGAGCACAGCTTTGGCTATAGAGGGCGGGATATAAATAAAATTTGTTGTTGTTGTTGTTGTTCTCTGTACCTGTACATAATACATCAATCTTCATTATTGTATCAAGATATCCAATACATATATTAGATTGTAATATTGGTTTTGCATTTTACCTATTTGAAAAAGAAGCAAAAGGAGATAATCTGCTAATTAATAAAGCAAGGATGCCTGAGGAATTTTGGAGAGGTGTTCCACGTTCTGAAGCAAACCTTTCTGATCCATAGCTTCCTAATGCAGTTGGAGTTTGGGACATTGTCATTTTATTTCTGTACAGTGTCTCTCTGAGTTTCTACCAAGTCAGCTCATTAGCTACCGTACTTTTCTGTGTATAAGACACCCCAATGTATAAGATGCCCCCTATTTTGGGGGACTCAGATTTAAGAAAATGGGGAGAGATGGCACAAAGTTGTTGAGCTGTTTTGGGGGAGGATTGCCCCAAGTTGTTGAGCTTTTTTTAATGGGGGAATGCCAAAGATCACTAACCTGCACGTGCCACAAAATCAGCCTCTCGTCTGTCCCTTCAAAAAAGGCAGAAGCTGCACATCGTTCACCCAATTGCTGTAGCATCCGCCAATCAACAACACCCATTGACGCAGCAACCAATAACATGTATAATAGCCGCTGACAGCCATGGCAGCAACCATTCAAATGTCCACCCTATGCACTACCCATGTATAATACAACTCCCACTTTTTAGTATGATTTTTAAGGCAAAATACCTAGTCTTATACACGGAAAAGTATGGTAAGTTGTTTTTCAGGCAAGAGGGACACATATCCTTAAATTGTCATGAGAAATTGCTCTACAGTGAAATTTGAACTGTATTATGGAGTTGTTTGCCAGGGAAAACATACAAGAGAAGGCAACAAGATGGGGGTAATTCAATCCACCAAAGGTTTATTAAGGCCAGCTGACACAATGAGTGTAATTTCTTAAGAGCAGGGCTGAGTTCACTGGAACTCAGTTCTGGCACCTCTCAGGTGGGCGCCATTGCCATTATAAGAGGACAAGGGAGGTGTTCATGGTGAGTTACAGCACCTATTTTTTCTATATAAAAAAAAGCAGCACTGGTTAAGGTAGAGGTCACACATCCATGGGATAAATGCCATGGACTGGAATCCTTTCTGATACTGGGAGGTCAGTTGGTTCAGGAGAACCCAGCATGTATTGCCACATGCTTTATAGCTGCCGAAATCCCTCTGTGCTTCCAAGCCGAGCACCTGATAACTGAGTTACAGGATTTAATGCCTTTTTTATTTCTATAGAACAGAGATTGGAGGAGGGTGGGGGCAGACCAGAGAAACTCTGTCCAAAAAGTAACTTGTAGACCGATTTCAAATCACCTAATAATAGCTTGGGGCCTGTTAGACGCTAGAAGATTGAATGATACTGTTTTCATTTTGGATTACTGTGATGTATGCACTATCAGGCTGTCAGTCCTACTATCACAGGTATTTATCACTTTGTATTTGTGATTTATTCTTGAAGGACTTTTGTTCACATGCCTTAGATTGTGTCTCCCAGCTTGGCTCATTTCCCCCTCCCAGCTCTTTGACTTTAACAGTCTTCATTATCTTCATTAAACCTATTTTTCCCCTCTTGAGCAATATTTCCCCTCTGAGTTGTAAAGGACATTTTTGTTGTTGTTTTATTTGTTAATCAGGCCATTTGGACAATCAGTCTGTATATACCTGTTTCAGCTGCTGTGATACAAGGCAAGTCTTACAGTAGCAACAGAAGCAGAAGTTGAACCCTTTGAAAACTACTAGGGGTACCCATTGGCTCTGAGTAGTTGCCAAATTACAAGGCAAAGAGGAATGATTCAAGTGAGGAGTTCATATTCCCAACTCAGATTGCAGTATTAACAAGGGATCTGAAGTTGATCAGGACCTTTCTAAAGTCCTGAGTGGTTCTGTTGACTCAGATTTTTAAAGTATTTAAGCAAGCAAACAAGCAAAACCTAGCTAACAAGAGAAATGCCCTGAGCATGAGGGGGTGGAGATGTCAAATAATTCCAATCGAAGTGGAAGCAGAAACTGCTGGTGTTTCATCACCTGTCCAGAATAAAAAAATAACCACACTTCAGGGCTCTGAGAGTTGTTGCCTCACAGAGCTACAGTTCCTAGCACCCTTAGCAAACTATGGTTTTCAGATTACAGTGGTACCTTGAGTTACAAACACTTCGGGCTACAAACTCTGTTAACCCGGAAGTAGTACCTCGGGTTGAGAACTTTGCTCCAGGATGAGAATGGAAATTGCATGCCGCCGGCACGGCCCCATTAGCAAAAGCACACCTCAGGTTAAGAATGGTTTTGAGTTAAGAACGGACCTCTGGAACGAATTAAGTTCATAACCCGAGGTACCACTGTACTTTGTGGGAAGCCATGACTGTCAAAATGGTATAAAGGTCCTTTAAATGTATGGTGCAGATGTGACCAAGTTGAATTACTCAGCAGGTTGGAAGTTGCTTTTCTTAATGTCTAGAGTCACCCATGAGTGGCTTTTGATAGCTGGGATCCTTGTCTGCTGTTCTTATTGGCTAAAGTTGTATATACGTATTGTGTAAAAATGAACTGCATGAACCTTTTTGCTGCCACCTGTTGGTTACTCCCCCCAACTTTAGAGAAATTATTGGAGCTTGCTGATACCATTTGCTGGAACAGTGTTGCTACAGTGTTTTCAAATTGTACATTGGCTAAAGAATCCCAAGGGACCATGAGCAATGCTAAAGGACATAGACATTCATTGGGACATCAAGACCCAGGTAAGATATGAGAAGTTTTGAACTTGGGAGATCTTTGTGTTTTTGTCAAAGTTACTAATTTGCTGCTGCAATTGATGGTTACTTTAAATAAATACTGGGCTATGCCCTGTACTGTGTCTAAGGCCATAAAAAGGGGAGGAGCCATAATTCCCAGAACTTGGCCCTGAGTGGTGGCCCACAGTCTTCTCTAAATTCATTTTTCTTTCTTCAGAAAAAGTCTGGATGCCTTCCCCAAGAATGAGCTTCTAAATTTCCCTCAAAATTTTACTTTAGTAAAAATTCAGTGGCACCACTAGTAAACAGTTGTGCTGGAATTGCACAATAATTAGGCCAGTTCTGATAATATGAACGGCAGTCATAAAATTCGACATCCTTTCAACAGTAAGTAAAAAAACACAAAAAAACAGGGACATTAAACCAACTGGGAATTCGATGGTTTATATCTTATTGTGTTTCTGCTGGCCATGCCACATCTAAGCGTTTGTGCCTCATTATTAGAGGGGGAGTATTTTTGTCTATGAATTCCCTTGGAGATCCTACCAGCTTAAGAGGCCTTGTAATGCAGATGAGGAACATCAGTGAGTTGCTTCCTCTGAGAATACAAAATAGCAACCCAGATCTGTGGATGCATTTCAAATTGATACAGAAGTGTGCCATACTAATATGAGGCTTGTAAAAACCAAATCATTTTGTGTGCTGGGTGGGTGTGGGTGGGGTGAATTTGCATTAGCTGGAGAATAAAAAGGTTTTGACACTGCCATTTGGGGTACTTTCAGAAGTAAGGAAAATGTATCAATTGGCCTCCATTGTCAGAAATGCCCCTCTGCTAAATCTTTCTTACTTGCTCGAGATTGGTAGCTGGTTGCTTGAAAGGTGATATCTCCTGCAAGAGATTGGCTCTGGCAATTTGTGGTAAGACATGGCAACAGGCAGCAGAGCACACAATTTGCATACATCAGGTTCTGGGTTCAATCCCTTGCATCTACAGGAGTCTTGTCCAAACTGTTACCAGGTAGTGCAGACCAGCCTTCCTCAGCCTAGTGTCAATATGCATATTGCACTGGGCTACAGTTCTCATTAACACCATCCAGGCTGATTAGAGATATAGTCTATTCAAAGCATTTGAAGGTCAGGTAAGACTATTAGAGAATAGATTTAGCTAGGTAGATCTACAGTCTGACTTCATATAAGGCAACATCCTGTGGCTCCTAAATTCACATGCTATTATCTTTGGTGCAGCAGTTGACTCCTCGCCCTTCCTTTTTGCTGAAGGGGAATGATTTTCATAAGTATTACAATAGAGGGCTGTGTGCTCGCCGGTGTAGTAAATCTGGAAATCTGGAAAGGAAATTGAAAATGTGTCTGCTGTGCTGTATACTATTAGAGGGCTGCAAGCCTCAATCCTAGGCACTTTAGAGCTGGCTAGTTAGGGATGAACATCACAGTTCTAGATAGTGAAAAAGTGGAAAATATGTTGTGTCCCCTTCTCTCTGAAACATCCCTGTTGGGAGCAGCCAGTGGGGAAGGGTGATGGTGCTTACTTAGCCTCCAAAACCTACAGCATACTGGGCAGTGAATGTAATGGGGAGGCTGCCATGGTATGAACATACTGGAGAATCATTGTGGTGCTCCAACTGCCTGCCTGCACCATGCCAGAGTCATTGCAGGCTCAAGTTGCTGGCACATGGATATCTCAGATGAAGACTGGGGAGCAGACTCAGGCTTTTTAGGCATCTGTCTCCAGACAGAACTCTACTCCTTTAAAGGGCAAAACCTCTGGTCTGAGGACAGGCACTCCTCCTCTATTCCATGGCTTCTCTCCTGGTGTGTTCCCTTCATCCCCTGTCTGGTGACATATGGTGAGTGGCATCTGGTTTTTAGGGCTCAGGGGGAGGTGCCTGTGGGTGTCCAGGGTCTGGCCCTAAAGGCTGTTTTCCCTGGTGCAGCTGATCACACTGGAGCTCTGTCAACTAGTCCATTCAAGCTCCTGATTGTTCCTTGAGCCACATTCTTACCTGTCTCATACATGATGTCACACATGATGTCAGGTGTGGCATAGGTGGACATGGTTTGGAGAAGCAGCCTCATGGGCCAAACAGGGACTTATGTTGGGCCTAATGTGACCCATGGTCTGGAAGTTCCTCACCCTGCTCTACATGTCCACTTGCAATAAGCATTCCTTAAACTCATAATTTTTTGTCCACTTATGTAAACAAAGCGTGTTCTCATAAAAGAGAGAGCACGTGTTGCGGATGGGGCCAAACAAACCCAGCTAGTGACCAGCCCATTAAGGGCAATGGGCTGGAGCAGATTGGTTGAAGTTGTTACTGGGGCAAAAATGATGTTGCCAATTTAGGGGTGGGTTTAGTCCCCATATATAAGCAGGGTCCACAGCTTTCTCTTTCTCTTTTGCTGTGGACATCGGATCTCCCGCCCGCCCTCCCTTGATTTGGGCTTGCGCTTTGACCTTGCTCTGCCTGTCATGGGGTCGCTCGCATTGGTGCGAGGGCCCAGTAGGAATTTGCCCAATTGGCTGATTAGTGCGTGCCTTTGGGGTTTTGCCTACTGCTTAGCAAATCGTCACAACTTGTAAGGTTGGCGGTTAGGCATTGGTAAAAATTGGTTGGTGGAGGGGTATGGATTGGCTGTGCCTGCCCCTCCAATGCTGCTGCTGACGGGTATTCCGTTAAAGGAATTCTGAAGCTTACCATCCCCTTCGTCCAAACCCTGACGGCAGGGTGCGGGCCGCGTAAGCTTCAAGGAACATGCGCGGAGCAGTGAGAGTCTGTTACGCAGCTCCATCTGACTCTGACCATGATTCCTCCGGGACTGGCTAAGGAGTCAGTGCTGTCCCCCAAGGCGGGGTGGGGACAGGTAGTCATACCAATGCCTAAGCAACCACTCTCAATTTGTATAAAATAAAGTTGTGGCCAAAATTATGCCAAAAACCAAACAAAAATTATGTGTGATGTCTGAGTTATTGGGGTAGGGGGTTTGTGGGACCTCAGCACGCAAACATATTTATTTTTGTTTAATGTATAAACTTGTATATGTGACAGCATATCTTGTGAGTTCACTAAACATGCAGAATCCATTCCCTTATTTTGTGTGGTCCTGTTTCCTTTCCAAATTGATTGGCACTCTGCCACCTGAGTTTGCTGTTGGAAGGAATGATGTTATCACCTGCCCTGAAGATTCTGGTAAAAAAGGGAAAATACATGCACATCTTTTTAAAACAAATATGTAGACCTGCCAAGAATCTAGCTTTTGCCTGGCTCCCATGCAGCCAGGAAGAAAACACAGGAAGAAAAAATGGCTGAGTTAGGATTGTTGTTGTACACACATACCCATTCTTCCTAGCTTCATAAACTTTCAAAAGGACATCACTAATTCTGTGCTGGAAAGGAATTCTGCCAAGTCCTCTAATTTTAATTAAAAGCTTCTAGTAACAAGATGGAGAAGTAAAAGTAGGAGCTGGCTTATTTCCAGCTGCTCATGAATTACCAGCCAAATCAAAATTAGCTGGTCAGGAAAGAGCAAGAGAAACCCTGTGGGGAATCTTCACTATTAACTATGCTTGTTCTGTGGAGAGGAAAAAAACACACCCACCCCTATGCTTAGAACAGTCAGCGTCTTTGAACCTTTGATCAGACATTGCCCATGCTTTAATTGGATGTGAAACAAATCTTTCCACCCATAAAATGTTTGCTGTTGTTCCACTGCCATGCAACATATGGACTTTGCAGGTGCTGTCATCAAGTGTAAATGAGAAGAGAAAGGAGGGACAATTGAGATAACTCACCACCAGCTCTGTCCCAATCACCACCATAGGGAGGATAGGACTAAAGAGAGGGCCAAGAACAAGTGATGTGTTGCCAAAGGAGCTAGCTATCGAGATATCATCCTGTATATAGGCACGCCTTTATTCCCCTCACCCACATCCTCTCCTAGAGATGATGCCATCAAAGGGCCTCTGTACAAAAGAGGACAATGGATTGGGAATGAGTTCTATATTGCATCATGAGAGATAAGATGTTGTGTTGATAATACTAATATGTCTATAATATGTTCCACATGAATCCAGATGCACAAACACACAGTCCTCCAAGATAAATTCCTGTTGTTTCAGGAATGAATGAAACTGTCAGTTCTAGTTTGTGGAATCCCCTCCCTTCTCAAGGTTTTTGACAGCAGGCCAAGACACATATTTTTGTTCAGACAACTTTGGAAATGGAAGATGAGATCTGGATGTCCTCTATTTCAGTACTGTTTTTGGTCTTGACTATTACTTAAGGTGGATTTAATTGTTGGCTTTGTGAGGCTTTATTTGTTGTATGTATGTAATCCACCTCAAGATTGCTTGGTGTTGGACAGTTCAGAGATAGAGATAAGCAAGTAAACAAGCAAGCAAGAAAGTGGTGGTTACCTTCAGTTTCTCATTCCTCCAGTCTCAAATTCAGTTTCCTGCTTTTGTGCCTCATATGGGGATTTGTGTGTGTGTGTGTGTGTTTTTTAAGTCCTCACAATAATTAAACAATATTTGCTGCACATTTCGTCCATTCTACATGTTTTTGCAATCAGTTTCCCCTGAAATTATCAATTTTGGGAATTTAAAAAATAGACCTTTTTGGGGGGTTATGATACAAAACTCAGTGGTGCAGATTTCAAAGGACAGCTGCATTTCTGTTTGTGTGTTGCTTTAAGAAGCACAAATTAGGCAGGTTTGCATTCAGGAGTTCGCAGGAGTAGGACTTTGTTTCTTTCCTAGCTTTCAAATGTCACACACAGCGGCGGCGGCGGCTGCTGCTGACTGAGATGAAAGTGGGAGGGGCAGGGCAGTAGTGACCAGGTGATGTGGTGGAGCCAATCCAATGCTCCTGGTACTGCACCCATACTAAACTGAGTTTCCTATAGCCTTAAGCCTCCCTTTCAGCAGCTGATAGCAACACATAGCATTTGGGAAGCCAGGAGAGCCCCACCAGCACCTCCATACTGCCTACTACTGTTTTCATTAATACCATAGCTGTCAACTTTCCCCTTTTCTTGCAAGGAATCCTATTCGGAATAAGGGAATTTCCACCCCCATTGTTCAGCCCGGACACTGAGATCCAGCGCCGAGGGCCTTCTGGCGGTTCCCTCATTGCGAGAAGTGAGGTTACAGGGAACCAGACAGAGGGCCTTCTCGGTAGTGGCGCCCGCCCTGTGGAAGACCCTCCCTTCAGATGTGAAGGAAATAAGTAGCTATCCTATTTTTAAAAGACATCTGAAGGCAGCCCTGTTCAGGGAAGCTTTTAATATTTAACGCTGTATTGTTTTTAATACTTGATTGGGAGCCGCCCAGAGTGGCTGGGAAAACTCAGCCAAATGGGTGGGGTATAAATTATTATTATTATTATTATTATTATTATTATTATTATTATTATTATTATTTTAAAAAGGGAAACGTTGACATCTATGATTAATACACAAACCAAACTGAATTTCTGCTTTGCATACAGATCCCCATTTCAGTTACTGGTATCATGAGTTGAAAGGCAGCAGGTGAAAAGAAAAACCTCTGCCTGAAACCTTGGAGAGCTGCTGACAGAGCTGACTAAGGCTGAAAATAATTTGACCAGAGTCTTTGAAGAATCCAAATTCAGACCAGTGGGGATGGGTTGGGAGAAGCAATCTGCTTCCACTTGTTGATTGTAAATAGATGTTCTAAATTACACAGTAAACAGATTTTACTATTCAATTATTCAAAATTGCATGCTTTAACTTTTGGGCTCTGTCCTGTCTTGCAGATCCCTCTCTCTAACTATGTGTGTCCAAATGAGAATTATTTCTCCTTCTCAGATATATTTCTATTTTATGCCCTCTACCCTGTCAGACACTGCAATGAGTTTAGGGCAGAACATCTCTATTAGTTATGCTTTATGCTATTTCAGTATTGTTTATGCTTCTTAGTCTTTTTCCAGATGAAGACACTAAATTATTTTTCTGTTTCCATGAAGCACTTGGAGATGGAGTAGATGCAGTAGAGTCTCTACTTCTGTTATTTCCCCAACCTTTGATAATAGATGACATTAACTTCACATTGCAGTTATTGATCTAAAATGCATTTAGTGGGATTTATAGCACCCTTTGATTTAACATTTGAGATAGTTTAAAAGATAATGTTACAATTTTTATTTTTTTACAATGCGTATATGAGTATTGTTCAGTGAAATGTTTGCTGCTCCAAATTCAAGAAAAGTTTTCAAAATGTTGTGAAGAAATGTATGGTCCTCCATTCCTAGTTGCCCACCAGGACAGTTACTGGGGTATATAGAGACTTCGCTACAAGGATAATTTGTCCCAGTGCATACCTATGGCACCCTGTAGTTCTTCACTCAGGCCTAGAGATTATTCTCTAAAGGGCTTGATGATTCCCTATGCTATTTCTCCAACAAGAGAATAACTAAATCAATATATCATCACTTGTTAGGGGGAAGGATTATAGCAGCCCAGTGGTTGATCATATGCATTGCATGCAGAAGGTTACAGGTTCCATCCTTGGCATCTTCAGGCAGGTCTCAGTGGGGGAAACCCCTACATTGGAGAGTTGCTGATAGTGAGTGTTGTCCAAGAATGGGAAACTTATGACCGTGAAGATCTTGGAGTCCACATCCCTTCACCAGCCCCAGTCATTATTTTTCTGTGGCATATGAGTTACAATCAGGAATGAATTATCACTATGAAGTAGAGGGAAAAAAGGCTCATAAGGCCCATTTTATCCTAAAAGTTCCCACTCAACTTCTTTAACAGGCAACTAGCCAAAGTCCATACTGCATTAAGAAGGGAGAGAACTGCCAAGTAGAATAAGGGCTTAGGGAGGATCTGGTTTATAGAAGCAGGATTGCATCCTATTCTGATTGGCCCTGAAAGCTCATGTGAACTCCTCATTCCAACTCCCTCCCATCTTTCTCAAGGGAAGGAGTGGAAGTTAACACGCCCCCACACTAAGAACAGGAAACAACATTCTATTTACAACTGGAATCCTCTCAGAAGGCGCAGCAATATGTAATGGGGGGAAATGAGTCAGCTCTCCAGTATTTTTCCTCTAAAACAAATACTAAACTAAGGGCACATAGTTACTGATAATTACAGTAATTGCATAATTCTCAGCAAAATCCCTTCTCAGTCAACAGCAATGCAAATGTTTCAGATACTTCAAGACTGGAAAAGAAGAAGAAGAGGGGGCGTTCTTAGAGATTTCACCTACTGTTTGGGGACAGCATTATTTCCTTGACAGTTGGTGAAGGGAAGAGTTTCACAAGTCTCAGCAACTGTTTTCCTGGTGGAAAAATCTAAGTGAAATGATTAGAACATCTGGCAAAATCCATAAATAAAACAGTACTTTGGAAAAGCAACGACTCATTGTATCCTAGGCATCTATATCAATGACATTAGAACAATTAATATTCAAAACATGCTTAATTATAATTATGCTACACAGATGTTCGAGCATAGAGAGAGAGAAAAGGAAACAGGGTGATTTCAGGTTGAGCTCTCATGCAGAAAAACTAATCCCATAGTGTTCTCTTTCTTTCACCTTGTTGCTGCAAAGAAATGTTGAATTTAGTACAAACTCAGCATTAATGGGAAAGTCTGAGGAAACAAAGAAAGTATGGAGAATATTAACGTTCTGTGGGAATGCTTGAAGTTTATTTCACTGCGATCCTCACATTATTTTTTGTTAATTTTATTTAGTTATCCCACCTTTACTCAAAGGAGCTCATAGCGGTGTATGTGTTCCTTTATCTTAACAAACCTGTGAGGTAAGGCAGGTTGCTAAACAATCCAGATGGTTTAAAAGAAGATTGCACAAATTCATAGATAAGGTTATCAGTGGCTACTAGCCATTATTGCCATGTCCTTCCTCCACTGGCAGAGACAGCAATGCTTCTGAGTACCATTTGTTGGAAACCACAGGAGGGGAGGGTGTTCTTGTGCTCAGGTCCTGCCAGAGGATGCTGGTCTAG
Organism: Podarcis melisellensis; assembly: GCF_964234715.1. Classification (NCBI taxonomy): domain Eukaryota; kingdom Metazoa; phylum Chordata; class Lepidosauria; order Squamata; family Lacertidae; genus Podarcis; species Podarcis melisellensis. Next base: position 35,595,472 of record NC_138547.1, read on the forward strand.
ATAGGACACTGGCCTGATCCAACAGACTCATGTTGTGGTTCGAGGGCCCGACCCCCGCGAAGTGAAATGAAGACACAAGGACACGTGATATAAGGTTAATGGGCTAGAAAAGGCCACAACTTTATTGATTACAGCAATGAAAAGGTATTGGCTTAGGCATTGGATCGAAACAAGTGGGTTTATTCACCAGGGGTTCATCACCTGTTGATGCTAATTCAACTATAGGCTCACCCCTGCTGTCACCGCGGGTCGTGCCATGGCCTCCCGCCAAGCAGGCATCGGACAGAATACACGACCGCCAGATTCCTTTAACGGAATACCCCTAAAAATTGAAGGCATAGGCGATGGCCACACCTAGCACTTCGACACACCACAACACATTATTCCAATGCCTAACCGCCACCCGAGCCAAAGGCTCGCCGCCAATACCTTCAAAGCTGCAACCAATCCCAGATGCTTTTGCTGACACTAGCTAACCAAATGTCGTTCCCCAGATCCAATAAGTGGATGCCGTCAATCCGGTATAAAGCTTGTTCGCCGGTCCGGATACGGTCATGATAAATGACTCAGCCATACATAAAGCGCACCCAACGGGCTACCGCCCGATTTACGAGTTTCCTGGTTCTTTCAATGGCCATACAGCTTTGCGCACCGCGCCAAACAGTTCTTTTCAGGAAGGAGGACCAGAACACCGTTGTTCTGGGACACAAGGCTGCAAATGCATTCAAGTCTCTTTTTATGCTCCACAACAAGTCCACACTCCTTCTGTTAGCGAGGTCATTCTCCCCCAAATGGGACGACGACGAGGAATGAGGAATGAGGCCAGGGAAAGGCTGACGCTGCAGCAAAAGGCTGCTGAACACGCCCCCACCGTGGCACCTGGTTGGGTAGCCACCGGGGGGGGGGGGGCGTGAGCGCCAGCCAGGTGAGCTGGAGGCAGGGGGCAACGCCCCCTGCTGGGCGGTGCTCGGGCTCCCGCCCACAACCACTCCCCTCTCTTTCAGGGAGGAGAGTCTTTCTTACGCCCAAGGGTACCTAGCAAGTTTTGAGGCTGGGAACCCAAGTATCCCCAAGCCCATAATTTTAGCCACTACCCTGGCTCTCTAAAAGGGCCTAAATGTGCAAAATCCCTTGCATATGTGTGCATATGTGTGCCTTGCACAGTTGCCCTTATCCATGTGGAAGAAGGGAGACAATAGGAAAAGAGTTAGCAGCAGTGGAATCCTGCATACAAGATGGCAAGGGATTAGATTGCACCAATAGACTGCACAATTAAGAAAATTTACCCAGAAGTGGGGCTTGCTTCCAGTACTTTTGGGGGGGGGAACACAGGAGTATGTGTACCCCTAAAGATTTTGTTTTGCCCCAACTGACAGACAGATGGACTGACATGCCAGCTGTCTCCACAGTAGCAGCACGGACTCGAGCTCCGTCATTCTCCCCGCCAGTGCCCAGGGAGTGGAGTCTGGGGTGACTGCGGTGGAGGCAACGATGCTCCTCCTCCTCCTCCTCTTACTGGGCTAGAGCTGTCATGTGACAAAGGTCTTGAGAGCAGAAGCAGTAAAGTGTAGAAAGTGTTGAAAAATGCTGAAAAGTGCAGGCTCATTCAGCTATCTGACTCACTCTGTCTCATCCTCTAGAGATGACTCATTCCTTGTACAAATATTGTATCTTTTATAGGAAGACACACAGACCAAGGAAGGAGAAATACAATGGGCTTAATGTGACCTCTAGTCTAGTCTAATCTCCTTCGGTCTTACCTTGCTCTCCTACGTTATGCATTTGTAAAGAAATATGTTTTGCCTCAGTAAAGTTTTATTCATTTACTGTGAAGACTGCATTTTGACTTCACTGCACGTCAAGAGCTAGCCAGCGAGTGCTCGCCCCTCCTTGCTCAAGCCGACCCCACCATTGAGGTGGACCTTCCTGTCCTCTCAGCACTGCCACTGCTGCATTGAGTCCCTCGTCCGGGGTTGGAGAAGAAGAAGGGGGCGAGGGGGAGCAGCCAAAATGAGAGTACCCCTAAACATTTTTTAGGGGTAAAAGCACTGGTTAAATCTAACTTTTGTGCTCAAATTCTGCTAGTCAACTTCCTAATAGGAATATGGGTGGCCACTGTAAGAAAAGGATGCTAGATGGGCCATTAGCCCAAATCAGCAGCCTCTTCTTATGCTCTAGTGCTGCAACGAGACCTGTGCTTTTCCAGCACTTGTGCCCCACCAGCTCTTCTCCATCAATTTCTGCAAAGTTTTCCTCCCCTGTCAGAAGAAGCTTCTATTTTTCCCTTCAGGGTGCTTTAAAACTCCCTTCAAATTTTTGTGGCTGCAGGTTGGGCTTGTGTGTTGTGTGGATTCCTACCCATCCATGTAGGAATCCCTTGCAGCTGACCATGGTACCTGGAGACAGACACTCAGGTTGTGTATCCATAGAAGTGACCTGAGGAAGAATGATTGCTGGGAGGAGCACATAGAGAAGAAACACCATGGTGCACCTGTAACAGTGAAACTGGATGTCTTCATCTGCCACACCTGCAATAAAGCATGTTTCTCCCATATTGGTTTCTACAGCTGCAGCTCCAATGGTTTGACTTTACCTGTAGTGGTGCTTTCTTCATTGTCTCTTGAGACAAATGGATACCAACAATAAAGCAGAAAAAATATATATATACAAAATTTAAACTGAAGCATTCATGAAATCTCTGTCACTTTGTTTTATTTTACCTTTTTTTACATTGAACTCTTTCAGCAACTTGCCAACAATTAGCCATTACTTATTAAATGTGAACAATCTGCTTCAGTAATTAACAGTTCAGGGAAAAGCCACAGCACAAACATTATCATCTAACAGTTGTATTCTATCAAATGAGCAACTGAATTTCAAAGAGCGAGGATCAATTACTCAAGTCTGCTGCTTGAAACAACATGAAAATGTGTCCTCCCTTTGCACTAATTAAAAATATATGTGCTTGTTTGGCCTCTATGTTTTAATTACCGTAAAAGTCTCTCTCTCTCTCTCTCTCTCTCTCTCTCTCTCTCTCTCTCTCTCTCTCTCTGTGTGTGTGTGTGTGTTTGTGTGTGTGTGTGTGTGTGTGAGAGAGAGAGAGAGAGAGAGAGAGAGACTGTTTCCTTTTTTTTGGTATTTGGTAGATATATATTGATTTGTTTCTCAGCAGAGATGGGTGACCTTAAAGGTAAAAGGTAAAGGTACCCCTGCCCGTACGGGCCAGTCTTGACAGACTCTGGGGTTGTGCGCCCATCTCACTTAAGAGACCAGGGGCCAGCGCTGTCCAGAGACACTTCCGGGTCATGTGGCCAGCGTGACAAAGCTGCATCTGGCGAGCCAGAGCCGCACACGGAAACACCATTTACCTTCCCGCTGGTAAGCGGTCCCTATTTATCTACTTGCACCCGGAGGTGCTTTTGAACTGCTAGGTTGGCAGGCGCTGGGACCGAGCAGCGGGAGCGCACCCCGCTGCAGGGATTCGAACCACCGACCTTTCAATCGGCAAGTCCTAGGCGCTGAGGCTTTAACCCACAGCGCCACCTGCGTCCCATACCTTGGATTAATTCAGAAATGGTACAAGCTCTTCTCCCCATCCCCATATTTTTCCAAACCAATCCAAAGCTTTGTACTCTTTATGGTTTAGCATGCTAGGAGAAGTTTGTTCCTTTCCTCTCTTGTTAATAATAATAATAATAATAATAATAATAATAATAATAATAATAATTTTTATTTATATCCCGCCCTCCCCAGCCGAAGCCGGGCTCAGGGTGGCTAACAACAATAAAACAGTACAAAAGTACAGTACAAACAACACTCTAAAATCATTCATTATGAAATTAATTCAAATCAAGCCACTGGCAACCATTGGGCAGAGATACCAGTTGTGTATGCTTGACTGGTTTTCTTTCCTGTCCACATATAAGCTGTGGCTTTCTGATTCTTTTTCCATTTTTGGAAAAGGGATTTCTGATTCCTTTTCCATTTTTTCCAGAATTCTCCAGCATCCCTAGTTACAGGTCACTCATCCTTGTGTTAAAAGATGTTGAAAGGCATGGTAGAATAAACAAAAATACACCACCAAAGTACCCTCTGCCCTGGAGCCACCCGGCTTCTTGAGATAAAGGAAGCATTTAGAGAAGAGCCTCCATCCATCATTTTAGGGCTCAGGTAGTTCCTTTAGTTATCAACATTACGAAGCTGCCTTCAGAATATTTTGCTTCTGAATATTCCACACTGTGATGCATTTATGTTATAAATGAACTACAGACACCCCATTAGTTTGTGAGTCTTCTAAACAACACCTTTTCAAAGTTTATCACTGTTACCATATCCAAATATACCCCCATCCCCATTTGGGCTTTGTGACTAGGCTGGTAATTGGTTTCCAAATTGTCCATAATAGTCAAATTATTATTATTAATTATGACAGTGATGATAATGATTTGATTCTAGAAAGCAGATTCTGTGGGAGATGCCTCTGTGTGTACTACCCAGAAATTTTGACTCTTCTTAGGCAATGGAGTTTTCTCACAAGGGAGGTGCATTAGCATATCCATATTCTACAGCAAATGCTCTGAGGCTGCCAAGTTGCTGTGCATAAAATCAGTCTCACACTGTGCTGGTGTTTATTAGTCTCCATCTACCAAGCTGCTGCAGCCCCACTTGAATAAATCTATATTTAAAAATCTTTAGAAGATTGGAGAGAAAAGGTGCTCCCAACTCCTAGTAAAAAATGTGGCCCATTTCTGATGGGATAGAGAGAGAGAAATGGAATAAATAAAAGCTATGAAGTTAAAGGTTCCTTCTTGACAATTTATTTATCTTCCTACAAAAAAGAGAGAGAGTTACTCTTACATATTAGTTATCTGGAGGGCTGCCTCTTTGCCTTAGAGTAAAAAAGGTGTGAGTTTCCAAAGAGTTTGTGGTATGCACTGAATTGGTGCATGGATAAAATTCAAAATGGTATTCAAAATGGTAGAGCATCACTGCAGGAAGGGAGACTCAGACCTCTTCTTTGCAATCCTTTCTCCTTAATTTCTGCTATACTTAGGAGTGTGTGTGTGTGTGTGTGTGTGAGAGAGAGAGAGAGAGAGAGAGAGAGAGAGAGAGAGAGAGAGAGAGAATTTAATCCTATGGTTATTTTAGTTTTAAAATTGTTGTGAACCCCTCTGAGTTTTTAAAATGGGGCAAATGGAGTTCTCCAACAAAAGTGTGGTTATTAATGGGAGGTATGAAGATAGACATATAAGTGAAATACCATACACAAATACACATCGATCCCACTATTGTAACAATCATTATCCAAAATCTAAGTTATCTGAATACAAAGGGGAAAAATGGCCCAACCTCATACACAAAAATGGATTAAGATATCTGAACAGTGGGAAATTGCCTAATTCTTTACTTGATTGTGTTTTGCTGCTCAGCTGCAGCCATTTCTGGGCAGAAAACAGGGAGTGGGGAGAGGAGAGAGAGATTGGAATATCTTTGGGAAAAAATAATAATGAGTAAACCTTGTACATCTCCTTCTGGAAACTTCTGCAGCCAAACATACTGCTGTGCTTTCCTTTGGACCACGGCAGTGAGACCCGGAGGGTGATGGTCTTGTCAGTTGGGCAGCCCAGGACCTCCAGAAACACAGCCCAGAAACACATCCAGGGGGGTCACTTCCATGCTGCTAATGCAATGGTTTGACTTCACCCCTGGAGGCACACTCCATTGTCTCTTGGGACAGATGGATGCCAACAATGATACCAGTCCTCATTAGGCAGTAAGTTTATAATGGTGGCTAAAACTGTGTTCAGGGAGTGGATGGGAAAGAAATCTAAAACGAACTCTGGCAACATGATTTTTTTAAAAAAAATCAGAGTTTGTGTGTGATCACCAAAATTTGGACAATATCTTTTAATGCAAATATTACTATTATAGCATAATCTCTTAGGTGTTAAGACAGTTTTTCTCCTTGGCTATATGAATTTATTATTTAAAATGTGATATATAAATTTGATATTTCAATGACATTATATGACTGATAACGGAGGGTTTACCATTGGCCTATTATAGTTTCCTTTCTCTGCTCAATTGTCAGGGGCATTTGAATCACCATGTAGTATCTTGAGAATGACATTAGCGGGCACTGATGCAGGTGGGCCTTGCTCCTGTCTTGATTTAGATGACAGCGGACTATGGAATGGCTGAGGCCACCGGCAGAAAAATCCATCTCCCCAACCTTGTTAGCAATGAGACGACTGTTCCTTTCCCATTACTTTCATCTTATTTGTGCATCTAGAGAAGTTAATAGCAGGCTACATAGCTGTACAACAGCATTTGACACATTTCAAATGCTTTAGAAAAGATTTTATCTGACGAAACTTTGTTAGTCTTCCTTGAAATGCCTTCAGTGCCTGATTAGTTTGGATTACATGCTAGAAAAGTTTCATGCAATGTCAACTTGCCGCCCCTCCCAAACTGTCCCCATCCATGCTGTTGTCCCAGTTTCTCATTTAGAGAACCATCTTATGCCATGAATTTTGTACATATCCCTGACAATGTCCCTCAAGTCACGGAGCTTGTTTTAAGTCAGTGACGCTGAACTTAGTACATAGAAAATCAATTTCTGTTTGCATTTGGCTGTCATACAGATGGAACATTATTCATACATTAGGCTTTTCTAAGTGGAGATAGAAAGCACCTTGTGTTTTCTTCTGTATAATTGTATCTGCATCTTTGTATTATCTCTGGTTCAGTAACCTTTAGTGGTAGACCAGAAGATGTCTCTAGAGGCTAAGCATTGCTCATCACAACTGATTTATACTCTAACATCTGTCAGCTTCTCCCTGGGTTCCAGTTGTGCCAAGATATACATGTCATCTCTTCTAATGACTTATCAAAGAATGAATGCCAACTTTGGGAAAGCAGAGTGCCATGGGAAGCATTTGGATGCGAGTGCACTGCTGCCATTTTCCAAGGGAATCCTTTTCAAATGTGTATTTTGGTATGCAACATCTCCTCCCAGACTGCTCTCTTTTAACATGTATTATGCCCACTGGGTGAATCCATTTCTATGCATTTCTGAGAACAAGGGATGAAAATGAAGTTGCAGTGTACGTCCCTGTAATGGCAGGGAAGGACCACAGCATGTCAGACACCTTTTTAAACACAAGAACTTGCTTCAAGGCCTATAATGTCACAAAAAGGAGAGACTGCCTCCAAATCCTGACCCAAGGGAGATTATATCAGGTGCACATAAAATGTATTGTTTCAGTGAATAATCAGAATCCCAGTGTGTTTTGAGCTGTGCAACCCATCTTTGCGGGGGGGGGGGATTTTTGATGCCAAAATGTAGCAGCATGTAAAGAGAGAACATTGAAATAAGCGTAGTTGCCTGAGGCTAGAATTTAGACATTCAACAATAAACACAGGTTCCCAAATTGATGGGAAAGCTGGTGTCAGAGCTTGGCTGGGAGAAGAACTGCACTTACAAAGATAAAAGCAAAGTATAAATGGAAGCAAAAGAGCACTCCTGAAAATAGGATGGAGGAACATGCGCCCCTCAACATGTTCTTAGGCTTGGCATCTCCCATCAGCCCCAGCCAGCAGGACAAAAGGCTAGGAATAATGACAGTCATGGTAAACTTTAGAAATAAACGTGTATTTTAACCTGAGATGCACATGTGTTATGCACTTTGTCCCTTCCTTCCTTCCTTCCTTCCTTCCTTCCTTCCTTCCTTCCTTCCTCCCTCCCTCCCTCCCTCCCTCCCTCCCTCCCTCCCTCCTCCTTTAGCCAAAAGCTGCATCATGAAATTCAGAGGAATGAAAAATCCAAAATATAATTGCATTCTCATCCATGTATCAAGAAATGTGACTTAGGAACATTCATTTGAAAATGCAGACCCGACAAAGGATAATTTCCGATGTGGATTCATACCTGGCACTGAAGAAAATGGACGTTTTTTGACATAATGATCCTAGCTTTCTAAACCATGGTTTTGCAAATCACACATGAACACAAAAAGCTACCCCATACTGAGTCAGGCCATTAGTCTCCCTATCTCATTATTGTCTTCACCGACAAGTAGCAACTCTCCCAATTTCCATGCACAGATATTTCATAACCCTAACTGGAGAGGATGAGAATTGAACATGGGACTTTCTGTAAGAAAAAGGGGACGTTTCCACTTTTCAGTTCTACCATGTATTTTTAACATGCAGCCCTGATCCATTCCACTGTAGGTCACCTTCTGTCAAAAACTACATTAGTCATCTTGCTGTCCACTATGATGAAATTACATTAATTACATTTTAATTATGTTATTCCACCCCATTCATTTCAATTCAATGGATACACAATGCAAATGAGGAGGAAACATAATTCTGAATCATTTATGGACTGAAAGCAGCAGCAGCAGCAGCAGCAGCAACAACAACAACAGCATATAAATCATATTCTCTGGATTGATTTTTATTCCAGATAGGGTATAAGTAGACATCAGCAATTTCCATTCCCATTTCTATTTTGCTCCGAATTCTCAGGCTTGCCCATAGCCAAAGCACATACTCTAGTGCTGAGTGGCAGCCATTCCCCAAGTTAAGGTCCCCTCCATCAAAGTCAAGAACAAGTATTGGGCCATCATGCCCATTCATTGCTCCTCCTTTACTCTTTTACATACCTATGTCACTATTAGCCTCTTTAAACTAGACTTTCTCAAAACATCCAAAATGTGGATCTCTGGCTTAAGGTCAAAATCCTGGTTATTAGACTTCCATGAAGCTAGAGTTCTGTGTCCCTCATGTAGGGTCCTTTTCAACTAAGTCCTATCCAGAGTAGACTCGTTAAAATTCATGAACCTAAGTTAGTCATCTCTACCAGTTTCAGTGGGTCTACTATGTGTAGGCCCAACAAGCCCATGAAGAGGTGGGGTGTAGTTGGGTACACTTGTCCCAGGCTTCAGAGGGCTAAGCTGGCCAGGGGGTGCCAGGAGAGTATTGCCAGACTTCCGCTGTCATGCCAAGAAGTTTATTCTAACAAGACTCATGCACTGGGCCTCAGACAAGCTCTGTATGGGCCTGAGGCCCATACAGAGTTAAATATCATCCATAACAGGCAATTCTGGTCTAAAGAGACTGGAACTGAAGCCAATACACAATGGAAGGAGGTGAGGTTGGGGTCTTCACCTTCTTTCTTGGCTTGTGAATGCATAGTTCAGAAAGTTGGGGTTGTTATATCCCATCCTGAACAGCCAGCTAATGCAGAGGACTTTGTATGTATGAGACATTCTGTGTGCATACTATAGCTGCTACTACAAGGACCCTAGAATGAAAATGTTGAGTGTTTGGCATTTGCAATTCAATGTGGGGGAGTCAGGCGGAATGTGATATTATTCAGAATAAATAACATAGGAGAGGTGGCCTGCCACTTATCTTTCTTCCTTAATTTCTAGTTTAGTGGCAAGCTCTCAGTAGGGAAAATTGGTATTGAATTATATGTGTCTCATGGACTTATTTTAGGCTTCGGATTAATCATCTGATTACATTGTACCATTGTCAATGGTGGCATTTTTTCCAGTAAATCAGAATAGGTGACTAAGAAGCCTGGAATAGGTTGCACGGAAGCCTTATTATTATATAACATATGTCTAGAATTCCACCATTTTGTGATAAAGGTTATCTAAAATTATTCTCTTCTCTACAAGACCAGTTTATGTGATCATTTTCTCTTTTCCATCAGTGGATTGTTTCACTCTCACCATGAGATGATTGCAATCTAGGGGAAGTGGGTAAGATGCATTTGACTCCCCCACTCACTAGCAAGAAACATTTGGCATTTGTATGCAAAAAGCCACAGGTTCAGCCCCCAGCTTCTCCAGTTAAAAGAATAAGCTATAAGGTATGGAGAAAGAATTCTCCTTGGGACTCTGAAGCACTGCAGCTAGTCAGAATACTAGACCAAATGTATGAACATTTAATTTCATTTGTTAAATTTATATCCCACCCTTCCTCCCAAAGCAGCAAAGGTAGCTTGACCTGGTAATTTATCTCACATAATATTGGTGGAAGGAAAGAAAATGGAATCCTGAACTAGCACACCTTCCATTGGCATCTCAACATTGAATGGGCTGCAAAATAACCACCAGTATTCATGCAAATTGCCTTAATTCGACTCTGAAAAGAGATGGTGTTAATTTGGCCTGCAAAAGGTATAACTAGCCAAGATGAATATAGAACATATCCATGTAAGAAGAACCTGCTAGAATCATACCAATGGCTTTTCTAGTCTATCATCCTTTTCTCACAGTGGCCAACCAGATGCCTATAGGAAGCCCTAAAGTGAGATCTGAGCTCAACAGCAGTCTTCCCCAATGGTGATTCTCCAGCAATGGAGAAAGAACACAGCCATCATGGCTAGTAGACGAAGACAGCCTCATCCTCCATGGATTTGTCTAATCCTCTTTGAAAGTTATCCAAGTTGGTAGTCAGTACTATAAGGGAGCAGATTCCTACACGAAGAAGTACTTTATGTCATCTGTCCTGAATATTTCAACATTCAGCTACATTGGATGTTCCTGAGTTCTAGTGTTATAAGAGTGGAAGGGGGGAGAGGAAGCCTTTTTTCTATCCACTTTTTCCACATCATGAATAATTTTAACACCCCTATCATGTCTCCTTTTACTCACCTTTTCTCTAAATTAAGAAACTCCAAAAGTTGTAACCCTTCATCATAACAGAGTTGCTCCAACTACATGATCATTTTGGCTGCCCTTTTCTGAACAGTTTCCAGCACCATAATACTATTTTTGAAGAGAGGCAACTAGAATTATATGCATATTACAAGTGTGGTCACACTATTGATTTGTATAATGCTGTTGTGATATAATCAGTTTTATTTTTAATTCCTCTTCTAACGATCCCTTACTATGGCATTGCCCCTTTTCACAGATGGCACTCACTGGGTCAACAGATTGCCAACCACAAGTTACAGATTGCCATTGGCTCACCAATCTCCAGGGTGGGGGGAACTCTAAAAATAAGTAATGGGGTAAAGAAGGGCTGTAGCTCAGTGGCTGAGCATCTGCTTTGCAGCTTCAGTCTCTGACATACTTAGGTTTCCCCTTACATACTTGGGTTGCCATACATCTGGTTTCCCCAGGACATGCCCTTTTTCAGGTTTAAAATTTCTGTCTGGATGGATTTTTAAAATGTGCCCAAATTCCTGGGTTGCTTTCTTAGTCCCACTGGTGGTTTGGCAATGTGCACCCTTCCATTTCACCAAGCAGTTCTTTGTGAAAGGGGAAAGGACTGAGCACCGTGAGGCTCAACCTCCATCTGAGCAAGCAGGAGGCTGGAATAGCATCTAGTCTCTTCCCCTCACCTCCCCCCCCCCCACTGGAAGGAAGTCCATGACGCGGGAGGATTGTGGGCTCTGCAAAGTTGTTTATGTTGGCAGGGCCCCCTGCACACCCTACAGCCACTTTCTCCAGTGCTAGATGGCTGGTGGTGGTCCCCCTTTCTTTTGGGGGGAAGGAAGAAGGCAGCAGGTGAGTTTGATCCAGTGTGGTAGTACTCCTTCATGAGTGGCTTCCTTGCACACAGGGAAGGTACTCACAAAGGAGAAGCCAACAAACAAGCCCTTTGTTTACCAGCTGCTAAGCAGGGGGCTTTCATTCTGTATAGTGATGCTTCCAGGTGTATGAATAAGAAATGGTTGGCGGGGGGGGGGGGGAAGCATCCAGCCACCCACACTCCGCCTTCTCCTATGAAGATGCAGCTAACTAGTATCAGTGCCAGATTTAGGGCGGTTTCTTGGCCAAGGGGGCGCAAAATTAAGAAGATCTATAACTAAGAAGATCCATTTGGGGGCACCAAATTTTGGCCTTGTCCCAGGAGCCATATTATGAAAGATCCCCAAAGTCTGCCCTTGCTGGTACCGTATTATGCAAATCTAATGCAACATTGAATCTAATCTGCACCTCTATTTTCAAAGCCTTGAAACTAAAAAAGTATTTGCTGGCAAATGTAAATGCACCAGCAAATCTAATGCACACCCAAATTTTCGCAACATAATTCGGCCAAAAAATGTATGCATTACATTCAGGTAAGTACGGTAAGTCCCTCCTTTATGTGATTTCCTTTTTTTTTCTTGTCCATATCTGTCTCTCCTTCCTAAGCCCTATCCCCTGACAGCTCTGGATTGCTCTGGGCCACACAATCTGATATGTGTTGATTTGCAGTTGTCTCCACCTATGCTCAGATTCCCCCTCCAAAAAAAAAAATAAAAAAAAATCAGCTTTATTTTGTTTGAGACTTGGCCCGATTTTTTGACCTGATATAAAATAGATTCTTATGTTCCATCCTGCAATCCATGCAACAGAGTTTTTGCCATGTCTCATAGTCCTATACTTCACATATCTTCAGTATAGAACTGTGCTCAGAGAGTTGCCCTTTAGGTACGTGTATCAAGTTGACATTTCATCAAAAGGAAGAGCAGTTGTAGTGGGACAAATTGTCTAGAAACTCTAAATACATTGGAATGAATTGGACTCAGAATTCCCCATAAATAAATAGAAATTGTGGATTTGATATATTACTGCATACTATTGGATAAATGATGTAATTAGAAGACACCAAGCCTTTTTGTGTTGAGCAATTGTTTGAGGGATACTTTGCATTTAAAAATAATACCAGAAACCAAATTCTGAAAAGGTTCAAGTTAATGCAGATTCTGAATTTTTGACACAATTCAGATCTGGCACTATGAGGTTATTCAGGTCAGAATGGTAGTTCTGGCTGTGGTGGTGACAGTATTGCTACCATTAGCATCACTTACTAGTATTAAAATTTATATACCATTCTTAATTTTGGGAAGAAATACTGTAGAGCCCTTGTCTAAAGTAGAAGAATAGGTGGTCAGGGTGGGATTCCTGATATGTGCACAACTTTCAAGGTGTGGCAGTGACAGATACAATGTGCATGAATCAGGAGTGTAAATGAATTAATGACAAAAGTAATTGATATAAATAGTCACCAACTGTTTCTGTAAATGGAGGGACATATGGAACATCGTAACAGAGGGGTGGACATCTTGTTCAGCAGCACAGCCATGCTGGAAATACATCATGAGCCAGAGGAGCACAGCTAATTGCCTACTGAGTTGCCCACAATTAACCACATTTGTGCAGCATTTTTTTGGAAATCTGGCAGATGCCAGACTATATTTTAGAGGCAATCTGTCCTAACTTTCTCACAATGCTTCATCAGAAACAGGTACTTTCCAATGTGAGAAGCCTTGAGTCAGACCCTGAATATTTTTGATACACAGGCTTCAAAAACACAAATTATTATTTTTTTGAAATAGATAAATTATATCACCTTTCCATTTGTTTCTGTTTGCAAGCCTTCCAGAGATCTGGCTGCCATATTTTCAAATGTGTCCTAGCAATCAAGAGGAAAGGAGACCATATTGTATTTTGTATGGGATTTGTCAGGATGCTAACAAGAGCTTTATTATGTTTGAAAGACTATTTTTTTATTTATTACATCCTGGTCTTCCTCTACAAAACCTACAGCAGCTGCTAGAGGGGTCTTGAACTAGGACTTAACTGGCAGCTAGACTTCAGTGCTTTGTCCCTGTGTAATCAGTTCTCTGGCTCCTCAAGTACATATACAAGTAGACTAAGCCCTATAGATCAAAAGCACCTCTAAGATGCAGTAGTGGCCTGAATCCTGTCAGCTGACCTTGCAGCATGAAACCAGTGGAGATGCAGCAGACCTTATGAAAGCTCTCCAACCAAGCTAGTTCCTTAGTCTAAGTGACCGGTTCGGCTGCACTTGGCACCAGCACCGCTGGGCGCACCGCAACCACAATGCTATGATGAACATAGCACAAGAGGTGGGGCACCAAATTTTAGGGTCATATAGGCACTGCTGAAATTTGAGAGCTCAAAGTCAGCCACTGCTCATACCCAGGTTTACTTGTCATAGGCTTGGATGCTTTTCAGACTGGTTTTAGGCAGCAGCTTGTCCTTCCATCCCTTGGGTTTCCCATGCAGGCAGCATGCAGAGCACATGCATTTAACCTCAGCAATATAACATAATTATATGTTTTTCTTCATAATAATCACTTGCAAAGCTTGACAAAGCATATGGCAATGTGGCTGAATGAATCAATTCCTCTTGACAGCTCAAATATGTATTCTAAACATCAATATAAAGGACATCCTCTTGAATTCTAAGTTATTGCTTAAAACTCAGTTCCAATTCTGATTCCAGGAAAGTGTGGGCCAGGTGGTCTATAAGAACATAGGAAGTTGCCTCATACTGAATGAAACCATCATAGGGTTGCCATATTTTGAAGAGCAAAAAAGAGGACACATATAACTACGGATCGCTACAACGACTCTCATTTTAAATACCCATACTATATGTAGGCTACAGAAGTTGTGATATAGTGCTAGTAGCAATGTTCTTTCAACAACAAAATAACAATAATAACACAAACAATTTATTTGCCACAGAGACAAACATACCTATTTTACCTATCATGCACCTGGAAGCAGCCCCTATACAGGATCAAATCCCCCTGCTTAGCAGCTGGTAAACAAAGAGTTTGTTTGTTGGCTGGATGTGAGTGTCTTCCCTGTGTGCAAGGAAGCCACTCATGAAGGAGTACTACCACACTGGATCAAACTCACCTGCTCTTGGTTGTGGGAGGAGGAGGAGGAGATACAATGCCCCCTCCCATCCATATGTTGATTGTTGAGTTTTAAACCCCCTAAGCCACACATCCCAAATTGCTTTGGGAACTGGGGCAGTTGATTCCCTGTGGATTGGAACAGGGCATAGGCGCCGACTCCATGGGGCCTGAGGGAGCCCGAGCCCCCTCAAAAATTCGTTTGGGGGGCTCTGCCCCCCCAATAATTTAAGAAAATTATTAGTTATATTATGCTTTGTAAAAATCACAAAATTATGTTGGTATTTTTTATTTTCCTTGTTTGACGATAGTTACCTTTTAAAATACATTCAGTAATGAGTTAAAACAAAGCCACTCCCGATCTAGAGAGGGGGTGGGTTTGCGGGCTCTTGACCCATCAACAATCTCGCGGGGCTGGCGTCAGCCCCACGAGAAGCGGGGATTCCCCCTAGCTCATTAATATTCACCGCCCACGGCGGCAGCCAATCGGCTGCTGCAAAGGGCGGGCCCACACAGGTTCACTTAAGGTCGGGGCAGCCCGGGGCTCGCCCCTTTCGTTCCCCCAGCAGCAGCGGTTTGGAGGTCTTGGCCCCCCCCAATATTTTTTATAAGTCGGTATGGGCCCTTCCCCCCCCCAATATTTTTTATAAGTCGGCGCCCCTGGAACAGGGCAGGTCATCCTGAAAAGCAGCCTTGCTTTTCATACTGACTTGCAATGGTTCTCCAAGGGTTTCGGTGAAGACTGTTCCAAACCTTTCCTGGAGTAGTTGGATAATAATAATAATAATAATAATAATAATAATAATAATAATTTATTATTTATACCCCGCCTATCTGGCTGAGTTTCCCCAGCCACTCTGGGCGGCTCCCAATCAGTGTTAAAAACAGTACAGCATTACATATTAAAAACTTCCCTGAACAGGGCTGCCTTAAGATGTCTTCTGAATGTCAGGTAATTCTTTATCTCTTTGACATCTGATGGGAGGGCGTTCCACAGGGCGGGCGCCACTACCGAGAAGGCCCTCTGTCTGGTTCCCTGTAGCCTCACTTCTCGCAATGAGGAAACCGCCAGAAGGCCCTCGGTGCTGGATCTCAGTGTCCGGGCTGAACGATGGGGGTGGAGACGCTCCTTCAGGTATACAGGACCGAGGCCGTTTAGGGCTTTAAAGGTCAGCACCAACACTTTGAATCGTGCTCGGAAACGTACTGGGAGCCAGTGCAGATCTCTCAGAACCGGTGTTATGTTGTCCTGGCGGCCACTCCCAGTCACCAGTCTAGCTGCCGCATTCTGGATTAATTGCAGTTTCCGGGTCACCTTCAAAGGTAGCCCCATGTAGAGCGCGTTGCAGTAGTCCAAGCGTGAGATAACTAGAGCATGCACCACTCTGGCGAGACAGTCCGCGGGGAGGTAGGGTCTTAGCCTGGGTACCAGGTGGAGCTGGTAGACAGCTGCCCTGGACACAGAGTTAACCTGCGCCTCCATGGACAGCTGTGAGTCCAAAATGACTCCCAGGCTGCGCACCTGGTCCTTCAGGGGCACAGTTACCCCATTCAGGACCAGGGAATCCTCCACACCTGCCCGCCTCCTGTCCCCCCAAAACAGTACTTCTGTCTTGTCAGGATTCAACCTCAATCTGTTAGCCGCCATCCAACCTCCAACCGCCTCCAGGCACTCACACAGGACCTTCACCGCCTTCACTGGTTCTGATTTAAAGGAGAGGTAGAGCTGGGTGTCATCTGCATACTGATGAACACCCAGTCCAAACCCCCTGATGATCTCTCCCAGCGGCTTCATATAGATATTAAAAAGCATGGGGGAGAGGACAGAACCCTGAGGCACCCCACAAGTGAGAGCCCAGGGGTCTGAACACTCACCCCCCCCACCACTTTCTGGACACGGCCCAGGAGGAAGGAGCGGAACCACTGTATGACAGTGCCCCCCGCTCCCAGCCCCTCTAGACGGTCCAGAAGGATGTTATGGTCGATGGTGTCAAAGGCCGCTGAGAGATCCAGCAGAACTAGGAAACAGCTCTCACCTTTGTCCCTAGCCCGCCGGAGATCATCAACCAGCGCGACCAAGGCAGTTTCAGTCCCATGGTGAGGCCTGAATCCCGATTGGAAGGGATCCAAATGGTCCGTTTCCTCCAGGTGTGCTTGGAGTTGTTCAGCAATCACCCGCTCAATCACCTTGCCCAAGAATGGCAGATTTGAGACTGGGCGATAGTTGGCCAAATTGGCCGGGTCTAAAGATGTTTTTTTTAAGAAGCTTTAAAGGTCAGCACCTCACAGAGGGAAGCATTCACCACCCCGCAAAGCCCATCGCCCAGCCCTTCCCGGCTCGCTTTTATCAGCCAGGAAGGGCAAGGATCAAGGAGACAGGTGGTCGGTTTCACTCGTCCAAGCAGCCTGTCCACATCCTCGGAGGTAACAGATTGGAATTGATCCCATGTAACAGGACCAGACAGAACTCCAGCACTCTCCCGCCCTGGCCCTGCTCCCACAGTGGAGTCTACCTCCTTCTGAATCTGAGCGATTTTATCTGCAAAAAACTTTGCAAAAGCATTGCAGGAGATCTTGGGGTCCCTACCAGGCCCCGGTGATACAGGTGGTTCCGATAGACTGCGAACCACCTGAAAAAGTCTCCTCCTGCTGTTTTCTGCAGATGCAATGGAGGCGGCGAAGAAGGCCCTCTTCGCCGTCGCCATTGCCACTTGGTAGGCTCGATGTTGAGCTCTAACCCGTGTCTGGTCTGATTCAGAATGAGTTTTCCGCCACCGGCGCTCTAGCCGTCTCAACGATTGTTTCATCACCCTCAGCTCCGGGGAAAACAACGGGGCTGTCCGGGCTCCATGCAATCGGAGAGGGCGCTTCGGAGCCAGACAGTCAATAGCCCTGGTTAACTCCGCATTCCAGCGTGCCACCAGGGAATCAGCTGAAAGGCCATCAACTTGGGATAAAGCATCCCCTACCACTCTCTGGAAGCCAATTGGATCCATTAAGTGGTGGGGGCGGACCATCCGAATCGGTCCCACCTCCCTGCAGAGGGGAAGGGTTGCGGAGAAGTCCAGTTGCACCAGGAAGTGATCTGACCATGGCACTTCTTTTGTTTCGCTTTTAGTTAATGTCAGATCACCAACATCCGTAGAAGTAAACACCAAGTCTAAGGCATGTCCGTGGCTATGAGTTGGACCAGACTTATTCAGGGACAGCCCCACGGAGGCCATGCTTTCCACGAAGTCCCGAGCGGCCCCTTGTAAGGTCGTGTCGGCATGGATGTTAAAATCCCCCAGGACAACCAAGCTAGGTGTCTCCAGGAGCATATCCGCCACGACCTGAAGCAGCTCGGGCAGGGAATCCTTGGTGCAGCGGGGAGGTCGGTACACCAGTAGGAATCCTGTACTGTTGGAGTTGGAGACTGTATGAGACCTTCTGCATGCAAAGCAGATACTCTACCATTGAACTACAGTCCTCCCCTGTTTGTGTGTCTGTCAGAGATGCTGGGTGTGTTCCCTTGTACTAATCTGTTCATTCATCATGGTGAATTCATTGGCTGCCTCTGTGTATTTTCAGAGTGTTCATCTCATGACTAGCACAGCTGCTGATTGGCAAGCTTTGATGGTTTTTCAGGGGATACATGTGTGCTGTTTTTACAGTGCTTTCGGATTTTGTGGTTGACTTTCTCCTGCCCTGCATTCCACTAAGCTGAACATTCATTGCATGCAGTTACCCTTCCACTGACATAGCAGCAGAGTATCTCCAGTTTTGGCAAAATGTGAATATAGATTGTTCTTCCATTTCCCATTCAGTGATCTCAGGTATCTCATTTTTTGCCCCAATATCATAGCCCTGACTGCTGTTAGTGTCAAATATAATTGGTTTAATTCACACTAAAATGGGAATGCCTGTATGCTTTGGTGAAAGGTTCAACTGGAAGATTCCACTGAAGCTTTAGAAAAGTAAGAAGAGCAACTGAGCTCCTTTAACTGGTAGAAAATTAACTGTTATTCTTCTCAGGTAGCTCTGACATGATGTTTTCACCATAGATCACATGAGAGGTATTGAATTGCAAATTTACCTTCTTGGAAGGGTGGTGGCTGAAGTCCTTTGTTCTCAGACCCTATGTGTGTAAGGATGTAAATGAAGCTCCAGGAGAATGAAGCCTCTGGCTGGAATGCAGGCTCTGGGGAAAGACAGACCTCTGCCTGGAGTTATTTCTTATTTTTGTGAGATGCTGAGTCTATGCCTTGGACTGGCATATGTCTTATGGAATGTTTGGATGTATCATTTGCTGTTTTTGTTCTGTTTTGAAAAAGTACTTCAAGTACAGTTTTTAAAATATAATGGGTATGGACAATGTTTTATTTCCAAAAGGAGACAGTTTTTATGCACCCAGTCACTTCAAGCTGTGCAGTATTAATATCTGCAATAGTTAGTATACTAAAATCTGATACCATGTACCAAGCCTACTTTCTAGAACACACACACACACACACACACACACTTAATAATAGTTGACCTCACGGATATATGTTTCTGCTGCATAAACTTCTACCAAGTTTTTTATTTCTACTTTACCATCTTATTCTCTTGATATTTTTCACAAGAGGATACATAAGCAGGTTGCTGGTACCTTTGCTGTGCAATAAATTGCACAATGAGTTTCCAACACCACAACCAATGTGTTGGATTCCTGTGTTGCACAACATTAAAATTAATCCAAGCACAAGTGCCTTTGTGCTATGGACACAGAACACTGGATACAGCCCTTTGTTGTTAAGCATGTTTCCCTGGTAGTCTGATCTCCCTTTTAAAGATGAGGCATTATATTGCTCAGCAAATATTTCATGCCAATGTGTATGTTCCCCCTGCCTTTGTATGGATGCGTAAGATAACATTCACGGATTCCCCCGTCCTCTGTCTTGGTAAGCTCTACACAGATCTTTTCAGACTCACTCTAGTTGTTTCTTATTGACAATAGGATTGTAAATCAAAGGCCTGTGGAAGGCTGACCATACATAAAATAATCACTGATGAAACTGCCCATCGATTAGCTGCTGGGCTTCCATTGATTCCTGAGTTATCTCCACAGTTGCATTTCAGGCTTTATTTGTGTGGTTCTACAAAATAATGAAAGAGCATCTCTTTTCTTCGTATGCAGTGGGAAATCAGTTTTTTAAATAATAAAAAAACCCAGAAGGAAATAGGACAACTGTTTTTGCTAAAATCTTCTATATTGTCATAGATGATGGACTTGTTTTGCTCAAACAAGAAATGCTTACAGTATAAACTGGGCATTTGCAGAGGTGAAATAGAGATGGGCATTAAATAAGAGGTTAATTAGGAGACAACTTTATTAAACAACAATGACACAGATAACAGCAAGAAGCAAAGGTCACTGTGAAGCTGGGAATTCTTAAATTGTAACACGTAGCCCAGGGGAATAGGCATTCTTAACCAATCTATGATGCCTTATTCCCAACTCATGCCTTAACTCTTTAATTCAGGGATGGTGAACTTGTGACCTTCCATAAACTGTTGAATTACAACTCCACTCATCTCTGATTATTTGCTATTCTGATGGAGCCTGATGGGAGATGGAGTCCAATAACATCTGAAGGGCAGTAGATTTTCCATCTCCATTCTTATTAACAGTCAGATCTACCTATACCTTTGCCTGCTAGATAGGCAAGCAGGGAAAAATCCAAAAACCAGCTGCCTAGCTCTGCAGGGTAACACCTATGTCAGCATCCTAGACAGCAACCTTATTACAGAGGCCACTCAGCCTCATAAGAGTGGGGTTGTTCTTTACCTGAGTATGGACAGCACTCAAGCACAGCATCCAAAGCTCCCTGATTTAGAAGACTTCTTGATATCCATACTAGTCAATCTACCAAAGTTATGACAATAAACAGATAACACTGAAACAACAACAGGCCATTAAATCATCAGGACAGGAGCATCTGCTGAAAGCCTAGCAATGGGTAAATGGACAAAATCCTTCCTGGACCTGCTCTTTCTCTTAACCATTGCAGCCTCCTTGTTCACTCATTTTGTGCTCCAGCCCAGACAACGGTGATGGTAGAGAGGCAGAACAGTAGATACCACAGTCTGTTTGCTGATTGGCTCTCTGCCTGGCAGGCAAGTGGGTGGACGCAGTGATGAACAAAAAAGAGCACAAAAGTAATGGTTAGTAAGGAAGCGTAAAGGTAAAGGGACCCCTGGCCGTTAGGTCCAGTTGCGGACAACTCTGGGGTTGTGGCATTCATCTCGCTTTGCTGACCGAGGGAGCCAGCATACAGCTTCCGGGACATGTGGCCAGCATGACTAAGCCGCTTCTGGAAAAACCAGAGCAGCACACAGAAACGCCGTTTGCGTGGACAGGCGGAGTCCCCAGATCCTGCGCGGTCCCCCCATCATGTGGAATAACGACTCAAGACAACGTGCTATGGGATTAAATTGGCCACAACTTTATTAAATTTCAAATGTGGGTAGACCTTGGCTCGGGCATTGGGCATTCTCCCTCCCCAGTCCCCAGCCGGGGACCTATGGAGCATCAGGGTTATCCAGTGTGTGTGGGGGGGATGGGCCGGCTCTGGAGAACATATGTTCAAGCAGAGATAGCCGCCCCCGTAACGCTGCCGCCACAGGGGAGAGCAATGACGACCTTCCGGCGTACGGTCAAAGCCTCCCTTCAGAAAACCCCTTTAACGGGGAACCCTGGCATCGCCGCTGCAAAGAGGAAGATGGACAAAAGGATTCCACCCAAGGCCTGATACCGCCAAAGTTGTGACGTTTTGCTACGGGAAAGGCGAAACCTGCCAATGCAGGGAAATTCCTTTCCGGCCTTTTAACAGCGACCTTAACGTAGCAGCGCCCGCATACCTGTGAAGAAAAGTTGACCTGCAAAACCTGTGAGGAAAATTAACCTGCAACATAAGACATTGACTGAGGGTGGGTAGGGTGGGAGAAGCTCTGGAGCCAAGTGAGAATTCCCAGGTAAGATCCTCCCTCCTTTGTGTGGGCAGGTAATCCCTCCCCTACCTGGCCTGGTCTCCTTGGCAACTCTTCCCCCAGGTGGGATTGGACAACTGACTGAGGTAGGCGGAGACCTCCAGGTATCCCACCTGAGGGAAGGCAAAGCCTAGCCTATGCTGTTGGAGCCGCTCCAGATCTAGGGGCTGCACGCCTCCACGCAAAGGGTGCCCCCCCGTTTTAAGCGGGGAGCGGTCATTACCTTCCCATCAGAGCAGTTCCTATTTATTTACTTGCACTTTGGCTTGCTTTCGAACTGCTAGGTGGACAGGAGCTGGGACTGAGCAATGGGAGCTCACTCCGTCGCGGGGATTCGAACCGCCAACCTTCTGATCGGCAAGCCCTAGGCTCTGCGGCATCTGATTTTGGATGCCATAAAAGGGCAAATATAAGGATCCATCTGCACTATGCTTTTAAAGCAGTTTCATGCCACTTTAAACAGCCATGGGTCCTTCCCATAGAATCCTGGGAATCATGGTGTGTTAAAGGCACAGAGACTTTATTTCCCAAATAGCACATTCTGAGGCATATCTACTAAAACGTAAGCTCCCCAGAGTTCAAGAGGGTTCACTCCCAAACAAATGTGCATGGGATTGCAGCCTTCTTATGGCAAACAGAGAGTTAAACTAAACATTTTCACAAATTCTGTTTGGTTTTTTTATTGGGGTGTGGGTGCTTATTTTGTCTTCTAACAAACATGTTTTCTTACTTTATTTTATATTTATTCTTTAGTAATGTAACAGCAGGGAGGAAATAAACAGACACTGTGAGAAATATTATATATGGACCTTTCATTAGGTCTTACAATGTTTTGACTTGTTGGGATTTCATAGCCTTCTGTCAGCCCATAAAGCACACCAAGTGTTCCTACTTAAAATGGCTGGAATGATCGCCAAGAGAATACAGTGCTTAAGAACAACACATTGTCAACCAAACTCAATAGAGTTTGTCAGCATACTCATGTTCTGGCTAGCTACTAAATGCATGCATTATAAATTTTACATGTAGAATCTTAACTTCTATCATCCCCCCCCCCCTTTAATGTAAGGACAAATAGAAGCTTCCACCACCACCATCACCCTGAGCAAAATTGCAGTCATCAGCCTGTGAATCTAGACTCAGACTTCAGCTGGGGGCCCAAATCTCCCTACTCCTATGTGAGGTTCCTGAGCCAGTTGCTGCCACGTAGGCTATTTTTGTGCACCTAAGGGCAAACAAATCATGCAGTCAAAGTTTAACTATGCACTATGTGAAGAGATGCTTCCTTTTTTGCTGCCCTGAATCTTCCACTGTTTAGCTTCATAAGATAACCCCAGGCTCTAAAGGTGAAGGTCCAGTCGCAGACGACTCTGGGGTTGCGGCGCTCATCTCACTTTACAGGTCGAGAGAACAAGCGTTTGTCCACAGACAGTTTTTACAGGTCACAGGGCCAGCATGACTAAGCCGCTTCTGGGGCAACGGAACACCGAAACTAGAGCAGTGAATGGAAACGCTGTTTATCTTCCCGTCGGAGCAGTACCTATTTATCTACTTGCACTTTTTGGCGTGCTTTCAAACTGTTAGGTTGGCAGGAGCTGGGACTGAGCAATGGGAGCTCACCCCGTCGCAGGGATTCGAACCGCTGACCTTCTGATCGGCAAGCCCAAGGGGCCAGTGGTTTAGACCACAGCGCCACTCGTGTCCCTTAACCCCAGGCTCCAGTAAGGGAGAAATAAGCTTCTCCCTTTGCAGGTTCTCCAAACAATGCATAATTTCACTTGTGCTGTGGAGAAAACAGATAGGAAGTTTGGTGTGTGTGCTACCTCTAGTATTGTAGGCAGCATGCCTCTAAATAACAACTGCTGAAGATCATGAGCAGGAGAGTACTACTGCATTCATGTTTGTTTATGAGCCTCCAAAAAGGCATCTGGTTGGTCACTGTGAGAACAGAATTCTGGATGTGATAAACCTTTGATCTAATCCAGCAGAGTTCTTCTTAAGTGGCCCTGCTGGGTTCCACTTCCTTAATGAGGATAATTTCTAAAATTATAGAATTTGTACATACACAGTCTGTCACACCCTCGAGGTCCTTCACTTAAATGGCAACTCTTTATTTCCCCAGTTCACATGTGCACGTTGATAAAACTGCACTTGACATTCAGTTCACCCAGCAATTGTGGGAACTGCTTCCAAGTGTAGTTCAGAGATTTTGAACTAATTCAGTAAACTTAATTAATCCAGAGTAGTTCATTTCAGACACTGAAATTGCACCCAGTGGGGTTTACAGCAGAGTCAGAATGGTTGAAGAATTAGAGCCTTGTTTAGTTATGATGCAAAGTAACTTCATCTGTTCTTCCTGGACCAATGTGCAAATCAGAAATTAGAAATCCACGCACCTAAATGCTCTCCAAATTTTTGAATGTGTGTTTGATATAAAATATGGTTTTAGAAAAGAATTCAGTTTTAAATGCAAATCTTAGGCAGATTAAAAACGAAAGAAAAGACATGAGGCAAAGTGGACTTCTTAGTGAATACATGGGGAAATGACATAGACCAGAAATAAATAAATTCATCCACACCTACTCCTGATCAAGCATGCAGGAGCTTTATGCAGTGGCCATGTATTCATGTGCATATTCAACTGGAAGTAAGTTCTAGTGTTTAGTGGGTCTTACTCCAGAGGCTTGGTTGCCTTGGGATGCAAACTTAACCATGCAGTTTTTATTTAAGAGTTCATAGTGGATGCTTTTGTGTGCTCTTATATTTAAACCCTTTTTTAAAAAGAACAACACAAAACAAATACTTATTGATTTTTCACAGAGCCAATGAGGATCTAAAACCAAACAACACAAGCAGAAAGACAGCCTATGCATCTGATTCTGATCAGGTCTTTAAGTACCACAGAGGGGAAAAAATATATAAACAGATCTGGCATGGTAATTGAGAGGTCTAAACAGCAGGGAAGGTGTAAACAGGTGCGCAAGAGCGATCATTAGCATATGTGTACCAACTCAGGAGATGTTAAGCACTGTCTCATGCAGAGGTGTTTAAGGTTTGGCTGTAGAAAATACAAAATCTAAGCAAGTGGGGGGGAACAGTCCCTTTCTTGAGCAGGCTTGTCCAGTTTTGTGATCAGCACTCCCAGCTTATTCCGCCTATGCCTCTTTCTTAGAATCTTTAGTTTAGCCATCAATCTTCCTGGGACTCATATTGTTTTTGTTGGTTGTTATCATTTTAAAATTCTACTGAGCACTATAGAAAGAATCAAAACAGCCCACTGTCTTCCATAGTGACTTACAATCTAATATCCAAGGTGGAAAAGGAAAAGCTGGACAGTGGAGGGGACAGAATGATCATATTCAGAGTTAAAATATGGTGGTTTTACAAACTGCCTGGTGGAATGCTGATTCATGTTTCTCTTTTGGCAGTCCAGAGGCATTGTTAGCATTAGAGGACCCACCAGAGCCAGCCCAGCCATTAGGCAGAGTGAGGCCACTGCTTCAGGTGGCAGAAGCCCCCAGGTCGCATGCCCATAGGAACCGCATCTGCTCCACTGCCTTTGCCAGTGGCTGAAAAGTGCTGCTGCCATTGGTGCTGATTTTGGGCAACTTTGCCTTCATTTGGGGCAAGATCTCACACAAAATCTTGCCCCAAATCAGTGCCAATGGTGGCACCACTTCTCTGCCAGCAGGGCATCTGGCAGGGCACACAGAAGTAACAGAGCAGCTGATGGTAGCAGGAGCAGGAGGGGTGGCAGTGGCAGGGCAAAGTGCTACCTCCCATTCCACCTCAAGCAGTAAAATGGCGTGCACCAGCCCAGGGACCAACATATGATTTCTCAGGCTCCTGTTTTGTCAAGGTGGCAGTGCTGTAAGGATTGTAACCTAAGGCAAAGGGGAAGGACTGTACCTCAGCAGGTTCCTGGTTCCAACTGCACAATCTCCAGGTAGGATGTAGAGGGCCCTCTGCCCGAAAACCTGGAGAGTCACTGTGTGGACAATACAGAGCCTGACTAAATATGGGTGAGCTTCCAATGTTCTAATGCCCTATCAGCATAGCTGTCAACTTTTCCCTTTTCTTGTGAGGAATCCTATTCAGAATAAGGGAATTTCCCTTTTAAAAACGGAAATATTGACAGCTATTCCTATCAATGATCCTGGGCTCTTTCCTTTTTTTTAATGAATATTTATTAGCATTTTCTATAATAAAACAAAAACAAAAGTAAACAAAAGAAATAACAAACATATAAAAATACAAAACTTAAAAACAATTAAAAACACATAAAATTTCAATTGCTTATTTTCTTTTAACTTATTTCTCAGACCTCCTCGCACCTTCCCTTGTATTCCAATTCAAATTATTAGCTCAGCAAATCCTTATTACTTATTTCTCAACTTTAACTTAATAATTTATTTTAACATATTATTATTTTGCTTTTTCTCTTTCATCCATTTCCTCAATTTATTTTTACTAACCTTATTTTCATTTAATTTAGTTCATTTTAAAAAACCAATTTTGCCTTATCCAAACTTAAACATCAATACTTATACATCAATACTCATTCTTAAAACATTTTTTCTAAAGTCGACCAAAATTCCCTTCCACGAATTTCCCAATTTTCATACAAACAACAAAACAAAATAAAAACAGAACAAATTATAATTATATACCCTTTGGATTCCCAAACTCCACCCCCCCCATTTCCCGATCCTGGGCTCTTTCCTTTCCAGACGGACTCAAATAAGGATCAGCATCACTGAAAAGAGAATTCCAGTGACAAATGGTACCAGCCAGGTTGATGAAAAAGGTCTATGTATTGCCAACTCTGTTCATGCCTTTAGTCCTTGTGAATTGAACCCCTGGAAGGAGTACTGGGTAATATATATATATTTATATATAAATTTCATTAAATTTATACACCGCTTGATTGTAAGAAACCTCAGAGCAGTTAAACTTTAAAACCAGGGGGAATGTTACAATTCTAAAACATACAAAAGTTAAAATACTAAAACAGATTAAAATTACCTCAACTTTCTAAGCATCTGGGCAGGCTTGACTAAACAGGAATGTGTTTCACAGTCGCCGAGAGAAGTGCACAGTGAAGGTCTCAATGGGCAGGTTGCCAGACTAAATAATGGAATTTTCCCCAAACTGGAGTGAGTATTGTGAGGTACCTCTAGTAGTGCCAATACCACTGACTGAATCGGTTGAGTGGGCACATGCGGGGTAAGGTGATCACATATGTAAACTGGTCCCAAATTGTTAAGGGTTTTATATACTAATAATAGTAACAACTTGAACCTGGACTGGCAGAAAATAGGCAACCAGTGCAGATGTCCAAGCACAGGTGTCATATGCTGATGAGGTTGTGAACTCTTTAGAAAGCTGCAAGATGGCAGACCACTGGTGAGCCAGTTTTGGGAGGCTGGATCCCAGTGACAGTTGCTTCTGCCTAGAGCAAAGGAAGAAGCAGAGGTCTCTATTGTCTTCCACTCCTTCACTTTAGGATTGGATTCTTCCAGTGTTGCTGCCCTTGACCATGACACATTGGCTACATGAGGAATCATGTGACTACTTTCTTCTTCTAATACTACAATCTGTAAGATGTATGTGGTTGTTTGGGGCATTTATCCCCCCCTCCAAAGGTGAAAAATGAAGACTGACAGACACAGCAGCCTTTTGTTGCTAATTGCTATCATTACCTTGTAGCTAAACATGGTGACTCAGCATCACTGCTTAGATTCTCCTTAATTGCCTGAGTATATTTTGTAGCCCCAAGAGCTAGAAAGGGAACAAGATGATGATTAATTGTGATGGAAAACTAGAGGTCTGTATTCATCCAATGTCAATTGCTGAAGACCTATTAATTTCCCAATGTTTTATGCCACTTGGCTCTGATAGCATGGAATTGGACCATTCAGTGGTCATGCACATCCAATAGCTGGAGTGCTTTCTGCATTAGTTAATCTAGAAATGGATGTTCTTTAGTGGAGGGATGGGGAACTTGTGCCCCTAGGAATCCTGCTGTCCGAGTGGTCACCTTACCTGGCCTCATGGGTGGACCAGCCATCTGAAGGACCACAGTTCTCAAGTCCTTGCATTGCAACAGTCACAAAAGAAGACACAGAAGAACTTGGTTCAGCTTATTACAGAGAGCACATTAAACAAGCACTTGATTGAGCAGTATTTTCACTTATTGTCAAAGGGTGGGTAGAAAGGGGGAATGAATCTATTGGGGTATAGAAATATCCCAAGGACACAAATCCCAGAGTGAAGCATCACTGCTGAGAAGACTTTCTTGCATGCCCTCCTCAGCTGGGGATGTGACAGAGAACAGGTATTTCCCTGATGGTTTAAGCATACAGGTTGAATTATATGCGAGGAGGTGGTCCCTTAGAGAACCTGATTCAAACAATTGCTTTGGACATTACTATTGCCACTGTTCACATTGTTAATGCTAAAACCACAACATTTTAGGAAGCAGCCATCACTCTGAAACACATTTCCTTTGCAGTGCATTGCTACTGTTTTGTGCATAGGCCTAACAAGGGACCTGCGTGCCAATTAGGGTCAGTGTAAATTTTGCATAGTGGCTCAAAAGCTGGAGGAAACCTATTAAGGCATTATTTGCAACTAGTAGTTTCAAGGGACATGGCGAGAGGAGGAGAGGGGAAAATGACTTTTTGAAAGGGAATGAGAGTAAGCGCCAGATGGTTTCCATTAATGTCCACTCAGCTGAAGCACTAGTATTGCTCCATTAGGCAGTGAAACATGGGGAAAGTACAAATTCCTCTTGTTAAAACTTGTTTTAACTGTCAGAACATTTAAGTGGGCATTTATACCAAGCCTCACATAAAGGTTCACATAAAGTGTTGGGGGAAATGGCTGAAAACTGGAGACTTCCCCATTTTATCTGTTTAAACTACATCAATGAGCATCCCATCATCTCCACTCTGTTTCACACAGGGAGCAAGTCTGGACCACTTCTCTTCCCCCTTCTGCTCAGGTCCCACCCACTCTGATGATACCTTTTATGAGGTCTCCACATCCAGGTCGCATCAGGCTTTTCATTCTAGCAAGTGTTTTGCCTGATCTGTCTCTTCAAAGTATGATTAGGGACTTGTGATCAGTATGTTCATACTCAGTTCAGAATTAGGCTATATGTTTTCTGTAAACCAGTCAAGCAACCCAAAAACAAAAACTGAAAATAGCTTCCTCCCCCCCCCCCAAACCAGCACTGAATTTAGACAGGGACATGTTCCTGATAGCATCACCTAAGGTGTGATAGATTCAGTCTCCATCCATGCCAGCATTAGACCCTATCAGTGGCAGCACCAGAAAATATATATATAGATAGGCAAGGAAGGGCAATGTGTATTTCTAGGATGGTGAGCTGTGTTGCACATGCAAAATAACAATACAGTGGTACCTCGCAAGACGAAATTAATTCGTTCTGCGAGTTTTTTCATTCTGCGAGTTTTTTCGTCTTGCGAAGCACGGATTCCTTGGGTATTAATGGTTTTAAGAAAAAGGAAACAAACTCGCAAGACGTTTTCGTCTTGCGAAGCAAGCCCATAGGGAAATTCGTCTTGTGGAGCAACTCAAAAAACGAAAAACTCTTTCGTCTTGCGAGTTTTTCGTCTTACGAGGCATTCGTCTTGCAAGGTACCACTGTATATGTTAACGAGGGGAGTCAATATAAATGTTAAGGAGAGGGCTGGAGGTGGACAAGCTCCTTGTCTTCTGGGGTGCTTGCCTCCCTGTCCTCCTGCGGCACCAACCATGACCCCCACCCCTTTGAAGCACCTGAAACTTGCCCCTCCACCTTTTCACTCCCCACTTAGTGGTTGTGTCATTTGGGAAGATGCTGGTAGAAAACACACAATTTCTCTATCTCTCTCTCCCCAAACACTCCTTTTTGATTCCAGGGAGCTCAAAGCAATATATAAGGTTATCAGAATCTATCTAATCCCCAATAGACTAGACTTAGACATGGTGGCTGGCCTGTGGTCACCAGGGATGGGGTGAATGTATAAATTTCAGTTTCTCTCAGTTTCTCATTTTTCAAATCTTAACCAGTTCATCACATTTCCACATCACTTTGTGGTATGTTTTTGAAAAGTCATCACAAAAAAATCACTAGAACTTTAGTGGGAATTTCTCCTAACATATACATTTTGGAATGTAATTTTTGTGAGGTGTATTTTCCTGAGGCAATGCATTCTTGCATATTGCTTTCAGTAAGTAATGCATTTGTAGGCATACATTTTACCCTATTATGCATATATTGGATCCATTACTTTGCGGGAGAACTGCAAAACAAAATACAGAGAAAAAATCAATTTCAAAAGATGGCTGTGTTTCAGTCTGTGCATTGTTTTGGAAAGTGCAAATTAAACAAGTTCACCTTTAATTGCAAATTACATTGAATCTGTCCCCCATCCCTAACATTCATCTTATGAGCTTCATGGCTATGCGGGGATTTGAACCCCTAGGCCAACACTCCAAATACATTACACTAGCTCTTACTGGCTCCTTGCCTTTCTCATATCTAGAACTCTGCCGCAGAAATATATCAGAGATTGTGGACCTTGGAAAATGTATAATGCACCTGAGTCTTTTGCCTTGGCTTGAATGCATTGGTAGCTATGCAGGCCAGTGCTCTTAGCAAGGGAAAAGCATATTTTATCTGCAATTTACTGGTTTTGGTGAGGACCATGACTGTGGCAGTTCGAAAGCACCCTTAAGTGCAAGTAGATAAATAGGTACCGCTTTATAGTGGGAAGCTAAACGGCGTTCCGTGTGCTGCTCTGGTGCCGGTTCGCCCGAGCAGCTTCGTCACACTGGCCACGTGACCCGGAAGTGTCTGCGGACAGCGCTGGCTCCCGGCCTCTAGAGTGAGATGAGCGCACAACCCTAGAGTCTGTCAAGACTGGCCCGTACGGGCAGGGGTACCTTTACCTTTACCTTTATGACTGTGGCAGTGCTCTAACATTTAAACAATGTTGCTTGCAGCCAATGAGACATATTAAGTCATATCCCACTATGTTCTAACTAGTGTAGGCCCACTGAAATTAATAGACAAGTGAGTTATGCCCATTAATTTCAGTGGCTCTACTCTGAGTAGATCTAGCATTGGAAAGCAACCCTTGTCTGTAAACATTGTTTTACTCCATCACTCATAAGTCACCCATTTATAATCAAGGAGTGGGGGCTCAAATAAAGTCATGTTCTTTCTTGCAGCTTGTGATAAGGGTGCAAAGGGAACTTTCCCAATGAATGTAATTGACTAATTTTTAATATCTGGTGTAAGGGAGTTGCATTTTCATAACTTAATTACAGTGTCAGCAGGTTGCCAATTAATTAATTGAAATTCTCTCCCCCCCTCTCTTTTGGTGCAGTCTCCAGCTGTATTTAATTAGCACATGGCTAGGAGGGAAGGGATGGCTATTGTCTTCTGCCCCGCTAAATGATTAAGTGTTTTCTGCCGTGTGCTGTTTACTGTATTTTGCTTCCCACTGCGATGTTTGCCACTCTTAGGATTCAGCTCTAGCAGGTCAGATTGTCCAAATTGCTATTACACAGTAGTCATACATTTATAAGAACATCACATGGAGAACTTCATCAGGTATAAGAGAAAAATGTTCTGAAAAGTTTTAGGAAGATGACACAGATTATAGCTGTGCCTTTGACACTAGCTGGTTTATTATGGCTGAAAAATTCACAAGAGTCATTTTCTTGAATATAGCATTAAGCATATAACATGGCTTATTTTTTAAGTTGGCCTGTTGACTTCCTCCTGAAATATTTTGTTGTCTCTGTAGATACACTACTGGAAAACCAATATGGAATTTAATAAATATGGATGGAAAAGTTTCTTTTTGTATTTACAACTTCTAGAATCTATTGAATTCTAGAATGGCCATTTGAGACTCAGAAGTACCATGATGCTTGTCTGGAGAGGTTACATATCATTCTAAGCTCAGAAGCATTATGCCACTCAATACTAGAGAACAGACTGAGAGTTTTTATTGCCCTTTCACCATTAATATGCTTCCTAGAGGGAACTGCTTGTCCATTGGGGGAAGCAAGATGCTAGTCTTGATGGACCTTTGATCTGACCTAGCCAATCATGTATCTAAAGACAATTCACTGAATACAAGTTAGAACAATAGAATCATGGATTTGTATCCAATATGTGTGGATGTTGTACTCTCTTTTTTTACTTTGGCCCTACCCACCGTTGTGGCCCTCA
Organism: Podarcis melisellensis; assembly: GCF_964234715.1. Lineage (NCBI taxonomy): Eukaryota > Metazoa > Chordata > Lepidosauria > Squamata > Lacertidae > Podarcis > Podarcis melisellensis. Next base: position 35,627,427 of record NC_138547.1, read on the forward strand.
GAATGTTGCTAGGAAGGAATGTGGCCCTTGAACTGAAAAAAGTCCCTCATTCCTGCTCTGGAATGTTTGTGCTCTTGCCCTAGGTGCTGGTCACTGACACACAGTATGAAGCTTTGGTTTGCCACACATATACTGGAGAAGTTTCAGTGCAAATGTAATAATAATAATAATAATAATTTATTATTTATACCCCACCCATCTGGCTGAGTTTCCCCAGCCACTCTGGGTGGCTCCCAATCAAGTGTTAAAAACAATACAGTGTTACATATTCAAAACTTCCCTGAACAGGGCTGCCTTAAGATATCTTCTGAATGTCAGGTAGTTGTTTATCTCTTTGACATCTGATGGGAGGGCGTTCCACAGGGCGGGCGCCACTACCGAGAAGGCCCTCTGTCTGGTTCCCTGTAGCCTCACTTCTCACAATGAGGGAACCGCCAGAAGGCCCTCAGCACTGGATCTCAGTGTCTCCAAAAGCTCATAATGAACGATGGTTCATTATGTAGTCTAAGTTGTCTGAAAATATTGTTCATTTTTTTGAAACAGTAGATGAATATTTATTTATAACAATTCCTGATGCAGGTTTATATGCAGCGGAGATACCAAGAAGAGTTACGAAATGCTTTGTTCTTCCATTCTACCATGGGAACCCTACCAGTAAGGAGGTCTAAGCTGGGTGCTCCAAGTTTATAACATGTGGCTTAGGCAAACCATAGTTATTTTTTCTATACAATTCTTTAAAGAAACATTTACCAATTTGGAGCCAAAGTTTTACTGCCTGTCTTTTCTTGTTGCTTTATGGGAATGCACAAGAATATGACCTTTGAAAGATTTGTAAAGAAACTATTTTCAACTTCCCGAAAGTGTGGTCTCTTTTTATGCTAAAGGAGGTAGGATACTTTGGAAGCACATGAGAATGGGATATTTGAAAGGTCTAATAGCCCATATTTCCATGGTTTACTTTGCTGCATGTTTTGTGATTTTAAATATTGGCTGGGGCTCTCTCACCAAAGAGTACTGGTACCAAACCTGGATTCGGCATCCAGGGAATTATCCTTATTATATATCATATCTATATTTATCCTCTTACCAAATCAGCCAAGATGTTTAAAATCAGGTTTATTTCTCCCTTTAACTTCAGCACTGAGTTATTTAGAATGTGTTTGGCAAAAGATAACACACACACACAGGTTCTGGCATCACAGCCAACCCAGCAGATGCATACACAGTTATAAACTATTAATGTTCTGCAATGAAAGTTACCTAGGCATCCTCATCACACTGCAGGACTCTAGAGTACCTGTACATTTGCAGACAATGCAGCTTGCCATATCCCACTCTCCATTTTTCTATATTGCTACAATCAAATAAACCCCCGTTATGTAAGTGTCAAGTATGTTGCATACACAGCATAGATGTGGTCATTTTCTGAATAGAACAGAATGCTTTGTCTCTCTGCCATTCATCTGAGTTTTAAAAGTGACATTTTCTTGCACACCTGCTTGCATCCTTTTGCTTCTCTCAGATGTTTTAAATGAGAAAGAATCTACACATTCATTTGAGAGTGTGTTGATGTGGGTGCGTGCAGAGAGGACTGCTTGGGCCCAATTCAGAGTGCTGGCTTTGACCTATAAAGTCTTATGTGGCTCAGGGTCACAATCCCTCAAGGACAACCTCTAACTAACCCAGACCATGCAATCATCATCTGAGGCCCTTCTTTGTTTGCCCCCTACACAAGAGATCTGGAGGGTGGCAACAAGAGAACAACCCTTTTCAGTGGTGGCACCCTGCTTGTGGAATACCCTTTCTGGGCTGGTTTCCCTGATGCCATTGCCATGTAACCAAACAAAACAATTTTTTTAAATTTAAAAAAAATAATCAGGTATTTGGGTTTAAAATATATATAGCCTTTTTGCATAGATGGGATATTCTAATGTAGATTTTGTTTGTTTGTTTTGCTTGTTTTAATGTAAGTATTTGTTTGCTTTGTGCTAAAAATATTTTAAGCTATAGCAAAAAGGGGCAACTATTAAATTAAATTAGTAAATGGTAAAAATAAATGTTCCTTGAGCATCTTTGGAATGATGCCAGCAGTAGATATTATACTGCATAGGAATGGTTCACACAACTGCCCATGGTATAGTCATGTTGAAGTGAACTAGTTCTATCTGCAAAGCTCCAGTTCCATATATGCATGTTCTAGCCCTGAATTTTGTTTCTTCTTCCTCTTTTAAGAGGAAGTTTAAGAATCCTTATTCAAATAATATGATACTTGCAGGGAAATTTGTGGTCCTCTAGATCAGGATTTCCCAAACTTGGGTCTCCAGCTGTTTTTGGAGAACAACTCCCATCACCTCTAGCTAGCAGGAACAGTGGTCTGGGATGATGGGAATTGTACTCCAAAAACAGCTGGATTCCCATGTTTGGGAAACCCTGCTCAAGATGTTTGTTGGACTGCAACTGCCTTCCTCCCTGATAGATGGTCATGCTGACTGAGTCACAATATCTTGAAAAGGATATTGCGGTGCAGACAGAGGTAACGAAAATTACCAGTGGCCTGGAGTGTCACAGCTATGGGGAATGATTACAATGTTTTGAGCTATTAAGACTATTTAAAAGGTGAATATGGGGAGATATGATTTATAAAACTGCACATGGAACAGAGAAAGTAATTCTAGAAACTGAGTCACCCAATAAAGATGAATGGTGGGAAATTCAGGGCAACAAAAGGAAAACACTTATTTCCACAGCACTTAGCTTATGTCTGGAATTTGTTACTACAAGCTACAGTGATGTCCAAACTAATTACAGAAAAAGCTATTAATGGCTGGTGATGGCTATTTATTCTATACTACTGTCAGGGGTGCCAGATATATGGGGAGCAAGGGGCTTCTGCCCCCAATATTTTGGGACAGGGGCTGTGCCCCCCAATGTTATGGGGCCCCCACTGCAGGGCACCGTCTATGCACCCAAGTCCCAGTTGCCACCCGGGAGCCCAGAAGCTGGGTGGCTGCTGGGAAGAGGGAGGGCACTATCCACACGAACCGCCCCCGCTTGACCCCCCTGACTAGTGTATATCATCATGATAATCATTTATTTATTGTACCTTGACCATCTGAATGTGTTGCCCCAGCTTCTCTGGGCGGCTTCCAACAAAATATAAAGGGACAAAACAAAACATCAAACATTAAAAGATTCCTGAAACAGGGCTGCCTTCCCCTGTCTATGAAATGTCATATAATTATTTAACTTTTTCACCTCTGATGAGAGGGCGTTCCACAGGGTGGGCACGACTACTAAGAAGGCCTGTTTCCCTGTAACTTCACTTCTCACAATGAGGGAACCACCAGAAGGCCCTCAGAGCTGGACCTCAGTGGGGCTGAACACTAGGGGTGGAAAGCAGTTGCTAACTTACATGAGTGGGAGAGTGCTATTGTGCTCATGTCCTGCTTGTGGACTTCTCATGGGCACCTGGTTTGGCCACTATTTCTGTGGAAGGAGGGAAGACTCCTGGATTAGATAGACCAGCTATCTGGAGTTTCATGGGTTCTCTAATACTGATACAGCAGATCTTTCATTTTATTCTCTCAGATAAGTGTGCATAGCATTGCAATTTAGTTACTGTAAAGTACATGACCATTTTGTCAGTTCTTTTACACTTGAATGCCAACATTAGTCTATAAATACATTTGGTGGCTAAACTCCAGTCAACCTTTGGACAAAGGAGTTTTGTGAGATTGGTTTTGGACTTTATTGTTATTGTTGGATATGAACTGGTGGACGAAGGCATCTAACAATGCCATGCTTATTGGAAACAAAACAAGAGGTCTCTTTCCATTGCCACTTGATCTGCCTTTGACTGCCACATAGAAAAACAATATGATGAGCCTCACAGCTTCACCCTCTTGCTTCTTTTCCATCCTTGTCTGGAGTGAAGAAGTATGCATCATGATCGGCACCTGTCACAAAGCCTGAGTTAAAGTTTATCTAATCGCTAATGCCTGAAAGCAGACCCCGTTCTACTTTCCTTGGAGAGTTGTTAAATCGGTGACTCCTTTCTGACCCCCTCTTTCAACTGTGAAAGGATGCAGAAAGGCTTGGTTTGACACCTCTCAAGAGTTCAAGTAGAGTCATGTGTTGCATTTTACCTTTATTTCTTGATATTGAAGTTAAAGAAGAAACTTTTTTTGCAATAACTTTCAGGCAATGAAATTTTCAATTCCACACTGCAGCCTAATTGTTCTGAAACAGACTTTGCACTGCGACCTGATAGAGGGGAAAAAGCAGGTCCTCAGAAGGGCACAGAAAGAATGTATCTTTATATAAATGGTTAGAGTTTTAAAGAAGTTGAAGCAGACATGTTCACTGGCATTTACTTGAGCTTAGCAGTTGCTTACACACTGCACATTAAAGCTTTTCAAATTCATTTGTTTGTTCAACATTAACAATCCAGAATAGCAGCCTTGCTGGTTCAGACCAAAGGCCCATCTGGTCCAGCATTCTGTTCTCACAGTGGCCAACCAAATGTCTAGAGAAAGTCCACAAGCAGAACACAAGTACCTTTTTCCTTGTGGTCCCCAGCAACTGATATTCACAGGCATACTTCCTCTGATACTGCAGCTGCTATAGCAATCATTATTTATCTTCCAGCATTTGTCTAATTACCTTTCAACTCTACCCTAGTTGATGAACACCACCACATATTTGGGTAGGGAGCTTCATAGCTTATGGGCTTTGTGAAGAAGTTACTACTTTGATCTGTCTCAATCACCTGTCATTTAGTTTCATTGGGTAACCCCAAGTTTTCTTGTTAGGAGAGAGGATCTCCCTTTCCATTTTCTCCTTGTAAGTGAACCTTTGTTGAAATTTCAGCGTATTTCTCATTGAGTTAATAAACCTTCCATGGAGCTGTTCTACTCAGGCTGTTGATTGGGGAAAAACATAACAACATAAGAAGAACCTGCTGAATCAGACCAATGGCCCATCTAGTATAGTGTCCTGTTCTCACAGTGGCCAACCAGTAGGAAGCTGGTAAGCAAGATCTAAGAACAAGAGCTCTCACCCCCTCCTGTGGTATTCAGCAACTGGTATTCAGAAACATTATTGCCTCCAACCTTGCAGGAAGAGCATAGCCATCATGGATTGTAATCACTGTAGCTTCAACCTCCAGAATTTGTTTAGTTCTCTTTTAAAGTTATCTAGCCAAGTTGGTGGACATTACTGCCCCCCTATGGGAGCAAGTTCCATAGATTAGCTATATGCTATTATCCGTTATGAATCTTGCAACATTCAGCTTCATTGGATGTCTATGAGTTTTAGTGTTTTGAGAAAGGGAGAAAAGCTTTTCTCTACCCATTTTATACTATGCATAATTTTCTAAGATTCTATCATGCCACCTCTCGCATTTTCTCTAAACTAAAAAAGTCCCCAATGCTGCAACCTTTCTTCATAGGAGAGTCATTCATTCCATCCCCATGATCATTTTGGTTGTCATTTAGTTTAAGGTAGTACAGCCCAGATAGTTTTACCACACAAGTTAGAACTAGTTGTATGGGATGTGAAGGCCTTATCAAAATTCCCTTAAAAATTCCTGTACAGCATGTTATCTCATCTCCATATTCATAGGAAAGTTTCATCTTAGCAGAAATCTTGTGGTTGCTTTATACTGTCTTGTTCAACAGATGGTCCATGCAACATCTCCTTGAACACCAGACAGTTCCTTTTTCCCTTCTGTTGCAACTGCAACTGCCCATCTGGCTAATACTTTGATTACATGTGGTTGACCTCTTTTTGAACACTGCACATCACACTATCATATGTTCTCACTTAGAACCAAAATGCTAAATGCAACTGCTGGCGATTCAGCTTAAAATAAGTTGGCACTAGTATTTTAGGCCTGTGGATTTATTTATTTTTAATTTTAAACTAATTTATTGCTTTCACAGAAGCCTGTGGGTTTGAGATGGTTAGAACCCCACTGGAGAAATTTTGCTAATCTCCTAGAAGCTCTCTTTGCTTTCCTGTAGAACTTCTCAGGTGATTTTCTCAAGAAGAAATATTCAAATTTTCCTTACAGTTTCATTGTTCTGCGAGTGGAGCTTCTGTTTTGCATGAAAAAGGCTGAATGTTCTGTTCCTGGTGTCTCACTTCTAAAAGAGAAGGCAATGTGAGAGACACCTGGCTGAAGAGTCTCTTGTCAGTCAGAGAGAAGTGTTGATTATAGAGAAAGACAGTGGCAAGTTCTACACCCATATCCTATCAACTTTGTGTATGAACTGGGAATGTTTCCATCAGCACAAGGCTCCCAGTACAGCAGCCCAGTATGATAACCTGTGGCAGCTAGAACAACATTGAAAGATGGTTGTGAAGGTCATCGTGCCACAAGGATTTCCTACGTTTTCCTTTCAAATGGAAGAAGGAGCTTTGCATGGTTTCCCCCTTGAACTGCTGTTGTTCGTCTGCATTTTCACAGGCAAGTTGGCCTTTTGCACAGATATCAGAATTTTTGCCATAGCAGGTGACATCAGAGACTGCATCTCTCAATGATAGGCAAGTGTGGCAGAGAATCTTGTACAATATGCCCATAGCTCAAGGGTGGGAAGTTATTGCTGGACTCCAGCTCCCACCAGCCCCAACCACTGTGGCTGGTGGTGCAGCAAGAGGAGCTGTGTTCCAGCACTATGTGAAGGAGCATAGGTTCCTCATCCCTGCTGTAGTTGGCCTCACTTGAATATTGTCTTTGTGCATGTGTGTTTGTGCAAGGGAGAATGAGATTTCAGCTGAGCAGTGAAAAAACTAAGGTGTTACAAAGAGACATCATCACTTGTCACAGTTGAGAGAACCTTACATTAAAACTTTTTTTTTTAAGTACACCTCTGATCCTTTTCACTGTTGTTATTAAAGTCAGTCTCCAGAGCAGATAACTTGAATCCTACAAATACCCAATGTAACTCCCCCCCCCCACTGTAATATATCATCTGTCTCATCAGAAAAAGAGTACATAAGGAGAAACAATTACAATTGCAAATATCTGGTTGGTGATTGCATTATGTCCAGGAAATACACTGGTGCTATTCTGTCACTTGATGACTAATTGAAGGCGGGGGGAGCTGGTTTCTTCTCTTTCTGTGGATTCATATCTCATACCTTCTTGGACTATATGACGATACAGTGGTTTCAAGAAGACTGTTCAGATATTAGAATCTTTGTACACTGAATTATTGTTAGGAAAATGGATGTTGCAGCATTTGGAGAATTTTGGGGGAGTTGTTTTAACTCATATTTTATGCAGTGTTCATGTACCTCCCCTTTATATGTAATATGTTGCAGCATCCACTACAAAAGGGTTGCCATATTCCAAAGAGCAAAACCCTGGAAACATTCAAGGTGCACACACCACCTTTCTGCATCTCTGTTTCTTGCCCCCTCCCTGACGCTGACCTACAGTTGCCATATTCCCAAGAACAAAGACACACACACAACAACAACAGCAGCAATGAGAGGGAGGTTCACCCTGTTCCAACTGGAGGGGGCAGTGGTAGGGGCAGCAGCTCCACAGGCTTCTCGGTGGCACCAGCTGCCACAGCTTGGCTCATGGTGTCCAGCAATGTCTTGGGAGCTGGTGAGGAGGAAGCCACAGCTAGGGGAGGACACAGAGCTGCAGGGGGTCAAGCGCAGCTGTACAGCTGATAGGGAAGAAGGGACAGCGGTGGCTCCCGAGGGACACTCCCAGTGGCCCATCCAGCTCCGTGCTTCACACTTTGCACAGTTGCTTCTGCGTCCAGTCTCAGCACGGCTTCCGAATGCTGTTGCCGCCACACAGGTCTCTTGTCAAGAGCCTCCTGCTGCCACCTCCAGTGTTCCCAGCCTCACCACTCCTCACAGACTTCAGAACAGGAAGGGGAAGCAGAAGTGGTGGCAGCAGTTTCCTTAGCAGCTACTGCCAGCCCAACCTGGGAAAGAGGTGTGCAGGCCTGGCAACCATGCAGGTGGTACACAGGCCTTGCACATGCTCACCTCCAGCCAAATTGACAACTTCTGCTTCCAAGGCACAGTGAAATAAATAAATAAATAAATAACCCTCCCAAAACATGGATATTTCCTATAACATGTAAAAAATATCCACCAGGATGGGGATGTTGGCCCACCCAAAGAGGACATGTCCAGGGAAACCCAGACAACCCAACACTACAAAACATTCTCCCCATGGAATATTCCTCACATTTCCTTGAGGCTGAGATAGAAGGATGTCCATAAGACTTCCCCCTTCCTTGATATCAGTGCTGGATTTACGTATAAGCTAAACAAGCTATAGCTTAGGGCCCCAATCTCTTGAGGGCCCAAAAAAAATGTAAAGGGGAAAAAACTGGGTGTACATTTCCAAAATATAAGATAAAAAAACAAATTAAAAAATCTACATATAGCAACAGTGTTTTGTGTTGCGTAGGCTCCTATGATGTAAGTAATGGGCCCAGCCTGCTAGCCTGCTCCCTAAAAGATCACATATTTTGTTACATGCAAATGGCTTTAGATACCTATTAGGTCCATAAATTACCATATAGCATATATTCAACACAAAAAACAGCAACAATTTGTTGTTGACAAAGGACAGCTGGACATATAAAGGACCCCATTACCTTCAGTAGCTTAGGGCCTCATCAAACCTAAATCCAGCCCTGTTTGATATCAGCATAAAATCAACACTCTCCTTTTTGAAAACTGAGGGGAGGGAGGGGAGGGGAGGGGAGGGGAGGGGAGGGTTGGTTGATACTAAATAGTCTCTCTCTCTCTCTTTCCCTCTTTCCCACAAATACCATGAGTTCAGCATACAGCCATACCTCGGGTTGAAGTAGCTTCGGGTTGAGTGTTTTCATTTACGCCCTGCGGTGACTCGGAAGTAACAGAACACGTTACTTCTGGGTTGTGCCACTCACACATGCGCAGACACTCAAAATTATGTCACGTGCATGTGCGGAAGTGGCGAATCACGACCCGCGCACATGCAGATGCAGGGTGCATTTGCTTCAGGATGCGAATAGGGCTCCGGAACGATTCCTGTTTGCATCCAGAGGTACCACAGAGAACATCCATGAATATCATTTGCACTTACATACACACTTTCAGAAATTATGCTAACCACCCATAACAATTCTGCGCACTGCAGACATCAACTGTACACAAAGGTCCTAGAAATGTCTGGTCAGTTTAGTTTATTTTCTTTTAAAAACAAATTAATAGCTGGTATATTTGAGGAAGGGTCATTGTTCCCTGGTAGAGCGTCTGCCTTGGTTGCAGAAGGCCTCGGCTTCAATCTGCAGCATCTCTGTGTAGGACTGGGAGAGTCCTGGAGAACCACTGCCAATCAGTGTAGACTGTACTGAGTTAGATGCAACAATGGCCTGACTCAATATAAGGCAGCTTACTATGTTCCTATTTCAGAAGATAGTGTTAGTATAGGTAGAAAGGCTTGATTTGGCTTAGGGTTTTCCCATTCATATTTCAGTGGACAGAAATAACCAATAATCTCTCTCTCTCTCTCTCTCTTTCTTTCTTTCTTTCTTTCTAATATTCTTTGATTTAAAATACAAACATATGCAAAAATATACAAAATCATTACAACAGAAATGAAGGTAAAAGAGACAGAAATGACAACAGAAATGAAAGTAAAGAAAGAAGTCAAAAAGGAAGAAAAAGAACCAAGAAAGAAAGAAAGAAAGAAAGAAAGAAAGAAAGAAAGAAAGAAAGAAAGAAAGAAAGAAAGAGCTATGTACAAAAAAGAAAAATATCTTCTTGAATAACACTTAAATAAAAATTCTGGATGCAAAACTTCCAATTGTTCTCATTATACTGTTTGTACTGTCATTAATTTTTTCCGCACAGTTTTATATTCTTTTATATCATTTCCATCTAGTCAGAAAAATATTTGTTACCTGTTTTCACTTACAAGTAGCATTCAAGTTCTGCTAATATGGTAGGATTAGTACAATATAATCTTAAGTAATCCTTAAATATTCTCCATTCTCCATGCAGTTTCTGATTTAAGACTCCTCTTAACTCTTCCCATCAGTTTTGCTAGTTGTAAATATTCTATCATGAGTATATGCCAATCTGTTATCCTTGGTAGTATTTCACTTTTCCAGTTCCCCGCCACAAGAATTCTCACTGCTGTAATTGCATACATGAACATTGGCCTTATATATTTTTTAATTTCTAATGGTAGTATACCTAAAAGAAAAATCTCTGGGGCTTTTTTTTTAAAAGGTTAATTTCAATAGTTTCTTAAATTCATTGTAGATACTATTCCAGTATTCACCAATAACTGCACAAGTCCACCACATGTGTTAGTATGACCCCCATATCTTTTTTACATCTCCAACAAGTTGGTGATCTTCCTTTATACAATTCAGCAAGTTTTAAAGGAGTGTGGTGCTATCTGCATAACATCATCTTGGTGTTTTCCCTTAGGTTATAGCGTGCTGTAAATTTAATATCTACCCTAAAAAAAGAAAAGAAAGAAATATGAAGGGAGAGTGGCCTACGTACCAATTAATTTTAGAAATAACCAATAATCACTTTCTAATTCACATGTCAAAGCTATACACATGTACCATTGTCTCTGAGGTTTCCTGCAATAGGACTCGTGTTGTTATTTTTCCTTCACCAGCCAGGTCAGTGCACATACCACAGGTTTCATAAGTGCACACACTGAAAATGTCAGTTTGAACAACAAATGGGAACAAACTTAGTTTTGAGTGTATCATGTATCAAACAGATATGGTCGTAAGAGAACCAGGACTGATTGTGGTTCCCTGCTGAATGTACTTGCAGTGGCAAATCTGCAAAAGGATCTCATTGATAAATAAATATGACCTTTTTGTATTCGTCTTTCAAATTCAGGCCTGGTCCACACATGAACAAAATAGCAAGGTGGTAGGGTCCAACTTTCATTTAAGCACTTTCCCATTGTTATTCCTTCATCTTGGAATACTCCTTATTAAGGCTACCTGACCATTTCTTTTCAGCATCTGAGCAAAAATACCTATATAATAAAGGTAAAGGTAAAGGTACCCCTGCCCGTACGGGCCAGTCTTGACAGACTCTGGGGTTGTGCGCCCATCTCACTTAAGAGGCCAGGGGCCAGCGCTGTCCGGAGACACTTCCGGGTCACGTGGCCAGCGTGACATCGCTGCTCTGGCGAGCCAGAGCCGCACACGGAAACGCCGTTTACCTTCCCGCTGGTAAGCGGTCCCTATTTATCTACTTGCACCTGGAGGTGCTTTCAAACTGCTAGGTTGGCAGGCGCTGGGACCGAGAGACGGGAGCGCACCCCGCCGCAGGGATTCGAACCGCCGACCTTTCGATCGGCAAGTCCTAGGCGCTGAGGCTTTAACCCACAGCGCCACCTGCGTCCCTACCTATATAATAAACACTGCATAAACATAATTTTTTAAAAAAATAAAAATTTTCCAGGAGCACCTTAGAGACCAACTAAGTTTGCTCTGGGTATGAGCTTTTGTGTGCATGCACACTTCTTCAGATACACAGATACTTCAGATACACAGATACTTCAGATACACAGAAGCCACCAGACCCTTATATATGGTGACTTCTGTTTCAGTGTATCTGAAGAAGAGTGCATGCACACAAAAGTTTATACCCAGAGCAAACTTAGTTGGTCTTTAAGGTGCTACTGGACAATTTTTAAATTTATAAAAATTTATTTCGACTGTGTCAGACCAACACAGATACCTACCTGAATCTAGATCGCATAAACATGACCTCCTTCATATGATGATGATGCTGATGCTGATGAAAAAAGAGGAAAAGTCTAGCTCAGTCTTTCTTGACTAAGAAATGTTTTGAATTGTAACCATCAATATTCTCTGGTCACTTGCCATGATGAGAGCTGCAATTTAAAGTATATGAAGGGCACCAGACTGAGGAAGGCTAATGTAGCTCATCCCTCTCTGAACTGTTGGATTTTACTTTTGTGGTGGTGGTGATTTTACACAAGGAGGCAGTTAAAAATGAGATTCTGCACACAGCTTAAAGTGGTATAGATCTACCATTATCAACATTCTGAAACTCTTTTATTCTGTTTTATTCTGTTGCATTTGCAGATCCTTAGCTCCATTTAAGCATTACACTGCAGGCTTATACACATATACCTGTAAGTCACATTTAGTTCAATGCATAGGACTGCATTGCAAGTGTCTTTTGGACCCATCCAAAACACTAGTGGCAAACTGAATTAATTTTGAGATAGGGAGGTCTTTGGAGTTTTGCCCAGATTCAAGAAGCAAGGACTTCACTACTGATTGCCATGCCCCTGCTAAATCAACTAGTTAAATTATGTGCAGTTAGTAAATCATCCTCTGAATTTTTAAAACGTCATTTTCATTAGCATTTGTAGCTTCATAATTAGCAGTGTATTATTTTTTCAGAGCTACAAGCCTGGCTGACACAAGAGTGATAAGTGATTATCATTGGGCTGCTGACCCCCACACGCTCTGTGGGGCTGGCCTTGAAACTGGTTCGAAAGCTGTAGCTGGCTCAAAACATTCTACTCACTAGGGCAGGATGTTGCCAATGTGTTGCCAGGCTGTTGAAAGCATTGCAATAGCTGCCAGTTAACTAGGCTAAGTTCAAGGTGCTATTTGGGTGGGGGTGTATTATTCTATGCAACTTGGGACCGGGATACCTAGAAGATCAAGCAATCATTGTGCTTTTCAGGCAAGAGCCTCTTACAGATACCATCTTACCAAGTGTGCAAGAGGGCCATTCCACACAATGTAGCAAACAGAGCTTTAGTGTTGTGGCATCTACCCCAAGGTATCCCCCCCTCCTCCATAATATTAGACAGACACCATCTCTGTTGTCTTTTTGGCACCTGCTTCTTCCCGGTCTGATATCATTCCCAGTCTGCATCTCTACGGGATTGTTCTTAAGATGTTTTAAAGATTATCATCATCCATGTTCTTTCCTATTCTGGCTTCCTTTGGGAGGAAGGATGGGGAATAGATTCAATAAATTAATAAGTGGACTTGGAGGCTACCGTAATAAACCTTCAGGTCCAAACATTGTCTGTGTTACTACAAATTCAAAATATTGTCAGGGACCTAACCCATCTTTTTACCTTAGTTGGTATGTTGTAGGAAACTGCCCTGTACCACTTCAGACTTTTTGTTCATTTAGGTGGAATCCTCTTCAAGGATGGTCCTGGTTGTGGGCAGGCCCCCAGGCCGGTTCCCCCCCCCCCCCGGCATGGGCGAAATAATGCCATCATGCCAGGGTGGCACCACGATCACCCCGACTTCTTGGCCAATCACTTTCGTGTGGGGTGATATAAAAGTGGCAGCGTGACGCGTGTCAGGCACCTGCTCCACGCTGCCAAACACCTGCCCAGCCACCCTTTATTTTAGGTGTCCTCTGGCCTTCCTTTGGACTTTGGTTGGTCACCTGTCTTGGGATGGGGGCCAGGTAGGAATTTTTCCATTTGGCAGATTGGCGCTGGCCACTTGGTTTTCGGCTACTTCTTAGCAATCATCACAACTTTGTAAGATTTGGCGGTTAGGCATTGGCTCATTGATTTGTGGGGGAGGGGAGATCAGCCATCGCTTGCCCCTCCATTGACCAAGGGTATTCCGTTAAAGGAATCCAGGGTCTGGATCCTGTCCAAAGTCTGCTTGAAGGGCTAGGGCCATGCCAGGCCTCTGGGGACACTGAGGAGAGCTACAGGCAGGTTCCTCCGATGTGGCTTCCTCTTTGGGTGGTTTACCCTTACTGACTTCCTGCAAAGGGGGCAGGAGTCCGATATAGTCCTTTGCCAATGCCTAAGCCAATACCACTCACATTTTTGTAATCAATAAAGTTGTGGCCTAAAATTCTGCCCAATAACCTTAAACCAAAATTCTGTCTCAGTGTGCATTTTATTCTAATGAGGGGCTGGTTTGGGGGCCTTGCCAGGCAACTCACTATGTTGGATCTCTAGGCAAACAGTGTAGCTCAGTGATAGAACATCTGCTTTGCATGCAGAAGTTCCCAAGTTCAGTCCCTGACATCTCCAGGAAGTGCTGGGAGAGACCCTGGTCTGAAATTGTGGGTAACTGTTGCCAGTCAGTATAGACAATATTGAACTAGATGGATGAATGATCAGGCTCAGTAGAAGGTGACTTCCTATGCCCCATGCTGTTAGCCCAGTGGAAGGCATAAGCACCTTGTCTTAGCTACTCTTTGGGATTGTTGTGGCAGTTCAACATGAACTGCAATGCAAGAAGCATGTAATCATTATTATTATACTGGCATCAATAGGTGTTGGACCATTGCATTTAGCCAACATCTCCTAATTGTGTGAAGGAGCAGGGGTGTGAGTCACTGCTGGGGTAAGGCAATGTGCATTATGACATCCTCCAGCCTGCTGACTAATCTCTAATTTCTTCAATTAGTGAATTAAATACAAATTGTTTCAATATTCTGGGCATTAATGAAGAGGGAAGAAAATATTGTACAAATTGCTTTCTTTTGGGGGGATAAGAACTTCACTTCCTAATATATAAAATGGGATGAAGCCATAGGGTGCCTCCTGTAATTAGCACTGCCATGATTTGTCTGAATTGCAAAGCCAAAGCCTTATTTCCCTCCCTTACATGGTTTCTATTAATTCTCTGAATAAATGAAATTAGATTGGATAAAGGTATTGTCCTGCATTGATGCCTGGATAGAATGAAGCAGATTATAAAGGGACATGCGCTCCACTTCCTTGAGCAGAAAGAGGTTCCAGGGTCTTTTGTTTCTTTTGGATGAAAGAGAGTGCTGGAGACTTAAACTGCCTTTGCAATATCTACTTTATAGACAGGTTTAAAACACTGAGTGCAAATGGGAACAAATGAACACTCCAGCAGTGCAGAAGACACCCCAGACAGGCTGCCTCTATGATTAGACAGAGAAAGGAGGATCTCAGGAATTCTCTCCCATGAGAGAAAGCGATGGTCACAAATTTATGGAAGGTAAAGCTACCAGTGGTTACTAGCCATGGTGGCTTTGCCCTAACACCACTGCCAGAGACAACATGTTTCTGCATATTTGCTGCTAGGAATCAGAAGTAGGAGAGCCCTGTTGCATTCAGGTCCTGCTGATGGGATTCTCATAGTTTTGCCAAGATCCTTGGCTAGATAGACCTTAGGCCTGAACCAGCACTGCTCTTATGTGATTGTGTTCTTTAGTCACATGCTCCCAAATCTAGCTCATTCAAGCATAGTGGAGGATATTGTGTTGGAGTTGGAGTCAGCTTTAGGTTGGCTTTTGTATGTGGACAGTGGGGTGGGGTGGGGAGTGTGTGCACCGTCTTGTCCTTTACCACAGATAGCAAATCATTCAGTTCTGCCCCCAAAGGGCAATTTGGGTAGACTATAATGCTATACTCCCTGTTTCCAGCTACCTGGAAACTTTTGGAGCACTCTTTCACTTCCATCAATTCCAGCAGCAGAGTGGTATATTTCAGAGTCACCCTGGACATGGTGATGAGGGAGCCTCACATATGTTATCAGTGTGTCAGCCCCATTCACATTAAGCTGTGAACCTTAATTAATTCTCAGGGGAGAACACTGGCAAAAAGAAGGCAAAAATTGGATCTTGAAACTGGGAGAATGAAAGTTTTTTTTTGGCCTTCTGGGTTTCATTGTTGAGGAAGGGAAATGGAGAATCCAATATAAAACAGTGCATGTCAGTCAAGGAATGGTATATTTCATGGGATGGATGAATCTGCATATTTCCAGTCCACTCACTTCCACATGTGTTAACTCATAAATTTGTTCCATCCCATTTTTGTGTCTGTGTTTTTTGGGTGTTTTAACCTGACCTAAAATTCCCACTTAAGTAGGTTTTAAAATATGCATTTCTAAATGCATTTTTCTCTCAAAATACACATTTCTAATGATACTTTTTGTGAGCCAAGAATTGCATCAAAGATTCAGGAAGTGTGAAAACCAGAGAATAACTTAGCACAGTTCTGCAGTTTTGTCACGGAGGTGCAGATCAGGTCAGTCCTTGTTGAAACTTGCAAAGAATGAATTCCTCAAGTATGCCTAACAATAAAGTACAGCATGGGGGACCTGATCATACACACAAACATTATATAGTATTACAAATAGCAAAATTTGATCATGTCAGGAGTTGTCTGAGTAGATACAGAAAAAGTCAAAACTATGGGTAAGATTTAAGGGTGTTTTTGTTCGGACAGCAGACAATCAGATTTGGGTTTCTGATAAGCCAAAAAACACATTCTTAATTGTAACATTTCCCACTTGCCTTGTGGCAAGCTCATGTTTGCACCCCATTCACAAAACTCCTTACTGAAAATTCAGAACTTAGAAAGTTAAATGTTTAAGGGAGTTAACTCTTATATGTTAGCATCATGCAACCAAAGAACCATTCAGCTACAGTAAAACTACAATGAACAGCTTGGGTTTAGAAATTTGACTTTAAAATAATGTTATTCTAGCCACTCTTTCCTGGGTATACATGAATGGAGAGAAATACTTGCAGTGGACCATTGTGGCACAGATGTGGCATTTAGGTACATGTGATCTCAGAAATAATCAACACTGAGACCTAAGATTCCATACATTTTGTATAGTCATTCACAACTCCATTAAACCTCCAGGGTCACTCACTAATTAAGAACTAAGAGGAGACCAGAATAATTAGGGAAGTGAAATCCAAGTCTTATGGTGCAGGATCTGTAAATGGCAACTGTGCTGAATACATAAAAGCCCCCCCTTTTTTTCTTGCACAAGGACAGGTGTGCTGGGAACTTGGAGCCTTGGGACAAAAATACTAATTAGTTGAGATCAAAGAGTATTCCAGGACTGAAGGACAAACTATGAGTAAGTGAGAAGTTGGTACTGAAGAGCAAGGCAGAACAGAAGGAAAGAAGCATGAGGTAGCCATATTAGCCAGACACCAGAAGCAGGGCTGACCCAAGACATTTTGTCACCTGAGGCAAACCACGCAATAAGTGGGAGAAGACCAGCAGTGCATCTTATTTCCCAAGAGCATTCCTTCCAGGCCAGATCGCCAGCTCCCAGTATGTGAGAGAGCCAGTGTGGTGTAGTGGTTAAGAGCACTGGACTCGTAATCTGATGAACCGGGTTCGCTTCCTCGCTCCTCCACCTGCAGCTGCTGGGTGACCTTGGGCCAGTCACACTTCTCTGAAGTCTCTCAGCCCCACTCACCTCACAAAGTGTTTGTTGTGGGGGAGGAAGGGAAAGGAGAATGTTAGCTGCTTTGAGACTCCTTAAGGTAAAGGTAAAGGTACCCCTGCCCGTACGGGCCAGTCTTGACAGACTCTGGGGTTGTGCGCCCATCTCACTCAAGAGGCCAGGGGCCAGCGCTGTCCGGAGACACTTCCGGGTCACGTGGCCAGCGTGACATCGCTGCTCTGGCGAGCCAGAGCTGCACACAGAAACGCCGTTTACCTTCCCGCTAGAAAGCGGTCCCTATTTATCTACTTGCACCCAGAGGTGCTTTCGAACTGCTAGGTTGGCAGGCGCTGGGACTGAGCAGCGGGAGCGCACCCCGCAGCAGGGATTCGAACCGCCGACCTTTCGATCGGCAAGTCCTAGGCGCTGAGGCTTTAACCCACAGCGCCACCTGTGTCCCACTTGAGACTCCTTAGGGTAGTGCTAAATCAGCATATCAAATCCAAACTCTCCTCCTCCTCCTCCTCCTCTTCTTCTTGGATCCACCTCACTTTGCCACTTGGCCCTGACCAGAAGTCATGGGATGATGAAGCCAATAATCAGGATCAAAAAGCAGGAAGCAGGTTTGAGAAGCTGGAAATCAGAACCAAAGGGTGACCAAGAACACCCCATGGTTCAAAACAAACTTCTTGCTCAAATATGGCTCAGTTGGAACTAGAGGCCTCTAATGGTCTTTCCTGTCCAGGAAGATCCAATACCAGCCTGGGTGTCTGGGTCAGTTGGGGGCTTAAGGATACTTAGCTGCCTAGGGAGATTCTGCAGTATGCAGTTCATTGGCTCTTTGTACAGGGCAGTCACACAGAGAGCTGACGTTTATGAGTTTGTGCCCTTGACAGACTTCAGTCTGAGGGTCAATGTAGTTAAAGCAACCTTAGGACATAGGAAAGTCCTGCTGGTTCATGCCAGTGATCCTTCTGGGAACAAAGCCTGGGCACAAGAGCAATTGGTACTCAGAAGCATTAATGCCTCCAACCTTGAAGGCAGAGCATAGCCATTGATAGCCTTATCTTCCATGAATTTGTCAAATCTTCATTTTTCTTTAAAATGAATCACAGATTGCCACAGAAGAACTGAATTTCAGATTGGAAAAATGAGAAGTCGAGAGAAGCAAAATTAACAGATCCACCCACCCTAACTGTAAACTTTGTGCCCGCCAGTCAGGTTGATTGCTCAGTAAACAGGTTGTCTGGAGAATCAGCAATGATTTAATTAAGGTAGGGGTTTCAGTTATTTTAAACATTCAGGAAAGAACTTCTGAGCAAAGCTAAATATAGTTGCTTTCTCTGTGTGTGTGTGTGTGTGTGTGAGAGAGAGAGAGAGAGAGAGAGAGAGAGTATGAGAGAGAGCACATTACTGACAAAAATGTAATAATTGTGTTTCCTTGCCTCCATAACATATACCAATCCCACATCAAACTATAGTTCTCACAGTTCCACTGTTTAATACAGACAATGTTTTTGTTCCTCTTGTCAATGAAAAGATTAAGCTCTCTGATTATACCAGTCATCCATTAGGGCTCTCCTATATGGAATAGATAAAAGAAGAAAAACGCAAAGACTTCTCTAATTAAATAATTCATTTATTTTTTTAAAAGCCATATTTTTGTACCCATTTAGTTCATAATATAAACTAATTTCCTTTCAGCGTGTGAAAGGTGTGGGGGAGTACTATATCAGAAAATATTAAACTTCTGTAATTGCATGCAACACATGCCAAGTTTAATTTTACCTTCCTGAAGCTTTGTAAGGTGTTTTTTTTTTTACATCAGTAAACATCAAAATTACATAATTACACATTATAATTACCAATTACATGTATTTACACTAATTACATAATTAGATGAAATTACATTAATTATGTTAACAATGCGGCATCTAAAGAAGTGTGGAAAAACAAGAACATTCCCACAAATTGAAAGGAGTAAACTGCACTTCGGCATAAGGGGTTGGTGCAGAGGGTTGGTGGGGAGAGAGAGTTGAAACATTAACATTAAATCAGTATTGCTGAGCCACAAGTCAAACTGATTGTGCTTTGTCACTGTTTTATATGAAGTTTGACAAGCAATGCTCCACACATGTATCCCACCAACCAAGACCTCAACTAACACCAGGTTCAATTTTGGCATCTCCAAGCAGACCTTGGAAAAACGCCTGCCTTAAACACTGGAGAACAACTTGTTAGGGGATGTGTGGCAGTGTTCATTCTGTCCAGAACTCACTGAAAGTTCTTGAAAGTTCCAGAAGGTTCCAGAAATTGCTAGAAGCTGTTAGAAAGCTGTATGCTAGTCTTAGGACACCTGAGAGCAGCTGAATCTTCACATGTTCAGTTCTTACAGTATATAAAGCTGTATATAAAAGGTTGTGTTGAGTCAGCATTTCACCAAGCAATCTCCTGGCAAGCCCACAGAATGTAGGAGAGAGCAGAGGAGGCTTTGTTGCTTGCAAATGCAAAGCCTGGACCTTCTCAGGAAAATACTTTTCTGCAAATGGACTCTGTAAGTGGAAACTATTAGGTTTTTCTAACCTGGGAGTAAAATACTTCTGTCTGTACTTAATGGCCTCTGTGAGATATTGCCTTTGTTTGGCTGGGTCAGAACTCCTGAACACTTTGACGTTGCACGTTGCTCTGCTGATATACGACTGCTGGCACTGGGAAATATGCCGAGCACCATAAAATGCAACACAACTGACAGTCGGTGCTGGCAGTGCTGAGCTAGATGGAGTTATGGTTGCTGTTGGGCTGTGTAGAGCATACCTGTCCCTGCAAGAATCCTGGTGACTATAGTTTGCTAGGTGTGCGGAGGCTTGTAGATATTTGGCTGTTGAACTATCTTTCCAGGATTCTTGAGATGGCGTGTGTGCTAAAATGCTTGGTTATAAAGCCATTGTACTATCAACCTTACTGTACGCTTGTGAAACATGGACCACTTATAAATGCCATCTCCAACTCCTTGAAAGATTCCATCAACAGTGTCTCTGAAAATTTTTACATATCACTTGGGAAGACAGGTGAACTAATGCCAATGTACTGAAAGAAGCAAAGATCACCAGTGTTGAAACAATGATTCTTTAACATTAGCTTCGTTGGACAAATCTATAATAAATGTAGTATAAATACTGACCGTTGGAAACACTGGCCTGTGAGCACTCTGATTGGAGAACAGCCTTTACCAAAGGTGTCATGGACTTTGATGACACTCGAACTCAGGACGAAAGAGGAAAATGAACTAAGAGGAAGACACATTTGGCAAACCCTCACCATGGAATCAACTCCCACCTGGAAACTTATGTCCCCACTGTGGAAGGACATGTGGATCCAGAATTGGCCTCCACTGTCCCCTATGAACACACCATTAAGACTGTGTTCATGAAAGACAATCTTACTTGGCTATGAGTGATCGCGAAAGAAGAAAAAGAAAGCATACATAGGCTTGGTACTTAGCTATACAGCTGCAAATATAACGTTTTAAGTGGTGATTGTGAGTGTATGGCAAATTCAATATATATTTTAAAACACATTTTTTAAAAATGCATTTTCACAGCGTTTTCTATATGTGTCTAGATCTCATAATTTCGTATGAGTCCAGTTGCACTGTGCTAAACTGAAACAAATTGTCTTCTGCACCAAAAAAAGGAAGCTTCTGTTTCACTTGTTCCCAGGGCACACTAGAATTTCTTTCTCATCTGAGGGGGAGTGGGGTTGTGCTTTACTTATGTTGGCAAAGGGTGGTGTGGTGTGTGTGTCTCTTTCCATTACATATTTCCCCAGTGATCTGAAGACCCTGAAGACCCTTTTCATGGTGCTTTCCCCAGGGTTTTTATTAAAGGGCTTCAGAGACTGGCTACCAAGCACATGAGATTGGAACACTCACTGGTCTTATTTCTAAGGGAAGTTCTTCTTTTTGCCTTAAAAAAAAGTATACATCTGTATTGATTTCCTAATTTTTTTAAAAGGTTTTTAAACATAACAATAAACAGTTTCCAGGGGCATGGAAGAGTCATTGGGTCTTTTCTTATTCACAGGAAAAGCCAGCTGAGGAGCTCATAGGGCTTTCAAGAATTGTGGACATCAAAGGTGGCTGAAGAATGCAGACCACTGGAGAGACTGCTTGTAAAATGAAAGAAAAGGAACTCATTTGATCACTATGAAAATAAGGGTAGCCCATCAAAAACCTATCATGAACTCCACCCATTATAATTTTGCCATTTCCCTCCTCCACTTTCATAATTTTTCAATGCAATTAATGGAGAATGATAAAAAAGGGAAATGTTCAACATATCATTCCCCAGATTCAAGGAGTGATTTATTTTTTTTAATGCCCATTAATTGTGATTGAAAATCACTTCAGGACTTTTTAGTGTGAAGCAATGTACAAATCTCATAAACCAAAACCTAAGTGTGTGCATAGGATTGGAGTCTTAATTCCTTAACGCAAGGCTGACTTCAGTCCTGTGTGGTTTGCTTTCTCAAGTCTCAGTGGACACTGAAAAATTTTAAGAGTACAAAACATGAACTGATACTCTCAATCTCTTAAGACATAAGAAAGAGATAGGAAACCTGTGGCTCTACAAATATTGTTTGACTCCAGTGACCATGAGTCAAAGACAGCATGGTTTATTCTCAGAGATGTTGGCAACTGAAGTCCAACAACATCTAAAAGGGCACAGATGCCTCATCGCTGACATAAGGTATACCTTATCTAATTCACATTTAACGCCCAATTTACATAATACATTTAAAGC
Source organism: Podarcis melisellensis (assembly GCF_964234715.1). NCBI lineage: Eukaryota > Metazoa > Chordata > Lepidosauria > Squamata > Lacertidae > Podarcis > Podarcis melisellensis. Next base: position 35,649,424 of record NC_138547.1, read on the forward strand.
AGTACCATCTCTCTTTAAACAGTCATGTCTTCCTCCAGAAAATCCTGGGAAGTGTATCTTATAAAGGGTGCTGAGAGTTGTTAGGAGACTCCTATTCCCTGCACAAAGACACAGTTCCCAGAGTTCCCTGGGAAGAGGGACTGTTAAACCACTCCTATAATTCTTATAGGTCTGTAGAGAGAACAGGTGTCTGCATCCATAAGCACCCTCAGACTGAGTGCCTGCTCCTTCAGGGAGAGTGCAGTTCCATACAGGGCAAGCAAATGAACAATCTATAAGACACACAAAATTGCACGAATAAATCACATATAACAATTGCACGGAAATCAAGTGGGATAGGCTAGTGGTCTGACTCTCTATAATGCCTCTTCCAAAATTCCTAAGGGATCCAACATATGGGGTGGAGTTGCACATGTGTCCTTGTTCTCTACCCTCATACAGTGGGGATTGGGTGAAAGCAAATGGCTTAAAAGGGCTTCCATCATCATCCAACCGATAGCACTTCAATCTACAGATTCCAAGTTTCCCCCCCCCTTCAAATTAACTTTAATATTTCATGACATATCTACAGTATTGCAGAATCCAGAATGCAGTGATTGAAGGCACTCAAATTAAGTTTTGGGTTTCTGTAATTCCCCCCCCCCACACACACACACTAAAGAGGGTCAGTGCCTGAGGTGAACTAATTGTGAATCTGTCTTTGGAAAAAGCTGAAGCATTTCCAGAAAATTCTGGATATTTCCATACAATATACAGCCATTGTTCCTAGGTTCCTAGGTACATACAGTCTACTGTATGATCACTTTTCTTAACACATATTTCATTCCTATATATCACCAATCTATATATTCCTATTCCAGCTGTGTAGACATGGCACATTATTCAAGAATCAGTGGAGACTTCTTTTTTACCTGGTCGGCACATAACCTAGACCTATGGCATATTTTTGCCTCTCAAAAGCGCATTTTGAAAATTGGATTCGTTCAAAACACAGTGGCTCTTTGCAGATTGATTCTGAATTACCCTCTACTGTCCATTTAAAATCAGATGCAGCCTTTCCCAAGAAAAAGGTGTGCTATTACACCTGCCGAATGACATTGAGGCTGGCCATATAGCAAGAATGCAAGGGGATAGTTTTCAAATACTTTATTTATTTGTTTGTCTCTTTGTTTGTTTCTATATCTCCCTTCACCCAAGGATCACAGGGCTGTTTATAATATAAAAACACAAAAATGCATAACATAGTAACAAATGAAAACAATTATCCCCCTCCGTTTAAAAGTCAATAGATTGTTTAATTAGCCAAAGGCCTAGGGGAAGGGGTGGGTTTTCAAACACATATCAAGTAACCATACCCACCAGTCCGGACAGCAGGATCTGTAATCAATCTAAATTGGAAGTAGCATGGTGAGCATGAGCATGAAGAATCCTATACAAAGAAAACCTACCTATTTGTTCCACAAATGTTTGTGTGTGCAGCCTCTATATCTGTGGCTTTCCATTCATGTTCCATATATTATATCCAGTTTCAAATGCTCTATGCCAGTGAAAAATAGTTTCTGGGAAACACAGGCAGAAAAGTGCTATTCCACTCAAATCTTGCTTGTGTGATTCCCTTAGATATCTGGTTGGCCACTGTGAGAACATAATGTTGGGCTAGATGTTTTACTCAAAAGAGCTTGTCTCCCTCTCTTAAACTGAGAGGTGTGTGAATGCACACTGATAAATTTAGTATTAATTCCTTGAAATTTATAATTTACCGGTAATTTATTACATTAAATTAATTTAATAATTAGAAATTCCTACTTTCAAATTTTACTTTTGGACAAATTCATTGGTAATTGTGTGGACTGTGAGCTCCTTTTCAGCTTTTTGTTCTTCTCATCCCAAAATCAGCTTTAAAGGTCCCCAGTACAAAAGCCCCTGAACTTATTTGCTTTCAGCTTGGCAGGGTTCTTTCCTAGGAGAATCTCACATGTTCAGTTTTCATACCAATGGTCAACTAAATGCTAATGGAAATAATGTAACCCCCAGCTCACCCTAAAACTAATTGCTGCCCTAATTGCTGTCCCTGTAGGAAAACCACTACAAACTATCATTATGAAATTTAGCAGGATCCATGCCCTCAGATAGAGCAATGTTACGTGCAAATATCATTCAATTCTGCTTTCTCTCAAAAGTAAAAACATTTCCTTTTCATAAAGTTGTGGGTTTTTCGGTGGAGGGAATGAAGTCATGTCAAGAAGACTCATGCAGAGCAGGCTGTTTTCCAAGGTGTTGAATCAGGATCCACACCAAACCCTGTGGCCAGTAAAGGTAAAAAGGTAAAGGACCCCTGGAATGGTTAAGTCTAGTCAAAGGCAACTATGGGGTGTGGCACTCATTTCGCTTTTCAGGCCTAGGGAGCTGGCATTTGTCCACATATATACCCCTACATAGGACAGGGCACATATGGTTCTGTCCTTCAAGACTTCACTGCTTCTTTCCACCCCACCACTAACTGTAACCTAAGGCAGCTGCATTACTGTGCCTAATGGTAGTACCAGCACTAAATAAAGCCTCTAGTATTCAGGCAATGGAATATTTCAACCAAATTTTAAGCAAGTACATGTTGCACCCACCTAGGGCTGTCCTATCCATGAAGTAAGGTGAGGTGACCAGATCAGGTGGCAGGATCCACAGGGGCAGGATCCATCCTCCAAGGAATGCATTGCCTGCCGTTGCCACACTCACCATTGTTCCCCATGTAGAGCTTTATTCCCTCTCCTCCATTCTTGATGTATGTCTTCACTCACCTCCCTGGTGGATGGGAGTGTAATTTTGTGGTTTGGAAGAAGAGTTTGGATTTGATATCCCGCTTTATCTCAGGTTCCAAAATGTTTTGGGCTGGGCCAGCAACCACCCACTTATCACAATGCTCATGTGGTTCCCTTTTGATTCTCTTCAGGGTGTCAAAGCTTGTTCAATCATATTATACCATGACAGCAGCTTAGGGGCAAGCAAAAGGTCATAACCTCCACCAAGTGGTACCTGGGGCGTTAAGTCTATCTGTGCCTCATGCTTCTTTGGCCCAAACAATGTGTATTTAATTAGCATGATTTTACCTTCACAGTGTGTTTTCCTAGTTGACAGCTTCTGGCACCAAAAAGAATGTCCTTGAGGGGAAAGTCAGGCCTATTGACTTGTGCATGCTGTTTGACTTAGCGTTCAAGTATTCTGAAGGAGCAGCTTGAAATAATGAAAGACAGAGCACTGTCGAGCCATCTTAACTGACAGTGTCAGGTGGGTCGAAGCTATTGAACAGTTCCTATTAAATTAGCTTAACTTCATCTCGTATAGTTAAAGCTGGAAGCTGACAAATTAGTTGCTTTTTGTATATAAAAGAGGAAAGCCACAATGAGACAACTGTTCACTAGCATGACGACAGCAGATAAGTCACGTCAAAAGGTCAATAAGAACCTGCCCATGGAAGAACTGCAAATGTTTTGCTTATGTTGTCAATATGCTCAGCCTCAAATAGTGAAATATTTATTCCTCCAGCTGACAAGTTCATTGCTGCTACAAGGGACCAGTAGTTAATTAGAATGCTTCATCTTAAATTAGATTTCAAATTTTCTTTTGTTTCTTTTTTAAACTTTTGAAGCTATTTTCCCCACATTCTCATGCTCTGTACAAATAAGAGTCTAAAGAACTACGAAACTGATTCCATGAACATGAGTTACAGACCTGCTCCAGGTGGAGAAGCCAAATTACAATTTGGACTTTGGGCTAGTTTGGTCCCAGTTCTCTCTCTCTCTTTTCTGTCATATACTCTTATTCCCTCCCTGTCTTCTTGGTACAATAAATTTGCACCATCCATACTTTGCCTCCAAAGTGAAATTAACTTCAAAATATAGTTTCCTATTGTGACTTGAAGGCAAATTATGGTCTGTGGCACCATACTGCCCAGTTTTGATGTCATGGCAAATTATGGTTTGCTTATTCAAGGGAAAGAATGAGGGAATCAGAAAATCAGAATATATGAGGTGGAGGGGAGAAACTTGCAAACCATAATTTGCCATGACATCAAAACTGCTGCTATTGTGTCTGAACTAGCCTTAGAGTTGCTATTTTTCCTTCAGAAACAGACCTCTGATCATGACAAACCTATCTTTAATCTGGGGAAATCTAAGATACCTAGAAGAGCCCTTGCTAGATTAGACCAATGGCCATCTAGACCAGTCTCCTCTTCTCACGGTAGCCAGCCATATACCTATGGGAAGTCCACAAACAGGACATAAACACAACACCATTTCCCCTACATTGATTTCCAGCAACTGACATTCTGAAGCATACTGCCTCCAACAGTGGTGGTAGTTCATAGCCGTGAAGACTAGTACCCATGCATAGTCTTTTTCAGCAGAAAATTGTCTAATCTCTATGTGGAATTGAATGTGATCATTCTTGCAGAGCCAAGTGGGCTGTCCAACATAACATCTTGACCATTATTGTGGGATTGGTTTCAGCTGGTGAAGACTAAGGGTGTGGACAAGGAGCTTGCAGGAGTTTAGCCCACAGCATGCTTCTTCCACCCTTTCCATTCATGGGTAATTTGAGCTAGTTGAGGAGAGTTGGCCAAGTGGATCCAGGAAGTGGTTAAAGCATTTTGTATGGTGCCTGGAGGGAGGTGAGAATGCAGTTCCTCCTAAGTAAGTTCTCCTTGAACCCTCCCTTGACAACTACAGGCCAGTCATAAATACCCCTCTTGGGGATGCTATGACAGCTTAGTGGCATTTCAACTTCAAACGCTCATGGAGGATCATAAGTAGACACTGAATCGCAGCTATTTTCCCCCCTTTTCTTTAATGAAGCTGAGATCCAGCTCCTTATGAGTAAAGATCCTTAGGTTTTGATGAGTTGTGGTTAATGCATGACTCCCCACTCCTGTGCATGCCTGATGTCAGATAATGTTCATTGTGCATTCAGTTCCAGAACCCTAAAATGAACAAGATATTAAATGTATATCTGCACTTCTAATTAATGCCAGTTTTTATACCAGTGAGACTAACATGGGTGCCACCCCAAAAAAATATGGGAATTGCAGGAGGTGGAGTTTCTGTTAAAGATTCTTACCCAACCTTTATGATCAAAACAATGATGATAATGATTATTTATATGTTGCCCAGCTGACTGGGTTACCCTAGCTACTCTGGACAGCTTCCAACAAATTAAAACATCAATTCAGAGGCTCTTCTGTCTGTCTTGTAAGTGTGAAAGATACAACAGGTAGACAAGTGAGATTAAGTGTTCTCCAGAGTACTGCCAAACAACCCAATCCTAACCATGTTGCACCTATTGAATTTAATGGTGCTTACTCCTTGGCAAGTGAGGCTAGGATTGCACGCCAATTCAACCTTCCCCAGACTGGTCTTTCAAGAGGTTTTGGATTATAGCTGCCATCATCCCCAGCCAACATGGACAAAGGACAGAGACAATGGGAGTTGTAGTCAAAATAAATTTGGAGCAGGGAAATGATAGATTAGGAAATGATCTTTCTGGAGAGATTCACCAGGCTACTATTGGATTGCTTTTTATTAAGGGGACATAAGGACCTTGTGTTGTCACCAAGACTTTGAGTTTGCATGGTGGCTGTGTTGGAACTTTTGATTGATTTGATGATGCTTGTTTTGACTCTATCGTGTAATTTGCGATATGTTATATTATTATTTTTTCCAAAAAAAAATATTTTTCTCTTATAGCACATAGACATTCACACAAAGAAAAAACATTACACTTAACACCACATAAAAACATCACAACAACAAAAAATAAAAATAAAAGAAGAATTGGTTCTTCTTGTTTCCTGGTTAAATTACATTGCTAAATGACTTCCTTGACACCCTCCAATCTGAATTCCATTGTATCACATATTTAACAGTTTCCAATTTCATATTTATAACACAAATATCTTCTTTCACTTACAAACTTATCTACTTTCTATTCTAATCTATAATATTCACTATTACTAATATTTTTCTATCCCTAGGCCTGATTTGTTACTTCCAAGATTTTTTTAGCTTTCTTATATTACAATATCTAGCTAAATATTATTTAAATTTCTTTCAATTTTCTTGTGTTTCCTCCTCTTTCTGGTCACGGATTCTTCCAGTCAGGTCAGCCAGCTCCAAAAAATCCATCATCTTTATCTGCCAGTCTTCTATTGTCCGTATTTCTTGCAATTTCCAATTTTTGGCTAATAAGAGTCTTGCCGCTGTAGTGGCATACAAAAACAGTATAACATCCTTCTTGGGCAATTCCAATCCTAAATTTGTGATATGTTATAGATGAGAAGAGGTGTTGATGACCAATAACACCAGATGGGCCACAGATTATCCATCTCCCCAACCCTGATTTAGCAGGTGTGGATGCAAAGAGGAATCCACATGAAAATCTGTTTCTTCCCTTTAACATAAATCACACAGAATTTGGTCCTTGGGTTTATACAGGTGTCTGTGGATGTCATAGCCCATGTAAAATAAGACCTTACATACCTTGAGAATCTAATGTTGCTGGTTAGCTCAGTTGGTTAGACCAGGCTTCCTCAACCTCGGCCCTCCAGATGTTTTTGGGCTACAACTCCCATGATCCCTAGCTAGCAGGACCAGTGGTCAGGGATGATGGGAATTGTAGTCTCAAAACATCTGGAGGGCCGAGGTTGAAGAAGCCTGGGTTAGACCATGGTGCTGAAATGCCAAGGTCATGGGTTCAATCTCCCTATTGGCCAAATGTACATTCCTGCATTGCAGGGGGTTGGACTAAATGACCCTCGTGTACTTTCCAACTCTACAATTCTATTATTCTATTGGAGTGGGGTGTTTCTGTTTCCTTCAAAGTTCAAATTATCGTTCCCAGCTAGAGCTTATGCTGTAGCAAGGTTAAATTAATTTCACCACTCTTTTGTCACACTGTTCTCCATTTCAACTTCGATGTGCTCACTGCAGCACCCTATCTGGCAGAGAGACTCCAGCACCACTGCTGGCATAGTTATTTCAAACTCTTAAAATCTGAAGGCTTTGATCCCAAATAAACATTGTTTGCTGGCTAAAAGGCTGCATTCTTCCCCTCCTCCCATCTGCAGGGAATAATCTCTGGTAAGGACACACTGCCCTTTCTTGGCACTTAGCCTGTTCTGAAAGTAACACACTGCTAATTATTGCCAAGTTAACTAGTGCCGTTTTGAATAAAGTCATGCTTTATTTCAAGCATGGAGAAATGTGAAAAAGCTCTTAACTATGCTTACTTGCAGTTATATATCATGAGTGCAAGTGGGACCTGCTAGGAATGTGGGACAAATTTGACACAGTTCACATTTCAAGGTGAGTCTATTTCATTTGCACCTCTCTGAAACAATATGCAAACTGATATATAGCCACCCTTTGAAATTCACAGGCCAGGAGACAGCACCAGCCCCTGCTCTCATCATACCCTTGCTCAACAAACACAAGAAGAATCTCAGTTCTTGTGGGCACAGATGACAATTTTGTGGGAACTCCAGAACTGAAGGCTGCAAGAGCAGACTGTCCTACTTCCTAGAAGAAAATATACTGGGAAACAACAACAAAACTAATTTCTAGAACATACAGAATACTGCTAAAATAGGAGGCTTAAAACAAATTAGTTAAGGCAGCAATGATACACTGGGCATCAAGTATGGGATATAACATTGAAATTTCAGTTTGGGAAAAGCGATGGAATAAAATGATAAATTTCTCAGCTTGCTATTTGAAAATAGACTAAAGATGGTTTATAGGTGGTGTATGGTGCCCAGCAAACTTGCTAAAATGGATAAAAGAGGGTACAAACTGTGTTGGAAATGCTCAGATAAATAAATAAATAAATAAATAAATAAATAAATAAATAAAAAGGGGCACTGCAGAGTACCGTTTTCACTTCTGAAAGGAATATTCCCTTTCACTTTCACAGATCCCTCAGGAATCTCTACATCCTCCTCAGCCACATCCATTCCCCTGGGCCACATCCCTCACTATCCCTGCTTCCTGCTCCCCTTTTGTGTTTTTGTTCTCAAACACCACTTGGTTTCCCACATGGGACGTCAACAACTATGTGATTCCTCCATTGCAAGGTAACATTTCCCCCTGTTGTTATGGCCACTTTTGTCCCTGGCCTCACTCACCACTGACACTTGGCCCACGGAAGTCTGCTCTGTCAAATTTGACTTTGGGGTGTGTCCCTCAGTGAAAAAAAAAAAAGTTCCACAGAATTTTGGCATCACACAGGGTGCAGCTGAAATTTGAGACCCCAAGATCTTCCACTGTTATTCTGTCCACTAAATCTCCCTTTAGCTATGAAAATGACAGGGTGCTTAAAGTATGTATACGTGTGTGTGGGTTTTTAAGGGAGGAAATAAAGAAGTTACTATTTATTTAAGAAAAGTATTCATTATAAGTGAGTAAACTTCCGAAGTTAAAAATAACTATTATTATTCCACCTGTGGCTTTCTAATGCTAACCAATCTTAAACACTTTGTCGACCTATGGAGCATGTCAGTTCAACATAATTGAAGAAAATAAAAGTGTTGCCCTCTCTGCAGCATAGTTTAGAATCATATTTGGTTTGGAATCGGCAAGCAAGGGCATGCATTACTTCCATGTAAGTGCCAACACTGTGTGAGTAGTTTCATCAAACGAGCAGTTTAACATATTTAGGAACTAGGAAAGCAGTCTGGCCGCATCAGCATCCTGCCGGGGGGGAAACACAACCTCCTATTTAAATAAATAATCTGGAACACTTAAGTGCACCTGGTGGGCAAAGAACTGACATATCGCTTTAATGTGAGCATGCTGGCAGCAGGGTAATAAACGAAGTGTTCGGCTTCTGATGAGTGTCTTGTAAGGTATGGAAATAGAAGCAGTAAAATATAACTCTTTCAGGTGGCATATTCTGTGAGCTCTGCCTGCTTGCTCCAGTCAGCTTTCTAGAATAACAGTTTCTTCTCCTCTCTTGGATCAATACCACTTTGCAGGAGGTGGGGTGTTCAGGTATGACACCTTGGGTAGTCGATGACAACTAGGCAGTCCATCTTGAGGAGTAAATAAGGTGCACCAGTGTGTCTCTATAGCAGTTTATGAACATAAAAAGAGCTAATTTTCCCAATCTTATGTTCAATCCAATTTCTCTGCATTTTAGTTTATATTGCTCATAGAATACACATTTTGTATAATCTATTGATTTTTGCAAGTGACATCTCCTAATATAATGCATTTTTGTAAGTTATTTTCATTAATATGAATGTTTTAATCACATTTGCCTGTATTCTGTCTCACATACTGTTTTGGAAGTACAATCACTCTCACTAACCCATGATCCTTGCTCAGTGGGAGAGCATCTGAAATTGAAGAAGCAATGAATTTGTGGGTTGTGTTTCACACACTTTGCATTTATGGTGGGAATTTAAGGAAGGGTCATAGCTTAGTTGTAAAGTATCTGCTTTGTATGCAGACGATCCTGGGTAGAGCTCAAAGAGACTGCAGCCAGTCAGGGTAGACAACACTATGAGTTGGATGGACCAGTGTCTGACTCAGCAGAAGGTGTCTCCCTATGTCCCACACTGTTAGCCAAATGAAGAAAAGAGAAATGCCCTTTGTCTTGTCTATCTCTTGGAATTATCTGGGCAGCAAGAAGCACAGTGATTATTATTACTGTACTGATACCAATAGATGTCAACAGGTTTGCAACAATTATGATATATGGAAATAGTCTCCAATAGATTTTGGACCATTGCTTTTAGCCAACATCTCCTAACAGGGAAAAGGAACATGGGTGTGAGGTCCACTGCCAGTCACTAGACAATACTGAGCTAGATGGATCAAAGGTCTGACTCAGTATAAGGCAGCTTTCTGAATTCTTAAAATTCAGGCTGAATCAAAATTCTTCCCATCCCAACTAAAGTACGGTGTCTTCTCCTCCCTACACAGGGAGTTCAAGGAATAATGTCCGAGAGGCATTCAACTTTATTATGTATCCAGGTTCAAAGTGAGTTATCTGTGGGTCTCTTTGAGATCCTTTTCCTGTTTGCAAGTAAGCCTATGCAGGATTTATCCTGGAATGGCTGAATAGTCACCACAATGAAAAATTAAGGATGAGTGAAAACTCCTGGGAAATTTTGCTCATGTTATACAAACTCTTTTGGGCTAAGCAATAAATTTGTTGGTGGTTCTACCTAGACATTGCCTCAGTGTTTTTGCTGTAGGTACAACCTGATGGCAAGGCGAAGTAGCACGACTTGACTTCCAGGCTCTTTACATCTCACTACGCTGGCAAGGTTGTAATAATGAAAACTGCAAGAAGAGCTTTCTTAATTGATTGTAGCAAGACCAATGAAGAGCCCTGCGGCATTGGAAAGGCTAACCAGATGCAATGTGGCATGAACTTCCTAGGCTACATCCCAGCTCATCAGCATATTTATTCATCATCCTAATAACTTCTGTTTCCTCCAAAGAACACAGAATATGTTATAGCCAGTTTGGAGCAGGATCCCAGAAGTGCACAAGGTCAGAAGTTCTTAAATTCACAGTAGAGTCAAGACATCTTAACATGCTACTCACATGTAGAAGGTATGCATGTTGAAGTGGGGCTTAGGGCTGAACAGTCCTATGTCTGGGTTGCAAATCATGTGGTGCCAGATAAAGAGCCCTCTGAGATGCTCAAGAGGACAAAAGGAATGAAAATGGCAAGAAAGCAGAGACTGGCAGTTTCTGCATTAAGCTAGATGACCTGCAAGGTACCTATCAACATTTCCCCCCATTCCAGTTTGTGCAAAAGATATTTCCGGGTGATGAATTTGAGAGAACAAAAGATCCCTGGGATAAGTGACTGGAGATCAGATAGACAAGAAAGCATCCCTCATGTACACTTTATAAGAATGGAGATCAGGGTTGCGCACACAAACAACAGTCATGGTCTGTTTGTGGTGGCTGGAGGGATGCTACAATCGACTGAGGGTATGCTGGACATTATGTATTGACTCTCTGTTTTCAGAACATTTCATATGCACTTCTGTTTCCATGGTAGCCATGAATCTGAATGAAACAGAATTTAATAGACTGCATGTTAGCCTTAGAAAGCTTTGGTGTGGAACATCAAATGACCAGCCTTCTGCCCCAGAACTGAAGACTGCCAAGACAATGTTTTTCAGTTATTATATACACACACACATTTTGTGTGCACTCTCCTGGTTTCTTTTGGCAAATTCATTTTAAAAAAAGCAAAACTGCAAATCGCTAGCCAAATGCACTAGCCAAGTTATTGTTCGAGAAATCTGGTGCCATAGATGTGTCAAAGGGGAGAAATAAGAACAGGTGCCAGTACAGGCATGTCTGAGAAGGAAGGTTTCCTAAAATTGAAACAGACTATGCCAATAATGCCTTCTTTTATGATTTCCATTCTCATTGTTATGGCACTGAAAACCTGTATCAATTGGCTGGATCAGGCCACCACATCCAGTATGCTAACAGCAGTCAGTCAGATACCTATGAAATGTTTGTAAGAGAACTGAAACACAGCTATCCCTTGAAATTCACCTCTCTCTCTCTCTCTCTCTCTCTCTCTCTCTCTCTCTCTCTCTCTCTCTTTGTACCAGTCTGTACAAAAATGTATACACTAGGGTAAAATGTGCATAAAAATGCACATATTAGTCAATTTATGTACAAAATATATTCTGTTAAGGAGAAATGCTTGCAAAAATGTGTATATTAAGCAAAACTGTTTATAAAATCATGTATATTAGATGAAGTTAGTACTAAAATACTGAAAAAATAGGATTTAAAAATCCCTTTAAAACCCTTAAAATCCTTAATTTAAAAAATGTTTGTTTGTTTGTTTGAAATCCAAGTTGTTGTGGAAATGTGGAGAACTGAATTTAAGACTGGAAAAAAATGAGCAACTAGGAGAACTGAAATGGACAGATTTATCCATCCTTAGTTGCAAACAAATCACGCATCAACCTATGGAACACAAGCATGGGTGAAAACATTGTCTTCAGTAGTTGCATACCCCCTATGTCAATGGGGAGGAGCGCAGCTAAATCTTTCACTGGCACTCTTATTCAAAGACTGTCCTTCACCAACTGTCCATCTTCTTCATCTGCATGGTAGAGCATCTTCATCGCATGCAAAATGCCCCAACTTCCATCCCTGACACCTCCAGATAGGGTTGAAAGAGAACCCCATCTGAAACCTTGGAAAACTACATGCAGTCAGTATGGGCAATCCTGAGCTATGCCTCACTCAGCCTAAAGGCTTGCAGTTTCCCACAGGCACCTGGCCAGTCACTGCTAAAAGAGGAATCTGGAATAGAACCAGCAGAATCTTATTATGTTCTGAGGCAGATTCTTATGTTCCTATGATCCTGAGATTGGCACAAATCCATAAAACAGTGGTTTACCTGGCTTAATCCATTCACAAGGTAGGGAAGGGACACAAGAAATACTGCAAAAATGATAAAAAGCAATTAAGCGACACTCAATGTGAACGAAGGTTACAATGAACCAAACAGATCTTCTTCTCCTTTCATCCCCGCCCTCAGTTTTCTATTGTGCATTCTAGTTTGGAGGAGACATGCCAGAGTGCAGAATTTTATTTGAGTCTGACGGTGACATTAATATCCCTAGACTCCTGATAGATTTTCAGTCTACTGTTTTATTCATTCCGTTGACCACCTTTGTGTGGTCTGACAGCAGTGCACTTATTAAGCCAAGAGTTATCTATAAGATGTTATCCCAACTTCCACAATCATACAAAGTCAGCATCTAACCATTTGAAAACAGGTCTGTGCCTTGTCATGGATTTTTAGAGACCCTTATAAGACCAGACTATCATATTGGGGATGTTGGGAGCTGCATTCATATTTCTGAGCTTTTTTTCTTTTCTTTTTACAAGCAGGCATTCAGCTGTTATGGCTGTGGAGATATGCATGGAAACACACCTGCATTAGCATTCTCAGGTTATGACCTCCAGCAGCAGGACCCACCAGGGCTCATTCTTGTCCTTGTGTCACTTTCAAGCTGGGTCAGGGAATCTACATTTTAAATTTACCACAATGCCTTGGAATGACCTGGAAAAGCACCACTCCAGGACATTTGCTTATTTTATTTTTTATGTACTATAATTTATTTAAAGCCTTTGTTACCCCAGCACCCTTCAGCTGAAAGAGTTTCCCAAACAGTACCAGCCCAAGGCTTTTTGGCACCTGAGGAGAACCACAACATGCCACCTCTCTCTCCACCAAGGAAGAAGGGGTGAGTGAAGAGCTACACCAGGAACAAGGCAGGAGTTAATATCTACATTGGGATCTGCTGCCCCTGTGCATCTTTCTGCCTGAGGCAGTCGCCTTACCTTGCCTCATGGATGGGTCAGCCCTGCTCCCAAAGCAGTTTACAGAATCAACTGTGAAATGACTCAACACAGCCTTTTTAAAAATACAGATACTGTAAGAACTGAGCATGTGCAGAATCAGCTGCTCTCACAGGTGTCCCTTAATTAAAGACACATACAGCTTTCTATATAATCTTCTGGAACTGTCACGAACTTTTAAGTTTCTCATGTTCCAGCAGGGTCCAGGAAAACATTTATGCCCTTAAAACAGACATTCAGGCCTGCTTAAGCCACGAGCCAGATTTTTCTTGGCCAGAGTTTGCTTCCATTCCATTCTGTTGCTGTCTAGGATGTTCACCTTCACCATGCATACACATTCATCCCCATCCCATAATGAGCTGAGTAAAAAGCTGTTTCTGGCAATTCATCTACTGAGATGCCTTGCCAACCACTGCTTAGGAGGAATTACAGGCAAAAACTGTGACAAATAAACACACCCACCCACCCTAAAAAGGTCCCATAATTTTCTATCCCATAACAACTCAAAAACAAATTGAGCATGTATCCCAAATTTCTTTCTCTAAATTTTAATGGCTTAATGCCATCCGACTCCTTTTTTACCCCTTTTTAGATTTTAATGTTTAATGAAATTATTGTAAAAATAATGCAACACTATACTAATTAATTAGTTTCCTTATATATTTCTACAGAGGGCACAGTGTCGCAGATTCATGGCAATTATAATCAAGTTTTAATTTTCCATTACCACTAATTAATGTTGACTGTTCATGTTTCATTAATGCTGCTTCTGCTGACACCGAGGGTTAGTTTTTTGTGTTTTTTAAAAACTCTGGAATGATGAGAAGTTAAGACTCTTTACTCAGGTGGAAAATCCCTTGCAATACCCAGAACATTGTGGGGTTGTTTTTTTAAGGAAAAGGTCTCATTTTGAGTTATGAGAAACTTTTAAAAGTTACAATTCTTTGACAAAATAACTCATGAGTATAAATTTTCTGAAGGGGCGCGGGTGGCGCTGTGGGTAAAACCTCAGCGCCTAGGACTTGCCGATCGCATGGTCAGCGGTTCGAATCCCTGTGGCGGGGTGCGCTCCCGTCGTTTGGTCTCAGCGCCTGCCAACCTAGCAGTTCGAAAGCACCCCCGGGTGCAAGTAGATAAATAGGGACCGCTTACCAACGGGAAGGTAAACGGCATTCCGTGTGCTGCGCTGGCTCGCCAGATGCAGCTTGTCACGCTGGCCACGTGACCCGGAAGTGTCTGCGGACAGCGCTGGCCCCCGGCCTATAGAGTGAGATGAGCGCACAACCCTAGAGTCTGGCAAGCCTGGCCCGTACGGGCAGGGGTACCTTTACCTTTTTATAAATTTTCTAGAATTTATCCGTAAGTTTGTTTCTATGTATATAGGACTCAGTCAAGACCAGATGTTTCTTTCTCCATATCAAATTGTAGTTGATGAAAGGAAATAAAAAGGTAAAGGTACCCCTGCCCGTACGGGCCAGTCTTGACAGACTCTGGGGTTGTGCGCCCATCTCACTTAAGAGGCCAGGGGCCAGCGCTGTCCGGAGACACTTCCGGGTCACATGGCCAGTGTGACATCGCTGCTCTGGCGAGCCAGAGCTGCACACGGAAACGCCGTTTACCTTCCCGCTGGTAAGCGGTCCCTATTTATCTACTTGCACCCGGAGGTGCTTTCGAACTGCTAGGTTGGCAGGCGCTGGGACCGAGCAGCGGGAGCGCACCCCGCCGCAGGGATTCGAACCGCCGACCTTTCGATCGGCAAGTCCTAGGCGCTGAGGCTTTAACCCACAGCCACCTGCGTCCCTGATGAAAGGAAATACATACATACATATATATCTATATCTATATCATCTATATCTATATCTATATCTATATATCTATCTATATCTATATCTATATCTATATCTATATCTATATCTATATCTATATCTATCTATATCTTTAAGATGCTGTACCACAAATCCTTTTTTGAGTGGTTGCTGTAATAGACAGGCATGACTACCCCTTTACAATATCCCTCCCCTTTCGATTCTCATGATTCTGCCTGAAGGCAGAAATCGTATAAGGACCTATGGTTGTATAATAATTTCATGCTCAGGAATTTCATGCCTCATTGCATGTGAAGGATGGTGACACCTTTCCTCTTCCATGCTACTTATCTAAAGCAAAAACGTCTCCAGCCTACATCTCTCTCTGTCCTATGTATGTTTTGTGGCTTTTGTTCTAAGCATGTGCAATGGTTCTGGTGGTGGGAGGATAGCTTCCACTGGCCTCACAGGTCCTATTAAAAGGTTAAAAAGGAAGCCAAGTGGGAAGCTCTTCATATTTTCACCCCTGCAAAATGATGCCACTAAAAATGGTCTAAAATTATTCCAGTCTTAGCTAGAACCATGACCATCCCGGAATCTCAATGCCATTCCAGCAGTATTACCCTTTGTTGCTAAAGGGTTGAAAGATCATTTCTTCATAGAGGCATAATGGGCATTTCACAATCCTTAATGGAAGCATTATAAGGTACCACTCTATCACTTGATCAGTCACACGGCTTTTCACATTGCCATCTTTTCTGTTGGGCTGACGAGCAAAATTGACGCCTTCTGCTGCAGACATTATTAATGCATCTACAAGTATTGAAAATGTCTGTAGGTCAGTTCAAGAGGTCAGAGTTTCAGAAGCACTTCAAATAATGATATTTTAATGTGTCTCTAACTTGCCATGCACAAGCTCCAGAGAGTACAATTAAGTTCAAGATTCCGGTTACAATTATCCTGAGCACATACTTTCAAACAAATGTATGTTGGATAGAAACAGACTTGTTCAATACTGATCTACCATAGTGGTACCCTGGTTCTCAAACGCCTTGGTACTCAAACAAGGTGGAACCCAAACACTGCAAACCTGGAAGCGTTCCGGTTTGCAAACCTTTTTCGGAAGCCGAACGTGCTCCGTTTTGAGTGCTACACTTCTGATTAGAGTATTACGCTTCTGATTTGAGTGCCACACTTCCGTTTTGAGTGTTACGTTGAGTTCTGTCCATTTTGGCTATTTATTTTGTGTTTCTGTTTTTGTGGCTCTTTTTTTGTTTTTGTGACTCTGTGGAACCCAGTTCAGCTACTGATTGATTGATTGTGTGACTGCAGTACATTGTTTCCTGCTTTCATTTTATGGATAAATGGTCTCTTTAGATAGTAAAATTCATGTTAAATTGCTGTTTTAGGGGTTGTTTTTAAAAGTCTGGAACAGATTAATCCATTTTGCATTACTTTCTATGGGAAAGTGCACCTTGGTTTTGGAATGCTTTGGTTTTGGAACAGACTCCCAGAATGGATTAAGTTTTAGAATCAAGGTACCACTGTACTTTGGAGACCATATGTGAGAAGGAACAATGGGGTTGGAGGATCAACAAACTGGAAAATGAGTATGTTCAACATGGATGCAAAATGGCAATTTTCCTCTCTTCCAAAGACTTACCGTATTTTTCGCACCATAGGACACACCGGACAATAGGACGCACCTTGTTTTAGAGGGGGGAGAACAAGGGAAAAAAATTCTTCCGCTCTCTGACCAGTGCCCCTTCAGCAAAGCGGCAGGAAGCGCTGCGCAGAGAGAGGGAGAATTTTCCCCCTCTTGTTTTCCCGCTCTAAAACAAGGTGCCATTTAAGGTGCGTTCAGGTGGCTACCTTGGAAGCCTGGAGAGCTAGAGGGGTCGGTGCGCACCGACCCCTCTCGCTCTCCTGGCTTCAGGTTCCTTTCGACCTGCTCTTTGGGGCTGGCGGGGGGAAGCCCACCACCAGCCCCAAAGAGCAGGTCTGGGAGCAGCGGAAAGGCGCAGCGGAGAGGCTCCTGCCATAGCCACGCGTCACCTCTCCAGCCGGGAGAGGGTCGCGAGGGGCTGCTTTAGTCCCACGCGCGCTCTCCTGGCTGGAGAGGTGATGTGCGGCTATGGAGGCTCCTGCCATAGCCGCGCGTCACCTCTCCAGCCAGGAGAGGGTCGCGAGGGGCTGCTTTAGCTCTGCGCGCGCTCTCCCGGCTGGAGAGGTGACGCGAGGCTATTGAGGCTCCTGCCAGAGCCGCGCGTCACCTCTCCAGCCGGGAGAGGGTCGCGAGGGGCTGCTTTAGCTCCGCGCGCGCTCTCCCGGCTGGAGAGGTGATGTGCGGCTATGGAGGCTCCTGCCATAGCCGCGCGTCACCTCTCCAGCCGGGAGAGGGTCGCGAGGGGCTGCTTTAGCTCCGCGCGCGCGCTCCGGGCTGGAGAGGTGACGCGCGGTTATGGAGGCTCCTGCCATAGCCGCGCGTCGCCTCTCCAGCCGGGAGAGGGTCGCGAGGGGCTGTTTTAGCGCCGCGCGCGCTCTCCCGACTGGAGAGGTGACGGCGCGGTTATGGAGGCTCCTGCCAGAGCCGTGCGTTGCCTCTCCAGCCGAGAGAGGGTCGCGAGGGGCTGCTTTAGCTCCGCGCGCGCTCTCCCGGCTGGAGAGGTGACGTGCGGCTATGGAGGCTCCTGCCATAGCCGCGCGTCACCTCTCCAGCCGGGAGAGGGTCGCGAGGGGCTGCTTTAGCTCCGCGCGCGCGCTCCGGGCTGGAGAGGTGACGCGCGGTTATGGAGGCTCCTGCCATAGCCGCGCGTCGCCTCTCCAGCCGGGAGAGGGTCGCGAGGGGCTGTTTTAGCGCCGTGCGCGCTCTCCCGGCTGGAGAGGTGACGGCGCGGTTATGGAGGCTCCTGCCAGAGCCGTGCGTCGCCTCTCCAGCCGAGAGAGGGTCGCGGGGGGCTGCTTTAGCTCCGCACGGGCTCTCCCGGCTGGAGAGGTGACGCGCGGTTATGGAGGCTCCTGCCAGAGCCGCGCGTCACCTCTCCAGCCGGGAGAGGGTCGCGAGGGGCTGCTTTAGCTCCGCGCGCGCTCTCCGGGCTGGAGAGGTGACGCGCGGCTATGGAGGCTCCTGCCATAGCCGCGCGTCACCTCTCCAGCCGGGAGAGGGTCGCGAGGGGCTGCTTTAGCTCCGCGCGCGCTCTCCGGGCTGGAGAGGTGACGCGCGGTTATTGAGGCTCCTGCCATAGCCGCGCATCGCCTCTCCAACCGGGAGAGGGGCGCGGGGCTATGGTGTCTTCGCTCCATAGGACGCACACACATTTCCCCTTCATTTTTGAAGGGGAAAAAGTGCGTCCTATAGAGCGAAAAATACGGTACATTGGTAAGTAAAGGCTAAGTAAAGTTAGCAATGACATTTCAAAAAAAAGGAAAAAAAGAAAAAAAGATAGCAAACCATATTTCAATGGTTTCTCCTCTGGTGGAGTGCGTGGGGGAGATTATTATATTTGACAGAAGTCAATAGGGTTTCTAGTACAGAAGGGCTAAACTTTAGTAAGGCCCGAAGTTCATCCTTTCTTTTGAAGAGAGATACAGTGATGAAAGAAGATATGATCTTGCCTTTCTCTTTTGTATTCTAGAATACACTGAAACATGGGGGAAATCGCCATTATGAGTATCCAGAGGGGATCTAATATATTAAGGCATGCTAGCTTAATGTCTATTCCAGGAAAACTGGTTCAAAGCATTATTAAACATAGTATTAGCAAGTACAGTGGTACCTCGGGTTACATACACTTCGGGTTACATACGCTTCAGGTTACAGACTCCGCTAACCCAGAAATAGTGCTTCAGGTTAAGAACTTTGTTTCAGGATGAGAACAGAAATTGTGCTCTGGCAGTGCGGCAGCAGTAGGAGGCCCCAGAGGCTAAAGTGGTGCCTCAGGTTAAGAACAGTTTCAGGTTAAGTACGGACCTCCGGAACAAATTAAGTACTTAACCCGAGGTACCACTGTATAAAGGTAAAGGGACCCCTGACCATTAGGTCCAGTCTTGACTGACTCTGGGGTTGCAGCGCTCATCTCACTTTACTGGCCGAGGGAGCCGGTGTACAGCCTCTGGGTCATGTGGCCAGCATGATAAAGCCACTTCTGGCGAACCAGAGCAGCGCACGGAAAAGCCGTTTACCTTCCCGCCAGAGCGGTAACTATTTATCTACTTGCACTTTGACATGCTTTCGAACTGCTAGGTTGGCAGGAATTAGCAAGTATATAGAAGAACAAATCTTGCTGAAGCAAAACTCAGTATAGCTTCTACAAGGCCTCCACAAGGCTTCACTAACTTTTTAGAGTTCCTTGGGTGTCAAAAAGCTTGGTGGAGTTGACCCAAAGTCCCTCACCAAAGCCTCCTGAGTAAGCTTAATAGATATGGAGTAAGAGACTTCCTCTTATGCACCTGCAACTGTTTAAGAAACAGGAAGCAGAGAGCAGGAATAAATGGAAAGTTGTCCTACAGGAAGCATGTAGAAAGTGAACTTGCCTTGTGCATAAATTATGAAAATAGGGGTAAGCAGGGAGATAGCTAAGTTTACTGATGATACAATATTGTTCAGAGTGGTTAAAATAAAAAGATTACCAGGAACTCCAAAATGATGTCTCCAAATAAAATGTAAATAAATCCAAAGTGATACACATTTCTGGAGCCTCTGATTCAAACACTTAGCCCACTGCTGCCTTTGACAGACTGACACATTTTCCCCACGATTATGACAACTGGAATCCTAAGACTTCCCCCTGACAAAAACCTTGACTGACTCACTATCTATGAGCTCAGGGTGGGGCTCCATCCATCTGCTGGCTGGTAGAGAGTCTATGCTTTGTCAATCACTTTCTTGATAGCTGTGCCTATTCCCTTTGTTCCGTTTTAATGGTCCATCTCCCCAGGCAATTGCCTGACATGGAAAGCTGGTTTGACCTCCATTTTAACATGCTAAATCCAGTATCTCACAGGAGCTCATCTTAGAATCATAGAGTTGTAGAGCTGAAAGGGACCCCAAGGGTCATCTAGTCCAAACTGCTGCAAGCAGGAAACTCAGCTAATGACAGATGGCCATCCAACCTCTGCTTAAAAACCTCCAAGGAAGGTAAGTCCACAACCTCCCAATTAAATTCTAACACTGACTAAATCCAGGAATTGTGGGTTCCTTGCACCCACAAACTCTGGCACCCAAACGAGGGTCTAAACTAGCAGTGACTGATCAAGAATAAAATTGGAGGGTAGATTGAGGTACCTCCCTCAAATGATACCCTTGCAGTGTCATTATCCTCTTGGAGTCTAGTAACTTCTTTGGGCAGGTAAACATTCCTTAAGCGTTCCCAGTTGCGAAAACTGCATTCAGAACATTGAAATACTTTTAGGTCTTCTCATCTAAAGATTTTTGAAATAGGACCTTATCTGGAAGCCAGTTGTTGTCAACTGCTTAAAGCATTCTTCAGTACAATAACAATTATTTTTGTGCCATATGGTTCTTCATAAGCCTTGCTGAAATGTACACCTTTGCAACTTTAATGATATTTTTGTCTACTTTACATTAAAAGGAAACATACACATCACTCTCATCTATTTCACAATTATAAATGTAAGGACAGAAGCAAAACACACACACCAAAATGCCAGAGACATGCTAAATAAACTCCCATGTGCCCTGAGTTTGGGGCAAAGAAATTGGGAGCCTCCTTCACAGGGAAAGACAACTTTAATTTGAGGGCAGACTGTTGGACAGCACTAGAGAACGTACAGCACTACACCTAGTTGTTGAACCAGATCTTGAGTGAGGTTAGTAAAACCCTTGCACAGATGTAAGGTGATTGGAGGTGTAATACTGGTGGGGATCTGTCAGTAAAAGATGGGAAAGATTAGAAGTCAAGCCCACACTGTCTGTGTCATTCTCTCAAATTTCCCCATCTTGTGCTGGCGTAGCCCTTCCTGTAATATGTCAGCAGTTGCCACCCACCTGTGCCTCTCTCCTCTGCTAGAGTAACATCATCCCCTATGATACAAAATTGTGGTGAGTAGAGGATGGGCGAGTGGGGCAAATGGGGCACTGCCCCACTAACCTCAGTCTTCACTCAGCCAGCCACCATTTGTTTGCCTTCCTGCTTACAACCAGTCCAGAGATTAGCCTGGCTGTCAGCTTTCGCCTCCTTAGTCTCAATGTTGCACAACTCAGTGGGGACAAGGTTGGGGACAAACTTAGAAATAGTTGGCACTGCCTGAAATTGGCTCTGGCTTCACCAACTGTTGGACTCTCAGCTTTGTATCTCACCAGTCCAAATAATCACCATCCCCCACTGATTGTGGCCTGTATTACCACATTGTGTGAGCCTCACAGAATTGCTGGGGCTGAAAGTTTTCTGCTCCTACATCTAAGATATTCTAGTGTAAATGCTTTTCAGTCTCTGTCTCTCTTTAATATACCAAGATATGCCTCAAAACAATTGTGGTAGAGGCACTACCACATCAATTTTTAGTAAGACTATTACTTTCTCTCTTTCTTTCCCATCTTCTCTCTCAACATTATGCCATTTTGTGTTTATTTCTTATTGCGCCTGATTACTATAACATGATGCAAGGTAACCCAAATTAAGATGACAAAACACACAGGAAATTAAAAACAAGTTCGGGTCTCATCTTGTTATATAATGAGTTTCCAATTAAAAATGGAACAAGCTCAAGCAAATACAAACAAAAAGACATAATGAAATCTGCCCAGCCTTCTTGAAGTAAACAAGCACAAGAGTTTTTAGAAAGTATACAGTCTCCATGGAGACATTGTATTTCTCTCCAAAAAGTTTGAACTCTTTTTTATAATAGATCTTAGTGGTTAATAAAACAATTCCCAGTGCACTAAACTCCTGTTACAATGCAGAATTGCCAAAAGAATGGATTTTAATGGAATACAATAATACTAAAAATTAAGCCTTCAACATCTGTTCCATGCTCGTGTTCTTGGGGAACATATTTCACAATTATAATCAATAAAATTAAGATAAAAGTGATTTATTTCAATGTGGGGTGTTTTTTTCCACAATGCCGCATGCATAGTCAATGATCTCCTAGCCCCTACAAATATGTTTTTTGTTCTCTCTCAAAAGTTACAGAATGTCTAATGCAATTTATGGCTCTGAAGCTTCATGGAGAAGCATGAGCTTGCATCCTTAAAATGTTTAAAGTACAGGTTAAACAATCCCCCTTTCAAGATGTAAGGATTTCATTGCTCACTTTATTAGCTCTTTCCTCTGCAATTAAGCAAGGAATGGCTTATTCTAGCTGCAGCAGTACATGAGCATACTTTTGAGTAGGTCTACTGATTTCAGTGGGAATGTTGAATGTACAGAGCCATGGGAAGGATTGTGGAAGGGTTGGGGGCTCTCCAAGACTGGGGCCCACATGCTTTCAAGTGTTCTGGAAATGAGGCCCTAAGCCACAGCAGTTTGTGTCTTGTTTCAGAAATTTCAAATTTGGCAAATTCACCTTTAAATGAGAATTGAATTGAATTCCCCACATCCCTACTCATCACCATCCAGAAGTTGTAGGGATTCTGACTCCCATCATCCCTGGCCATTGGTCATGCTGGCTGAGGCTGATGAGATTCAGAGTCTAATAACATCTAGAGGGCCACAGGATCTCCATCCTGTGGCATGGAGGAAAAATTAATTCTGTCTCTACACAAGGCAGGCTGGGGAGTATTGCAGTTACAGAACTGTTCCACGAGTTCTGAAATCCATACACTGTGTTCACATAGCAGTTTATTTCATTTTCTGGATGTTTGTACAATTCTTATTTGCTGCATTATATTTGATCTTTCAAACAACATAAAAGCCACTTCTGAAAATATAGCAGAATATAGTGCAAGTTAAGCTCTCTGTTTGCAAAAAGCACAGAAATGAGTCCTAAGTTTATGCTGTACTCTGTGGAAATTAACAGTTAGGGAAACATCAGGAAAGCTGAATAAACTACTGTGTGTATGCAGCCATATTCATTCTCTCTCTCTCTCTCTCTCTCTCTCTCTCTCTCTCTCTCTCCACAATCACCTGCTGCACAAGTATTTGAGCTGTGGTGGCCCTTCCAGAAACATACCTCACCTGTAGGCTATAATAATGTATGTCTTAGATTTTCAGATAAATGGTAGAGACTAGGGACTTTTTCTCCCCCTGAAGGGCACATTGGTTTTTCTTCGGCTAGTGAATGTCTCTCTTTATATTTTCCAGAACATTACTCACTTGAATGCTGATCTCAAGCACTCCTATTTCTTTCCACAACAGGAAGCCAAACAGATTTTAAAGCTTGGGACACTTAATGTCCATACTGACATCCTCCACAATTCAAACTACAATCTCCCCCTCCACCCTTTAATTGCTTAAATGCTTTGTTCAAAACTCTCTGGGGCTGTGCAGTCATTGGCCAAAGTACTATTATTCTCTTGCGTGTAACATTACCAAAGCTTATGATTAAGCATCTTTTCTTTAATAAATAAATAAATCAGAATAATGGTTTTTTCTATTGGTCATTTTGACTGTGGTTTACCCCGCAGTGTTTTGAACTATTAAGAAAGCCTGCTTCCTGCTATACGATTAGACAGCAGTTATTTCTTTCTCTGTGTCTCCAGTAAATTGACAATGTTTGGAAAGCCATTCAGTAGGTTTCATGATTCTTTGGTGAAAAGCAGTTTCACGTCATGTCAAGTGATTTGGCTCATGAAAACTATCAAGACTGGTATAAGCACCCAGCGCTCTCAGCATTTGCTACACACCAGTATCTTGGTGAGCCCAGCAGGTTACTAAGAACTACTTTAAATTTCCCATAATACCCAGAGTGCCTGATACAGTACTATTCCAGAGAACAGGATAGCTTTCTGGTGAATCCAGGGCCAGGGGTACAGCTGATGTGGAAGGGAGCCTACATACATTATGACCATGTGAGTATTATAAGCTTGGGACAACTTTTTGAAGGACAGCACATGACCTTCCATTGTGTACAGTAGAAAGTTTCAGGGCCCTCTTTCCATGGCAACCTTTCCCCAAAGGTAAAGGTAAAGGACCCCTGTCAGTTAAGTCCAGTCATGAACAACTTTGGGGTTGCGGTGCTCATCTTGCTTTACTGGCTGAGGGAGCCGACGTTTGTCCACAGAAAGTTTTTCTGGGTCATGTGGCCAGCATGACGAAGCCACTTCTGGAGAAACCAGAGCAGCGCACGGAAACGCCACTCCCCTGCCTGCTCTCCACCCCCAGTGCCGGAGCATGAAGCTCCGCCACTGCTCCCCCAACCCCTGAAGGTAAAGGGACCCCTGACCATTAGGTCCAGTCGTGGCCGACTCTGGGGTTGTGGTGCTCATCTTGTTTATTGGCCGAGGGAGCCAGCGTACAGCTTCCGGGTCATGTGTCCAGCATGACTAAGCCACTTCTGGTGAACCAGAGCAGTGCACGGAAACGCTGTTTACCTTCCCCCTGGAGCGGTAACTATTTATCTACTTGCACTTTGACATGCTTTCGAACTGCTAGGTTGGCAGGAGCTGGGAGCAATGGGAGCTCACCCCGTCGCGGGGATTTGAACCACTGACCTTCTGATTGGCAAGCCCTAGGCTCAGTGGTTTAGACCACAGCGCCAATCATGCCCCACCTTTCCCCAAAGCCACCCCTAAATACTAGGATCCTTTATACTGGCATTTAATACCAACTCAAAGCTGCAGCTAGATGAGAAAATAATCAACTGAGCCATGTGAAAAGTAGACCCATAGAACTAAATGGATTGAAGTGAGACATGGAACATATACACAAAGATCAATTGGATTTATTTATGGGACATGTGTGCATGTACATGTTCATGTGTGCAGAGATGTCTATTATTGCACTTTTGCAATCAGTGGGGTGTTCAGTGGATATGGGGGACTAGGCTAGTCCCTTAAATGTTCCTGGTAAATTGAAGTATTAAAGTATTAAAGCCTGGCACCCTCCTGGGAAACTTCTGCCTGGCTTAGGAATGGAGTTGTGATGCTTCCACACAGGACATAAGCTCCCCCCCCCCAAAAAAAAAAATCACCCTCACAAGCTGGAGCTTCTGGCCCTTATTGTTCCCCTATGAAAAATTTCACTACATGCCACTGATTGCACTGGGGACAAAAGTTGGTCGTCAACAGTTAGCAGCGGTACTGTTTTTCTAGAAAAAGTGGTGCTGCAACTCACCATGTACGCCTCCTTTGTTCTCTTATAATGGCAATGGTGCCCACCTGAGAGGTGCCGGAACTGAGTTCTAGTGCGGGGAAAGCCCTGGTTAGCAGTACCTGATCAACAGATTGAGCAGGCACACAAGTCATGCTTACTATGTTGAGATGTATTTCCATTTAAGCGATAGTAATTCTTAGGGCTGTGCATGCCTCCTCACCTGCTGTGGAACACTGATAAGAAGTCCCTGCATCATGCTCACCCACCCCTTGCTGACCCAGAGACCATTGGTCCCAGATCAATTTAGGGTGAGGGGTAATGTTCAAATGGGATTTTTTGAACTCTAATTAAGTACCGGTATATGGTGCATTCCCTTTCCCCTCAATACTATTTGGGTTATAGCCAACACAAGACTCTTTGGGTTATAGCCAACACACCAATATTATAGGACCTAAGTTAGTAATCTCCATTAATGTTAATGGCTGTACACTGCATATAACTAATGTTGGTAAAATCCTTTGTTGTTTTCTCTGCAACAAACTAAGCCAGCTGTCTCTGGCTTAGTCTTGCTATGGCTAGAATTGCTATATTTATTTGTGATTAATGATACTTAAGACGTAACAGTGCTATTACATAGCAAGTATTAAATAGTATAAGCTTAATGCTCTACTTATCTACAAGTGTCAAGGGCTCATATGAGCAGAAGGTTACCAGAAGGCCTGTAATGTCCTTCAACTGCCTTAGGCACAGAAGTGTTCCTCCTTGCAGCGGCATTTGGCAATTAATTTGCCTCTCGGTTCAACTTGAAAGCCAGCAAATAGAGAGCATTCATCCCTGTTCCTTTCCCCCAACACTGCTACCTACCAGGCAACCCTGAGGGCATGGAGGTTCATAGTTCACCTCCTGGTTGACTTTGACTGCCTACCAATAGCCTCCTTTTAAAATTCAATTTACTGTGGCCACTTTATAGAGCAGCTGGAAATGCAGTTGCCCCCCTCCCTCTCGTGTGACAGAGCAAATTATGGCACAGGAGGGGGTTAATGAAACTGTCTGCCAGTGGACTAAATAATTGAAGGGGCCGAGTTCTGGGGATTAGGTTGAAGACAGGCTTGGTGTCCTAAATTATAGCTTGTTAGAGGTAGGGGAGCTGTGTGTTGTTTCTGTGAAAAATGATGACATCGACTTAGCAGGAGCTTTGTTGCACACCTGATATTTTCCTCCACAGCAGGTGATTTCATCCTGGAGGGTCCAACATGAATAAAGTGACGGGGATTCTAAAATGTGCACGTTAGATAATAATAAATCTTCACTTCTTGTGCTTTTGTGGATATATGCACCAATTCTATTCTGCAATTCATTTACACCTACGAATGTAGCTTGGGAGCATCACTTGTGGGTGGGTGGGTGGGGGAGAGCAATCATCAGCATGAAAATTGTTAGCCAGTCAAACAAAGGAAGCTGTTTTCACATAGGAATGTAGGAAGCTTCCTCAGCATTGTCTACAGTTGCATGCAACCCCAATCTCTGAGCAGTGTGGTATTTCAGGGGTTCAAGCCTCTTACCCAGGGTTCAGTTTCCTTGAAATGAGGGACAGTGGAGAGTGGGGTGTCTTTAGGATATACAATTTATTTTCACATATATGCAACCTAAACCTATGATGGAGGGGCTCACTGCTTTTACACTCCAAGAAGATCTTGCTTCTCCCATAGCCACACCACAGCCTTGGATCCCAGCAGAAATCAGGTATCTCTCTCCTTCTCCTAGCTGCTCAACCTGCAACCTTATTTCTAGTTTCTGGCTCACACACTCAGCTCTCAGTTGTGGCCTTTGTCTTTCTAACTACCAGTGAGTTGAGGGAGAGTGGAGGGGGGGGGACACCCATTTGTCATCTGGCACAAAACCACTTCCCTTTTCTACCTTAATGGGCCACTACCAAGGTGGTGCTGTGGTCTAAACCACTGAGCCTCTTGGGCTTGCTGATCAGAAGGCTGGCGGTTCAAATTCCTGTTGAGGAAGCCTGCCATAGGGGTAAAATCTAAGCAAGGATTCAAATTGTTGAAATAGCCAGACAAGTTTCTTGGTAAAAGGTAAAGGAGCCCTGGACTGTTAAGTCCAGTCAAAGGCAACTATGGGGTTGGGACTGAATTTATAATGAGTTAAAAAAAATATATTTAAATACACCTTCGTTAAAAGACCAGAAGCTTTCTTATTAGGTATTATTGGAGATGAAATAAGAAAAGAAGATAAAACCTTATTCCAATATTCGACAGCAGCGGCCAGAATATTAATTGCACAAAATTGGAAAAGTACAAATATAACAACGGTGAGGGAGTGGCAAGCCAAACTATTTGAATTTGTTGAATTAGCTAAAATGACACAAAAAATTAGAAACCAAAAGAATACAAAGTTTATTGACGATTGGAATAAATTTATGACATATACAGAAAGAAACTATAAAAACTTAACAACTATAGCAGGTCTGTTATAAAACTTACGATGTTTTAAACCAGTAACAATACCAGCTGCAGAAAATGGAGTTTTTAAGTAAGAAACCCGAATCCAGCAGGGAAGGAAGTCAACTTGTATGTCGGAAATGGTTTTGGTCATGTATATCTGTTTTTTATGTTGTGTTTTTTCTCTTGCTTTTGTGCCTTGTTGATCTCTTTTTGTGTGTGTGTGTGTGTTTGTGTTTTGCTTTTTTTCTTTTGTTTTTTGTTTTTTGGATTTATTTAATGTCTTTTGTTAGCTGTAAAGGAAATTCAATAAAAAAGATTTTTTTTAAAAAAAGTCCAAAGGCAACTATGGGGTTTTGGTGCTCATCTTTCAGGCTGAGGGACCAGGTGTTTGTCCACAGGCAGCTTTCCAGGTCATGTGGTCAGCATGACTAAACCGCTTCTGGTGCAATGGAATACCGTGATGAGTGCCAGAGCACACGGAAACACTGTTTACCCTCCCACCACAGTGGTATCTATTTATCTACTTGCACAGGTGTGCTTTCAAACTGCTAGGTTGGCAGGAGCTGGAACAGAGCAACAGGAGCTCACCCAATCACTGGAATTTGAACCGCCAGCCTTCTGATCAGCTTCCTCAACCTCAGCCCTCCAGATGTTTTGAGTCTACAATTCCCATCATCCCTGACCACTGGTCCTGCTAGCTACGGATCATGGGAGTTGTAGGCCAAAAACATCTGGAGGGTCAAGGTTGAGGAAGCCTGCCCTGTGGGAACCACGAATACAGCCTACCCACCCGCCCACCTCATGACACTACTCTGACTGGCAGTGGCTCTCCAGAGCTTCAGGCAGGAACATTTCTCAGTCCTAGGCAGATGCTCTCTACTACTAAGCCAAGTGACAGAACTTTCAGTTCTGGGGAAGGAATCATAACTGATTTCTCTCAATTGAAGTGCAGAGTGTTAGAGGACCGGGACATTCGCAGGGAAACCAAAATGCTTGTTTGCAAAGCTATTGTACTACCAACCTTGCCATATGCTTGTGAAACATGGACCACTTATAAAGGCCATCTCCAACTCCTCGAAAGATTCCATCAATGGTGTCTCCGAAAATTTTTACACATCACTTGGGAAGACAGGCGAACTAATACCAGTGTACTGGAAGAAGCAAAGATCATCAGTGTTGAAGCAATGATTCTTCAACATCAACTTCATTGGACTGGTCATGTTGTGCAGATGCCTGATTATCATCTTCCAAAGCAACTACTCTATTCCGAACTTAAAAATGGAAAGCGTACTGCTGGTGGTCAACAAAAGAGGTTTAAAGACTGTCTCAAGGCAAATCTAAAAAAATGTAATATAAACACCAGCAATTGGGAAACACTTGCCTGTGAGTGTTCCAATTGGAGAACAGCCTTTATCAAAGATGTCATGGGCTTTGAAGACACTCGAACTCAGGAAGCAAGGGAGAAATGTGCTAAGAGGAAGGCACGCTTGGCAAATCCACACCATGATCAACTCCTGCCTGGAAACCAATGTCCCCACTGTGCAAGGACGTGTGAATCCAGAATTGGCCTCCACAGTCACTTACGGACCCATTGTTGAAACTGTGTTTATGGAAGACAATCTTACTCGGCTACGAGTGATCGCCAAAGAAAGAAAGATTGTTGGATGCAAGCCAAACACTGCAGAAGCAGCTATCTTAATGTGATCATACTCACATATTGATTACATGAATATTCTTTGTGTGTGTCTGTGTAGTGATTCACTGATACACACATGTACTCTTGTGGTTGGCAGTATGCCATGCTAAATACAAATGTTCTTTATTATCACTAAAATTTATGCTATCTCTCTGTGTGTGTATCTTTGCTTTTGTGTTGTTTGAACAATGTGGAAAATGCTCATCCATAATGTAGATTAGGTGAAACACTGAGTTAAATGTAAGGTTATTTCTCTTTATGTAGCCAAAATGACACTGTTAACATACATAAGGGAGCAATCAGCATGCCTAGAAGAACCAAAGACTTGCAGAAAATGCAAACATTTTCAGGGGAAGGGGGACTTAGGGTGGAAGTTTGGGATGCCCCACGATGCTGTCTGCTGCCAATGAGGAGATAATTTGAAGTCTCTCTTCCCATGGCACTGATCTCACTAAAAGCTGAAGAATGTAGGCTCACATTCAGGTATGAACATGCACGTCCTTGCTCTGCTGGTGCATAATCTGTAGCTATTATACACTGCAGACACCCTCTGTAGTCTACCTTTGTGGTTAATGTGAGGAAGAAGCAGACTTTAGCCCCCATCTGAATGATTTATTTCAATTTGAAAGTTACCGAAAGAAGACCTGAAAAGTTTGAGTCGGAGCAGCAAAAAAACATTTCTGTTATAAAAAAAATCCCAACCTCTCAAACAATCAGAACCATGGCTGCAGCTTCTTAAATTTCACATCGCATAAAAACATAGTTCAATCCTTGACCTTTTCGTTTTCATTTGTTCCCTTCTTTTTGTCTTTTAAAAGTCCAAGTTCACCACTCCACCTCCCCAGAGCTGCAGCCCCTGCCATTAACCCTGAAGTTTGGTGTGTGTTTTTTTTTGTTTTCCCCAATGCAGGTCTTTCTTACAATGAAATTATCCATAATTGTTTTAGTTCCTGCTGACTGGTTAACTGTAGCTCACATTAAGCACGGCTGGGGATACTTGCGGGGTGTATGTGTGTTGGGTTTAATAACAGCCAATTGTCTGGATGTTAGCTAATAGTCAGTCTCTTTGGATCAAGCTGGAGAGACACTCTGGCTTGTCGCACTCCCCTAGCAGATCAGAGCCTCTGCAGTTCAAAAGAGGACTGCAGTGTGTGCTGATGTCCTCCTTGTCTATTGCAGGGTTTTATGAAATCCCACAGCACTGAAGCACTTCAGCTGAGTTCCCATCACATAGCTTAGCTCGCCCTGGTGAATCAACAAAACATATTGACAGCAAACACCTTATTGTTTGTAGGCACCCGAGGCTAAGAATTGGGTTTCCAGCTTGCAAGCCACCACAATGAAGGACAAATAGCACTCAGATCTGTACACATCATCAAAGGTGACAGGAAAAGATTAAAGGGAAAATCATAATTTTGGAAGCACTGGTTTCCTGGTACCATTTCTTTCTGTTGGGCTAATGTGTGATTTCTCCAAAATAAATAAATCCAGACTACAAAATGAAGCTTGTATCCAGTTAATATTTTTTTGTATGCCTCCTTACATACTGGAAGTAGGGAGAGAGGAGAGCCTGAATTGTATCCTGAAGCTTGCTCATCACTCTCCTGTGCCTTGGCAGATCTTGTGGAACTGGGCAGGACACCTATTACTATTCTGTCAATGTACATAGTGCTTTGCAGTGTAATATGAGAAACATACAGTCTAAATCTTGACAGTGGGTGAGATGAGAAGAGCTTGATCAGGAAGGGAAAGGTACGTATAACAGATTGGGGAGGGCTGGGGAATAAATGGGTAGATGGTGATATTCAGCAAATGGAAAGAATTAAACTGGGTGCATTGGCTCATTAAAAATAAATATAAATGTCCATATTAGGGCAATATCTTTGTAAGACCAACTGAAATATCACAAAATAGTGTACAAGTTTTAGAGCTATCCAGAACTCTTCATCAAGTTAGATGATTTTTATTATTATTATTTTAAGGTGGGCAAGGGGGGAATACTGTTGGCCGCTGAAGACTGAATCTGGTAAATTTTAAGATGAAAGGCTGGGATGTGCTAGTAGGCATTGTGAAAGGAGATGCTTGTAGGTTTCATGTAACACCACCACCTCCTGGGCTGAGGCCTCAATCTCATCAAAGACAACAACTAGCTGTTACTCATTTCTGTCACCACCCTTAGGTGAAATGGACATATATTCCTGGTAGGTAAGTAAGAGGAATAAAGAGAAATTATGTAGTACTTTTATAAACAAGACTAATGAATTCCAAACATCGTTAAATTTGTCCATGGCAAGTCTACAAGGCTAGAGTCAGACCACTTGAAAAAGGAGAAGCCAGACAGTTGAAGGTACCATTTGGGCTTCATTCCTCGTAACCCATGGGTTGTCATAACTGAAGCACATACCAAATCAGTTCTGGATTAAGTGACCTTTATTTGGAACGACGCACAGGCTACAAACATTTATCAGTTTTATTATCAGGTGTTTCTCTCTCTTAAAAAAAACAACTGAGCCTTTTAGCTTTCTTTCCATGTATGCCCTGGAATCAAATGTGAGATCATGGGTGATGCTTGTTTTCCCTCAGCAACCCTGAAAAGAGACTTGTCTAGGAGAAGCTTAGCTTTACATTCAAATGGAAAGTGAACACTAGTTGAGTCTATACTATGGTTTCCTATTTTTGAAGGAACAATGCTGCCATTTATTTTGATTGGATTAACCATCTGAGGTTTGATTGCCCTTTTGTTTGGCTTGATGATTCACATTGATGTCACAGTGATCAGCAAAGGAAGCATAAGTGTATGCAAGGTTATATTGATACACACACTTGGTTTTTGAGACTACAGCATTAATTGTGTGCGCTGGTGGAGCGAAGGAGTCAGACGGCAATGTGTCTCTCATTCAAATGCTTCTGCAGCTGTAAATATTTCTTACTGAATCCCTGAATGTAACCAAATGCCTTTGACATCACTCTCTGCTCCTCATTATTCCTTGAGACCTTTAAAAAATCACAACCACCAGCAATAAAGACATTATGCCAAGACTTTTCCCCAAGGGTAAATTGAATAAAAATTCTCCGGAGCCTATAAATCTATTTGAAGGAGTTAACCTAATCACTTGGATGCCTGTCAAACCACAAGGAAAAGTGATAAGTAAATCAGTAATTCTATGAAATATGGACTTTTACTTATCTGGCTTGACCTTTCTTCCTGCTCTTTGGCCTTTCTGTCCTTCAAACCTCCAAGCAGTTGTGTATAAAAGTTAATGTGTAGCAAACAGCTACTTGGTAAACTGGTGATGTTTGCAAGATGGAACTGTTGGTGTTTCACCTGCTGATTAGTTTCTTATCAGAGCAGACTATGTGTGTGCATGTGTATACACACAGAGACACAAACACCCACCCACCCACACCCACCGTGTTGAGTTCTTTTTGTGCTTGATATATCTTTTAAATTGTTTCACCGTATCATTGTAAGACACATGATCCTGTGGTGGAGACAGCAGATGCTCAGATTCTCCAGATAGTTGACTAAATGAGCCATGGATTATGGTTATTGCCTATTGCTCCTATATTAACATCACATCTCTCTCCACTGCTTGTCACCCACACCTACATGGCTTCTGACTTCTCTGATGTATCTATACTTTAAGTCAGAGATGCGGTATGTGTGATCCTCCATATGTTGTTGGACTACATATCCCATAATCTCTGCCTATTGATCATTCAGGCTGGGAGTGATGGCAGTAGAAGTCCAACCACATCTGAAGGGCTAGAGCTTCTCCATCCTTGCATTACCTGCTATTGTAAAGTATTGCGAGGGACTGGACTAGATGACCATTGTGAACCCTTCCAAATCTACAATTCTGTGATTCTATGATCAGAATAAAATGGCTTAGAAAATCACTAAAAGTTCAAAATGCATATACTGGCAAAAACGTGTGCAATTTTTTTTGCATATATCTGTAAAAATAACATGCAAAGGGGTTTGTGCTAGAGAAGATGGCTTTGCAAAACTGTGTATATCAGGTTGTGCGGCACACACACAAAATGCATTAGGAGAAATTCACACAAAAATGCCTATGCATTTCCATGAGATTTTTAAAAAGCAATTTGCAAACTGGTGCTAACATGTGGAGAACTAAGCTTAAGACTGGAAATACAAAAAACTGTGAGAATCTTAATAAAGACAGATTCACCCATCCCACAGCAACAGTGGTGACATCTGTATTCCCAACCACCACCACTGTGGGACTACTAACAACTAGAGAAAGATTTACCTGTGAGTGGGATCTTTCCAAGTTGGTGTCTGCAGTGTTCTGAAATGGAAGTGCTCCAATATCCTAAAGCTCTTGGTGCCCTGAACCATGGAAAGTCTTAGAGTGTATCTGTTCCCTCATCTCTGCTATCTCCACATGACTTTCAGGAATTTTGACCATAAGCTGAATAAAGTGTTCTGTGTAACCTTGTGTTTGATCACAAACTGTTTTCCATGTCTTCTTCACCCTTTAGGTATGTTGCATCTTTAAAGGCTAACCTTACCAATATCTCCATTTCAAGTAAGCACAGAAAGAAAACCCATATTGGGACAACTTTTGTGTGTGAACAGACCTATTCTCTAATTCAGGTCAGTGAAGAATTCTGTGCAAGTCAAAAACTTGTGGTACAACTGTCTGAGCTTAGTTGCTTTGTTCTCAGAGCCCAATACAGCATAATAATTATATATATTTGTGTGTGTGTGTGTGTCTGTGTGTGTCTGTGTGTGTATTTCCAGCCACCGGTCAGCACCTGCAAGGCTACAAATTGCTAGCAACAAATGGCTGAGCAAATTTTAGTTACCATAAATACAAATGTTTTTGGCACCTAGTGCAACGATGAGGCATTTCTCCATCCAAACTGCTTGCCAGCCAGTTGGTCTCCAAATTCATCACGCATTTTAATCTTGCCTCCCATTAAAGGAAACCTCTTCCTAAATGTATATTGAAATGATTTAGCTCAATAAAACTATTTTCTAAGGTGTCTCTTATCGAATTAAAGAAGAGAGCAGTTGTCGCACGGTTAATCTGCTGTTGGAATTGATAGTGATGGAGGGCATTTATCAACATTTTAAGGCTATCTTAGCCACCCACCCAGATGGATGCTAATTTTCAGTGCCAAAAGCATGCTCTAGGAATAGATCTCTGTTTGAGCTAGCCTTGACATCCTAAAATGACTGCAATAATGATTTTTTCTTCAAAAAAAATTTATTGTCAATTCACTTAAATTCTTAACCAGTAGCAACAAGGCTTGTATGTATATAGTTCAACCCATGAATATCAGTTAGAAACTGGTCCATTTGGATTTCAGACAGGATTCTTTCTCAGTCATACCTGGAGATGCCAGGGATTGAAACTGGGACCTTCTGGATGCAAAGCAGGTGCTCTACCTACAGTCCTTCCCCTTCTGGGCTTACCATATATGAGCACCTGATTTGACATTGTGGCAGCTGAATGCTATATGATATGAATCTTTGGTTTATCAGAAGGATGCTAAAATGCCCTGTATTGCTCATGTCAATCAATCAATTTTTATTGTATATAGCCAAATGCCTTACAATGGATGACAGAGAATAATAGAAAACTTTCATCTAAAATCATACACATAACGTGTAGCAGTTTACAACATAAAAAGAAATTTACAACATTAAGACTTAAGATTGGAGTGCATACACATTGCTGGAACGTAGCTTCTTGGCTCTCAGCGCAAATTTCGCTACCTGGTGTGTAATATATAGATGTTTATCTGCTAGGAGTACAACTGTCACTTCCTGTGCAGATTGACCTGGAAGCCAATTAAGAATTGGCAATATAAATATTCATCTGGGCATTGTATTCAGGGTGCAAGTCAGCAGCTAGTGCGTGATGTCCTCTACCTGATTGCATCCATGTATACTGTTATGTCTAGAGCTTGGATCACAGAACAATAGGCAGGTAGGATTTTTGTTGTTGTTGTTGTTTAGTCGTTTAGTCGTGTCCGACTCTTTGTGACCCAATGGAGTTAAACGTGCAAAAAGTTCTCAGAGGAAGTTACAACTAATACCTAGTTTGTGAAATAGTTTGCTGCATCAGAAAATTGCTTCGCTATAACTATTAGAATTTTAGTTCAGTAAGGGGGGGGGAAAAAGATGAGAAAAGGGACAAGATTCAGGATTAGACCAGAAATGCAACAGGGAATGAATTACATATAGAATTTAGAAATATAAAAATCAAAATGGTTTCATTAAAGGAAACTACTCAGAAGTTTCTTGTAGGAATTGAGATTAAGAAGTAATCCATGCTTTAAAAGTAGCACATTGTAACTTCTTGTTTTAGTAGCTTATTAAAGCATTTTCCTCTGCTTTACTTCCATCTGGATATTCTGCAGTCATGCAGGCTTTAAGGAATAAACGAAGAAACGTGGGGGTGGGGTGGGGGAGAGAACACTGTGTCTTTATCATAAAATATCTCACTTCCCCTTATTTTATGCAAAGAAATAATATACTTGGAAAGAACACAGGCCATCTTGAAACAATATGATTCTGTAATTTCAATTTTCAATCACCAGATAAATCTTAGGGGAAGAGCACATCTTTGTACCCTGGAAGCCACAGGTTCAAACACAGTTTGCTTGCTTGCTTTTAGATAAGAAGGCAGCTGATGAGGAAGTCCTTTACCCGGGACTCCGGATAGTTCATTTCAGTCAGAATCGACAATGCTGGGTTAGATGAATAACTTGGATGGCTTTAAAAGTGAATTAGATGAATTAATAGAATATAAGGTTATCAAGGCCATCTAGCCATGTTCTACCTCCATTGTTGGATGAAGCATGCCCGTTGCTGGGAATCACATGTGGGGGAAAGACCTCTTGCAGTTAGGTCCTGCTTTTAAGCTTCCCATGCGCAAGCTAGTTGGCCATTATGAGAATAGCATGCTAAACAAGATGGTCATTTTGTTTGATCCAACCTTTGGTTTGCTCATACATTCTTATGTAGTCTCACCTGGTATTAGACAATTTACTGTATTCATAGGATGTAACTGGCACATCTTGTAACTATTATTATTTTCAGTTTATTCATCATCATCATCATCATCATCATCATCATCATAATAATTTATTATTTATACCCCACCCATCTGGCTGGGCCTCCCCAGCCACTCTGGGCGGCTTCCATAAAAACCAAAAATACAGTAAAATCACACGTTAAAAACTTCCCTGAACAGGGCTGCCTTAAGATGTCTTCTGAATGTCAGGTAGTTGTTTATCGCTTTGACATCTGCTGGAAGGGCGTTCCACAGGGTGGGCGCCACTACCGAGAAGGCCCTCTGCCTGGTTCCCTGTAGCTTCGCTTCTCGCAATGAGGGAACCACCAGAAGGCCCTCGGCGCTGGACCTCAGCGTCCGGGCAGAATGATGGGGGTGGAGACGCTCCTTCAGGTATACTGGACCGAGGCCCACTGGACTTTAGTCCCACTTCCTACAAATAATTTCTTGAGTTGTCCCAGCTCATCCTCATGAAAATCCTGGAAGATAAGTAAGACTGCAATAAGACTGTGTCCAAAGTGACAGAATGAACATCATAGCAAAACAGAGATTTGAAGGCAGGTCATCCATTGCCTCATATATCATACTGCCTCTCTCTGGTGTTCTCCCTTTTCATCTACAGTTGCTGAACTATAGTAATTAATATACACAGTAAAATCACATGAACACTATTTTATGATTCTGTGATTCTCAACAAGGACCTCAAATTGCATGTGTGGGTGTTTTTGTGTGTGTGTGTTCAAAGACAAATGCCTTCATACATTAAATGAATGTGCAGTGTAACATTCCAGAACAAGATCCAATTCCCAATAAGCCCAAATATCTGCAGTGGCTGGCGAATATTGAGACTGGTACTGCAGAAGGCAGGGAGATCAACAATAGTTGAAACATGTGCCAAAGACAGGCAGAGCCATCACTAAAATTCTGATGAATTGTTATGGGCTGTTTTGTTTTTTTTAAAGAAATTGCAAAGTAATATGGAAATGTGGAGAATTTAATTTAAGACTGGAAAAATGAGAAACTGAAATTGACAGATTCAGTCATGCTTACTACTAAATTTAAAACTTAAACTAGGTTCAGCTCTGACTTATCTCAGCTCCTTACCATGAAAATCATGTCTTTCTCATTAGCTTTGGTATGCTGGCAAGAACAGGATGGGTCCACATATCTCTGTGGTGCTTCCAGAATTTACAGCCCACTTCAACCAGGAAAAAGACTTGCCTGAGGAATCTTAAGCAGTGAGTTAAGTTTCATGGTCTTTAGTGCAACTTCTGGTAAACACTGGTACACACTGCTGTAAAATGAAATTGTTTTCCATCTTCCTTTTTTATATCTCTGAACTATGTGTCAAAGGACAGAAGAGCACACACACAAAAAGCAAAACCACAAACTGAACAGACATTTTTTATGATAGACGTAACAAATGACAGGCAAAGAACCCATTTTCTTCCTCTGTAGCCTAATAATGCATCACTTCTTGATCAGACCTAAGGTCCACCTAGTCTAGCTTTTTGCTTGCCATGATGATCACTACTTGAGAAGTAGAGACATCACCTTGCCAACAAAGGTTCGTATAGTTAAAGCTATGGTTTTCCCAGTAGTGATGTATGGAAGTGAGAGCTGGACCATAAAGAAGGCTGATTGCCGAAGAATTGATGCTTTTGAATTATGGTGCTGGAGGAGACTCTTGAGAGTCCCATGGACTGCAAGAAGATCAAACCTCTCCATACTGAAGGAAATCAACCCTGAGTGCTCACTGGAAGGACAGATTGTGAAGCTGAGGCTCCAGTACTTTGGCCACCTCATGAGAAGAGAAGACTCCCTGGAAAAGACCCTGATGTTGGGAAAGATGGAGGGCAGAAGGAGAAGGTGACGGCAGAGGACGAGATGGTTGGATAGTGTTTTCGAGGTTACCAGCATGAGTTTGACCAAACTGCGGGAGGCAGTGGAGGACAGAGGTGCCTGGCGTTCTCTGGTCCATGGGGTCACGAAGAGTCGGACACGACTAAACGACTAAACAACAACAACAACAACATGATCACTGACCAGCCAGATTCTTTTCAGAAGCCCATGAGAAAGACAAAGTCTGCAGCTGCAGCAGCAGCAGCACACCCCTTGATGTTTCTCTGTTATTTTGAGGAACGAGTGCTTAAAGAATCCAGTCTTTGTGAATCCCAGTTGGGATAAAAACCAGTATCAGGTCACTCTTCTCCCGAATTCTTATTTTGCTCTGTTCAAAGTTTACCTACATGCCACCACTCTTTTCCAATGTGTGCCCAGCTGTCAACCTTCCTATTCTGATTGGCCCCACAATTCTAAAGGTGGCACCTGATTAGCACAGCTCAGATCACAGTCATACTGTTTGCTATGATGTTTTTAATGAAAATGGAAGCAGCCACCTGGCCTCCCCTGATTGTCAGCATGCCACAGCTTGTCACCTCAACCTGGTAGTCCAAACTTTGTGGTACCACTGATTCTGATATGAACTGACCTGATATGCCCCTTGCAGAACAATGTAAAGAACACAATATAGTTTCCCTTCCGATTTTATACTTCTCTGGATTGTGTAATGCTGTTCTCAACTCAGCTGAATTGAGAGTGTTCCATTCTTCAAGGACCTTGGTCTCTGTTTTGTCCTCCCCTCAATGCTCACACTGCTGTTTACGGCCCTCTAAAGATTCCCTCTCTATATATACAGCTCTCTGCTGTTAAACCAGAGCAGCGCACGGAAACGCCATTTACCTTCCCGCCGGAGTGGTACCTATTTATCTACTTGCACTCTGATGTGCTTTTGAACTGCTTGGTTGGCAGGAACAGTGACCGAGCAATGGGAGTTCACCCCGTCTCGGAGATTCGAACCGCAGACCTTCTGGTTGGCAAGTCCTAGGCCCTGTGGTTTAACCCACAGCAT
Organism: Podarcis melisellensis; assembly: GCF_964234715.1. Classification (NCBI taxonomy): domain Eukaryota; kingdom Metazoa; phylum Chordata; class Lepidosauria; order Squamata; family Lacertidae; genus Podarcis; species Podarcis melisellensis. The sequence continues at coordinate 35,688,967 of NC_138547.1, forward strand.
CACCCACGTCCCTCCCCCAACCCCAGCACTTTATTTACTAGATTATTCAGTCTGCTAAGATTTCAGGAAACCACCACCACACAAATGTGGAGGGGGGCTTTTCCCAACCTTACATAAGAGCTATGCAATTTAACTTACATTCAATAATTGTGTTTAGAGGTACCCAAGGTGATTTGGTTAATCTCCACACTAGCTATCCAAATGCCCATTTGCCTTACACAAAGAACTTTTAATTAGGACTGGGGGAGCTTGGGGGAATCCTTTTTACTAGCTCTCTCTCTCTTTCTTTTATTAGATCTTTCCAATATTGAAAACAGAGTCAGCTTAATTGCAATCAATAAGGATAATGCACTAGGTTGGGGTGGGGATCCTGGCATGGAGGCACACAGAGTATATGGGAGACCCTAAAGTGGGGAAAGAGAGAAGAGGAAAGGGAGACAGAGAGTCCCCCCTCAGGGAAGTGACAGCAGAGACCTCCCTGGGGAGTCTTTCCCACTTGCTCACAGGCAGCTTACTGGGCACTGGCATGGTCAATGGCTCAGAAGAGTCTAGGTAGCAGCCTGTCAATCTGCCTAATCCCAACACCCAACATGTGGGCACATCATAGAGATAGGAAAAAGTTAAGAGTGCTTATCGGATGCACACTTCCTAACTCCGCTTGCATAGCAAGTCTTTGTAGAGGGCAGGTGTGTCCATAGAGACAGGAAAAAGTAAAGAGTGATAATTGCACACATTTCCTGGTTCTGTTTGCAAAAACCCAGACATTTTGACAAATTCAAACAATCTGCCTGGATTGAAATTTTACCCCCAATATAGACCGCTCCCTGCATAAAATGGGGGGCAACCTTTGCGTGGACGCACGCAGCCCCTGGATCTAGAGCGGCTCCATCCAGCATAGGCTTGGCTTTGCCTTCCCTCAGGTGGGATACCTGGAGGTCTCCGCCTACCCCAGTCAGTTGTCCAATCTCACCTGGGGGAAGCGTTGCCAAGGAAATCAGGCCAGGTGGGGGAGGGATTACCTGCCCACACAATAGAGGGAGGATCTTACCTGGGAATCCTCACTTGGCTCCAGAGCTTCTAACACCCTACCCACCCTCAGTTAATGCCTTATTTTGCAGGTTAACTTTTCTTCACAGGTTTTGCAGGTTAACTTTCCTTACAGGTATGCGGGCGCTGCTACGTTAAGGTCGCTGTCAAAGGGCCGGAAAGGAATTTCCCTGCATTGGCAGGTTTTGCCTTTCCCGTAGCAAAACGTCACAACTTTGGCAGTATCAGGCCTTGGGCGGAATCCTTTTGTCCATCTTCCTCTTGCAGCAGTGATACCAGGGTTCCCTGTTAAAGGGGTTTCTGAAGGGAGGGTTTGACCGTACGCCGAAAGGTCGTCATTGCTCTCCCCTGTGGCCGTGGTGTAATGGGGCGGCTATCTCTGCTTGAACATATGTTCTCCAGAGCTGGCCCATCCCCCACACAAACACTGGATAACCCTGATGTTCCCTAGGTCCCCGGCTGGGAACTGGGGAGGGAGAACGCCCAATGCCTGAGCCAAGGTCTACCCACATTTGAAATTTAATAAAGTTGTGGCCAATTTAATCCCATAGCACATTGTCTTGAGTCGTTATTCCACATGACGGGGGGCGGGGGGCGCTTGGGACCTAGGGACTCCACCTGTCCACGCAAAGAGGACCTGTCTAGGAAAAAGAGGACATATGGGAGCCCTAACCCTACTGAGCCTGACAAACCTTAGTTTTGATCCCTCAAATGACTCCCATCAGCCCTAGCAATATGCCCATGGGCTGGGGAACATATTTCATATACAGTGGTATCTCAGGTTAAGAACTTAATTCATTCTGGAGGTCCGTTCTTAACCTGAAACTGTTCTTAACCTGAGGTACCACTTTAGCTAATGGGGCCTCCCACTGGCGCCGCACTGCCACCACACGATTTCTGTTCTCATCCTACAGCAAAGTTCTTAACCTGAGGTACTATTTCTGGGTTAGCGGAGTCTGTAACCTGAAGCATCTGTAACCTGAGGTACCACTGTATGACCCATCTATCTAAAGCTTAAATTTAATTAAGATTCTACACCTGAAATGGGCTAAGAAATACCTGTTCATATCGGTTTTGTCAGTACAAGTTTTTATTTGTATGACAAAGCACAATTCATGCTAAGAACTGCATCTTTTCTCTCTCTCTTCAGGTTTTGCCAGTACAGCTGGATATCTCCTCTTCCTCCCGTTGCCCAATATATATTCAAATTGTAATGTTTAACAGAGGCCATAAAACTGACAAAGCAGAAAGCACAAGTAGTTTAAAGTGCTCCTTGGCAGCATACAAAAAGTCATGATAGTGAAAACATTACATTTACCAAGTTGGAAGCTTATGCAAAATATGTACTTAACATGCCTGAGAGCCTTTGCTGAACATCGTTTGGTGAAGTGCTACCATATCAGCAAGGCACATGGGGGAAAAATGGCCTTGGACATTTTTGTTTTGTTTTGTTTTTTGCAGTAGAAGTTGCATCCTACTTATTGGGGGAAAGTTAGGATTTCCCTCATTTGAAATCTTCTCATAGTTTTGGTACATGTGCGCTTGTGTGCACAAGTAAAACACACTCACACAAAAGCAAATTTTGACTATCATATCATTGTACCCAAATCCTTTCGAGTGGTGTTTTACTTAGATGCAGAAGGTCAAGTGAACATCAGTCAAGTGAAACTCAGGCTTCCCATGGTCATCTAGTTGGCCACTGAGAAAACAGTATGTTGGACTAGCTGAGCCATTCATCTTATCCAGCAGGCTTTTCTTATGTTCTTATAACTTCACGAGGTGAATTATCTTCTGACTTTGTTAAAACCCATTTTTTTGTAAAATAAAAATAACCCCCCCCCCAAAAAAAAACCCTAATACAATTGTTGTTGTTGTTTCAAATAGCTTTGGGGTGGGGATGGAGAAGAGCAGAGCAATCAGTCCGGGGTGAGTCCCAGCAGACCTGCTCAAGACTGTAAGTCCAACCACAAGCCATCCAAATCTCATTTGTGTCATGAACTTGATTTTTAGCAGAGGCAGGTGTCCCTAACTGGTGGGGGGGGTTTTTTGTTTGTTTTTTAGTATTTGCCCAGTAGAGGCAGGTATTGTTAATTGGAGTTGGAGGGTGTGCTTGGGCTGGTGGGTCGCCCCTTCCCCCACTTACTATAAATATCCAGTTAGTAAAACTGCCTGACATATTTTTTAAAATGCTATCTACCGAACCTGCTGATTGATGTGCTTTTTAGGATGCTGCCTCCTAGACTTGCTGCTTGTCTTTCTTTGGAATGTTACCTGTTGGTAAATAAAGGTCTGTTAAACTCTTTGTATGCCATCTCTTTGTGGTACTGCAGAGTGTGTTTGTAATCTTGTTAAGAGAATGGAAGAAAAAAGTGTTCGTTTATTTAGAGAGCAGCAGGAAGAAAGCTAGTTGAATGACAGCTAGAGGACTTTGGATGCGACAGATGGAGACCTGGATGGAGAGCACAGTCAGTTGCTGAGACTGGAGACAAGCCGGACAGAAGCTGTTTCTTCACAGTGGGAATGTGGATGAGAGCAAGAAGTCCCTACTTGGAGAGCCTAGCGGAGGAAGTGAAACTTGAGAAGTGACCAAGAAACCCTTCAACTTTTTTTATCAGCACACAACCAGTGTTGGAGGGAGTGTGGAATGAGTGAGTTTACCTAGACGAGCTATGTGGAGGGTGACTACGACTGGTTGCCAAGGAGAAGACTGTCCCAAGAGACATCTGTTGACAGGCAAGGAACAGCCACCATCTCTTTGTGCTACCTTCGTGACAATTTGTATCATGATCTCTTAGCTAGAATTTCTGCTTTAGAATCCAGCCTGTTGACCGCGGAGAAGGAAAAGAACTCTCCTTGTTTATCTATTCCTGGCTGCCTACTATGGGAGGGACTGGATTACCTGACACCTGACAGATACAGAGCCTAGTGGAGAAACCAGATTTGGACGTTCATTGAGGACAGGGAGGGGAGTGATCTCTTTGAGAACGACAAAGATGAGGTGGTGGCCTTTGAGCTGGGTGAGATGCTTCCCGTGCTGTTGGTGGCAGAAGGCAACAATGCCCTGACAGATTCCAAGGATAAATGGGACTTGTTTCATGAGAAGCTGGAAGACTATGACTTGGCTCAATAGCACCTCTTTCTGAAGTTTTGGACTGCCTTTTCAAGTTTTCAGGAAGTTGCACTTTTCCTGTGGTGTTGTGGCAGTGCCTATTTCTTTTTCCTATTTCTCCTAGGCAGGCCTATCCATTCCAGGTGCTGCTGGTGTAATAATAACTTTTTACCCAGGGTCTGTATCGTCCTGTCCCTGAACCCCACCCTACCCTATTTGGGGATAGGTAGGAATTTGTCCATCAGGCAAATTGGCTCTGGCCTTAGGGTTTTGCCTACAACATAGCAATCGTCACAACTTTGGCAGCTTAGGCATTGGGTAACAACAGAGGGCAGGTTGTAGTTTTTGCTTGTTCCTACAGAAGTAGGGATCTGGGAGGAAAAGCTTCTCTCCATATGTACAGGCAGGGGCTTGGGCCACAGAATTCCTCAAGTGAACCATATTTTTATAGTCTTATATTTCAGACTTCTGTTGTTATTTTGTTTAGAGAGATAAGCAAAAGGGGAGATCTAGCCTGCCAAAGACTTCCTGGATAATTATAGAAAGTTACAATAATTGAAATAAATGAAATGAAAAAAACTGTAGTAATATACATTAGTACAGCAGGAAAATAATTTTAGATGGTGCTTTAATTTACCTCACAATGGATCATACATCTTCTATCACCTGACAATCACACATGCCATCACTGAAAACAAGGGCCCTTTGATTTAATTTTTGTCATTTCCCCTTCTCCTCAGTTTAAAGAAATTGATTTTGAAAATAAAGATCTGAAACATTAAAAAAGGTACGGACGAAGCCAATTGGGGCCATTCAGGGACATGAATGCAAAGTTAGGAGCAGATGGGCTGATATTGCTAAGAGCCTGCAATCTTTGCCATAGTATTCATGAAAGAACCTGAAGGTCATCTCTTTAAGAACAGGACAAGAGAGAGAACAGGAGAACTCTTTTCTTTCTCTCTCTCTTTTTTTCTGGGAGATGAAATGCTGAGACTTTCTGATTACACAAGGAGCCTGCCTGGTAGTTTTACAATATAACCTATTAGAAGCCTGTCATTGTCAGAGATCAGGATGAGCTGAACCTTCACTATTATTTGGAAGAAGAGCAATGAGAAGATCATTTATTGCAGTGTTTGTGAAGAGTCCCCCCTCCCCATGTACATTGCGAATTTATCAGAGGACTAGCAGGACATTAATGTGAAGGGACAGTTTCTTCTGGGGAAAGAGTGCTTGTATGCAGAATGAAGGAATTTTCAGATATAAAAAAAGAGAGCAGAAGTAGAGAAATAAATGAAATGAAAAGTGTGTAGCATTTATGAAAGTCAGGTTTGAGGAGTTACTTCTTCCAAAATTAAATGAGAACTGGGGGAAGGGAACTGGACAAAGTTGACTTCATGTCTGCTTTGTTAAAAAAGGAATTGATGTTCCCTTGAGGAACATTTGAGCCTTGTTAGCTTAGGAGAAAAGGAGCAAGTAAAGGTGGCATGATACAGAAAGTGCATAGGGAGAGTTTTTCCCTCCCTTTCTAGATATGCTGGAATCCAAAGGGGTCATCTGATGAAACTAAATTTCAGATGGTTCAGGACTGGCAGAAGGGTAGTGCTTCTTCATGCAGTACAGTTTATTTAATTAATTTATGGAGAATAAGACTATCCATGTCTAATGATGATAATGGCTATGCTCTCCCTCTAATATAAGAAGCCATAACCCCCTTATATCAGTCGCTGGGAAACAATGACTAGAGAAGGTTAGTGCATTCATGACCTGCTTGGAGAAAGGCCCTACCTCTGCGTCTGAGCACCTGCCTTCCATGCAAAAGATTCCAGGTTCAATATGTTGCTGGCTGGAACTCACATATATTTGACAAGCAATGAAAACAAATACAGTGGAACCTCGGTTTTTGAACGCAACCTGTTCTGGAAGACGGTTTGACTTCCAAGATGTTCAAAAACTAAGGATCAATGGGCGGTCAGCAAACCCCATTGAAAAAAAACCAGAAACCGTTTGACTTCCAAGGCCCATTCGAAAATGGAAACAATTACTTCTGGGTTTTCTGTGTTCGGGTTCCGAATCGTTCGGCTTGTGAGACACTCAAAAACCGAGGTTCCACTGTAAACACAAATCCCAAATTCACAGTTTAGCAGTGAAATACTTCATCAAAATGATAAGGAGGTGGGATCAGTCTCAGAGGCTCTCTTAAATAAAACTGAATTAATTTGGGGTTGAAAAACTGAGGGCTCATCCACACTTCCATTTGGTCCATGACTTCCAGGTCACTGCTGCCAATTCAGCAGTAAAAACAGTGGTGGTTTTTCCGGGGAAAGTGGCGGGACCGAAGAAAAACCTCTCGGATGTGAGCCTAGAAGTCCCAGACCAAGTGGAAAACATCTCATGAGAAACAGAAATGTGGGTGAGCAGAATTTTCCCCAGGAAGGAATTTCAGAACTGATGTTGCTACTAATAAGGACTTGTGCTTAGGATCTTCGCCACCAAGTTTATTTATTTTAATATTTTTGCACTCCACACTTGTCATAAAAAAGGCTTCCAAAGTGACTTAATTTCTTAATTTCAATGGGTCTACCTTAAGAAGCACTTAGTTGGATTCAACCTACGGTAATTAAAATGATAAAGTATCAGTCCTTTGAAATAGAAGCCATCTGGATGAGCTTTAAGGATCAAGGTTTCCTTGTATCCGACTTGACTTTTCAAAGCCTGCAAATGCCGCTCTACAGTGGTGGCTCTGTCTGTTAGCTTTCTTGTTGAGATTTCATCTCTCCACAATGTCTTCAACTAACAGCCTGCAATTGTGACGGGCGAGATTAAATTTTTTCTTCTTCCCCAGTTAAGAGACTGAACAGAATGCTTGTGGTGCTATGTGTGACCAATTGCAATGACAGGGCTGTGTAGATGGCGGCTCATGATGCAGAATGAAAACCACAGCCACAGAGCGTGATAAAGAAGGCTGGTATATAGATGCCTCAGCAGCAATTTGTTTTTGGGATGTAGTGTAAAAGGCCCTATATTAGACACTACATCCAGCCTTCTGCATCGTGGGGAGGGCTCCATAGATAAATAGTAAACTGCATTCTTTTTATACCTTCATGCAAATAGCCTTTCAAAATTATCTCCTCTATTTGTGAGCAGAGTTAGGTGTGGTTTTGGTGTATGTGCGGGGTGGAGGTGGGGGTGGGGGCATCATTTCATGAATTTGCCCCAGAGGCAGAAAACACACCCTAACAGTTCATTGTGGAGGTACTGCTGGTACAAGTAGCTAAAGCAACAATTGGACTGCAGCCTGGCTACCATTTTGCATTATCCATTATTCACCAGATCAAAACATTATTGTAGAGGTGCAGTGGGGACAATGTTCAGCCTGAGGGACACATTCCCTTCTAGGCAACCTTCCAAGGACCACATGCTGGTGGTGGTTGGGGCCAGAAGCAAAAGTGGGCAGAGCAACCAATGCCAGCCCTGTGCTGGCATGGAACAGTCTGGTGCCGTTGCTCTAGGCCTTGGAGGGCTAAACAAGTAGGATTGGCTGGAGGCTGCAGAGGTCTTGTCCTCTGCATGCTCTTCAGCTGTCTAATTCAATGAATTTAATTTAATTCCCATGCATCCTTGGGAATACTACAATTCTCACGGGATACTACAATTCTCATGCATATGCAGGACCACTTGTACCTTTAGATAGGCATGGGGCTGCTCTTGCTTAGCAGCCTAATCCCCACCACCACCCTACTTCCCAAGAGTATCTTTGCTTTGAGAATATGGCCTGGCAGGGAAAGTTAGGGAACAAGCTCCTGATTTGGTTCTGGATCTAAGACTAGGCTAGAACCAGTGCACAGCCCTGATGTAATTCAGGCAAATGTGAGACTTAAAGAGCCAGGCTGAATTGTTATTTTTTTTACAAGAAAAGAGTATGAGGCCATGAGCAGATAGAGAAGTTCAGAACTCACTACAGTGGTACCTCGGGTTAAGAACTTAATTCATTCTGGAGGTCCGTTCCTAACCTGAAACTGTTCTTAACCTGAGGTACTGCTTTAGCTAATGGGGCCTCCCGCTGCCACTGCACCACCACCACTGCACGATTTCTGTTCCCATCCTGAAGCAAAGTTCTTAACCCGAGGTACTATTTCTGGGTTAGCGGAGTCTGTAACCTGAAGTGTATGTAACCCAAGGTACCACTGTATCAGTTCTGGCAAAGCTGAGGAGCAGGAAGCGATCCAGCAACACCAGGGATGAAATAAGGTAGGAACAAGATGAAATGCTTAATCTATGAACTTCACATAGAAGGTGGTTTCTTGTATGCTGGCAAACAAGGGAGTTGAATACTGGAGAAGGGCTGTGGCCAATCAAATAGGAAAGGCATGGAGTTAGGCAGGTGTCTGGTGAAGCTGTTTGGGATGTCAGAGGGCTGTGATTTTCAAGAGCAAGCAATAGCTCTAACTTATCCCTGGAAGTGTTTCAGTATGAACATCCTGTGGCTGGTGATCTTGACACAGATAACTGGCAGAAGACTCACTGTCTCCACCACACTGCATTTAGGTAATATCTGTTGCATCCTTTACAATGCAATTCCTAAGCAACTAAAATACTTTAAGGACTTCTCAAGAGAGCATTGGCTAGGTTTTACTCATCTGATTTTCTAAAATGAACTCCAGTAAAGCAGTTTCAAGCAGGTAACAGAAGGTGCTTTCTAAATGAAAACACAAAAGAAAGCAAGTAATTACAATGTAAAACTTCAATGTTCCCAAGGTAAGGATGAATACATATTCAATTGGTGACTGAGTGCGCAGTGACAGAAAGTGCCCAGTAGGTGCCAGCCTAAGCTAATTGAGCTGTGCAGAAATTTTTATCAAACCCATTGAAGTCCAGCGGGTGTGGGTGTGTGGCGGGGAAAATGAATCAAAGAATAAAGAAAAGGTGTAGATGGCATTTAACTGAAGTATTAGTAGCACCTGCTTCTCCAGATTTCTTTACAAGAGAAGCGTAGAGATCTAAAAGGCAAGAAACAAAAGGAGAATTGATAGCACAGCTGCTATTTAGCACTGTTGGAAATGAAATTTAAAGGCTAATTCGGAGAATCTTGCTTGTGCAAAACATTTGAGTAATTCAGATAAAAGCAGAAGAGAGAAAAATGCAAACCCATTTTTCTCAGGATGCCGAGGTGAAAGTTCCTGAATGGGACTTAGAGGAAATCACCAATGTTATTTAGCAGGACAAATGGTGTTGTGAGTAGCAGTGATGGGGTAGGTTGTGTGCCTGAGTCTCTTTTTAATTCCTGGATCCAGCAAGGATTCAATTGCTGGAAAAGTCAGGGCAGATTCTTGGTAACAGCCTTAGTTCCAGAGGGCAAATAGGTGGCTGGGAGTGAGAAGGACAAAAAGCTAGGAGTGAGAAAGACAAAAGCCAGAGTTGTATGTGAGAGCTGGAAGCTGACAGGCTGTAGGGTGAGCAGCTGAAAGACAGAGCCATGCCTGATTTCTGCTGGGATCCAAGGCTGCGGCTATTGGAGAAGCAAGACCTTACTGGGGTGCTAATGCTGTTAGTCCTACCATCGTAGGATCAGGTTGCATATGTGTAAATGAACCATATAACCTAAAGACACCTCAATCTCCATTGTCTTTCATTTTGAGGAAACTGGACCCTGGGTAAACAGCTGGAGCCCCTGAAATTTCACACCATTCAGAGATTGGGGTGGTGTGCAACAATATTGAACATATTCAGGACTCCCCTTTGATAGCATGTGCTCCGAAGATGTACTTGTGCCAAACTATTGGCACAGGCATCTTATAGTTACTACCCTGGTCTTACATTATAGAATCAGAGTTGAAAAAGATCCTAAGAATCATTTAGTTGCATCTTCATAAATATCTCTTTTCCCAGTTCAGTCTCACTACTTAAAGAAAGGACTTTAACTCAGCAAGAGAGCATATTCTTGCATGCAGGTCTCAGCCTCAATAGCATCTCTAGTTTTTGATCAGGCAGCATGGTGTGCCAAGCACCTCTGCCTGCAACCTGGGAGAGCGAATACCAGTCACAGTAGGCCCCCCTTGGCTAGATGGACATGCAGTCTAACCTAATCTAAGTTACCTTCTTCTGTTTGAAATTCAAGTTACTTGCATTTTTGGTATCTTAATGTCAACTGTGTAACTCTGCATGGAATAAATTATGCCCAATACAACTACATTCCTGTTTATTGCACAGATGGTGATCCCCCCCCCCCCCCCGGTCTATCAAAGAAATATAAAAAATACCTTCTTCTGTCATGCTGTGCTTTAAAATGGAACCTCCTGCTAAATGTCTGTGTGGACTCTCTGTTGGGGAAGGATATCAGAGTCCAGGACATGCGAACCTAGCACTGGTTTCTGTTCTGAAATTATTTAGTAAAGCATTGAAATGTAACACACTGAGGTTGAGCCTGTTGGTGGCAGCAATAACTTACCTTTAATTTCTCATCAGCGGCATTTGGAAACACACACACACACACACACAAAACAGTTGTCATGCCATCCACTGATGACTTTGCTTTGATGCAAAAGCCCTTTCGTGAGCTACATGTTTGAATACTGTGCACTGATTCCTTCTCCAATACATCTCAGAATTCAAATTTAAAAATAACACCCTTGCTCTGAGCAAATAAGTGCGCCAAGGCTTTGTATCGGGCTGAACAATAATTGCTTATTGATAGCTGTGAAAAATAGATATGAAAGCAACTTATCTGCAGCAATTGCAGCAATGGCTCTTCAGTGTTATTCAGAGGCAATGCTGGCTCATCCAGTGGACAAAGGGAGAATTCGATTTGGACAGTGGAAGGCTGCATATATTACATGGAGTGACTAGTCGTTTGTATGTTCCTTTGGAGTCCTCTCTTCACAAAGCATCAGGAATGTATTCTATTGTACCAGTTAAGGTAGGAGTCATTTGACCGAAATTATCATTTCTATGGTCCCATCATTTTGCCACTAGTCTCAGGCCTTCTTATCAACACCAGTTGATTGTGGGAAATTAAACGGCAGTACCTACCCTCAATGTCATGATGGGGCATTATATGGAATTGCAATGGCCAAGCACTGACAGGAGCACTGCCTGCCACTATAACTGCCTCTAGGTCAGAGGTGGGAAATATATTCCATTCTGAGGGCCCCATCCTATTCTGAGGAACCTTTGGAGGGCCACACAATTCCCAAGAGCCAGAAAAAGAGGCCAGGATGGCTGTATTTGTCCACCCTGGCATGCAGCTCCGCAGCCCTGCTTTAGATAAAGGGCTGTATCCAAAGTACAGCTTAGTTAAAGTTAGTTAACAGTCTTCTTCTTCTTCTTCTTCTTCTTCTTCTTCTTCTTCTTCTTCTTCTTCTTCTTCTTCTTCTCCTCCTCCTCCTCCTCCTCCTCCTCCTTCTCCTCCTCCTCCTTCTCCTCCTCCTCCTCCTCCTCCTTTCTCCTCCTCCTCCTCCTCTGGTTTGCACTGGTGGAACATTGTTGCACAAGAGAGTGCATAAGCAAATTGCTGGTAAATATGTTTCACAACAGATTGTACAATATGTTGCACAATAAGTTTCTGCTGGTACAGGAGTTGCAATGGATTCCTCTGTTGCACAACACAAAGCATCATTAGTCAACCACAGTCATATCTTGGTTTGCGAACAGAATCCGATCTGGAAGTCCGTTCGACTTCCGAAAACGTTCAAAAACCAAGGTGCGGCTTCTAATTGACTGCAGGAGTTTCCTGTGCTCAATTGGAAGCCATGGAGGCCATGTCAGACATTCGGTTTCCCAAAAAGGTTCACAAACCGGAACACTCACTTCCGGGTTTGTGGCATTCAGGAACCAAAATGTTCGAGAACTAAGCTGTTAAAAAACCAAGGCATGACTGTACTATAAAAGCTCTTGTGCTTGCAGGCAGTGAACATTGGATATAGCCCAAAACATTGCTTAAAAGCGCATTTTGTATGTATATTATTAAATACATATTTTAAATACACATCCAAACAACATCTTTGTACATTTTTAAAAAATAAAATAATTCACTGATGCAAAAATGGGATTGGATATACTTTTGAACACATGTGAAATAGACTGATCTAGCCATACATGTGCGGCAGTTGCAGTATCTGAATGTTCCTTCATGTTGGGGATGAGGAGGGCACTTAACCTCTGTGAATGCATAAAACCACAGCACACAAGGAAGAGTGTCTGCATCCCAACATGATCTCTGCTATACTTGTTTTGTGCTTGCAAAGAATTTGGTACACAAGTGAAGGACATTCAAAAGACATTATTCTTCTGCCTATACTTTGAAGTGCTACAATTCATTCTACTGCTTCCCTTCCCTTTTTATTTCCCTGAATGAGTAGACCAGTCCTAAGAATCAGGCTATGGAGTGAATGAAGTTGGAGGGAAGGGTGGGAGGGAGAAGAAGCTAGTGTTGTTTAACCTTATTCTCATTTGACCTTCACAACAAAGATTGCTCCTCCTAAGTTCTCCTACGTTCCACATCCAGCTGCCTTACATTTTTGACTTGAGGAAATTATTGCTTAATATGAACCACCAATTCATTGGCAACTAAATGTGTGTGTGTAGTGTGGAGATTAGTGCTGCAATTTCAGAGGGCAATTTCTGGTGTCCTCTAATGCCTGACATAAGAAAATCCTGCTGTCATCCGGACATTTCAACAGCTTTTGCAATTTGCTCTTATGTCGTCTGATAGCCTATCTTTCTCCAAAGACACTCTTATACATTTGCAGAGTCTGAAAGGCAGAGAAACAGTCTGAAAGGCAGAGAAATATTCTATACTCTGAAATTAAGTTGCTGTCTTAGTCCTAGACCATAACATAGCATAGAAAAAAGATAAGTGACAGATCATGTGATGCTATGGTTTATTTATATACTGTTTTGGGCTGAAAGGGGCCACATAAATACAAAAGAGAGATACAATATTAAAATGCAACAAAATAATCCATGCAATATAACATTGCAAAACCACCAAATACACACCTATCATACTGGATATACATCTGTGATCTGCAAAGCTATTGCCCAGTAGGTATGCCCTTCCAACACCTCTTTAATGGCAGTCTCCAAATATACAGGCTTCCCTTCTGGAAACCAACTAAATTTTTGGCACTGAGAATTGTGGAAAAATAAAGCTTCACCATAACCAGAAAAGATCGTGAAAATATAGGCTGGGGGGATATGTAACCAATAATATATATGATGTCTTTACAGAAACAATAGGGTATTTTGCTGGGTGGGGGTTTCTCCCATTTCTCAGTCAAACAAGTCTCACCTGTCTGAAAGCTATAGAACATTAGGGTTCTCCGTGATCATGAAGATCCTTACCATAAAAGAAAAGAAAAAAATCAATCTCTGCACAAATTTGTTTATCTTTCTCAGAGCAGAAATTTATCTTCTGGACTAGACTTAAATTAAAAAGCAATCTCTTTTTAATTCATGTACAGAGTCTCATCTCACATTCCAACGTGATAGAAGAGCCTCTGAGGATAATTACAAGCTGGATAAATTCCTATTTTGACCCAGGCAAATATGAGCTTTGGAAACATTGATATTTTCCCCTGCCCCTTGTCACAATCTAGCCCGCATCTCCAAAGAGGTACAGTTTGATTGGAGATGGCAGTAAGATTTGGAATCGGGAATTCTAAACATTTAAAGGTAAAGGGACCCCTGACCATTAGGTCCAGTCATGACTGACTCTGGGGTTGCAGTGCTCATCTCACTTTATTGGCCGAGGGAGCCGGCGTACAGCTTCCGGGTCATGTGGCCAGCATGACTAAGCTGCTTCTGGCAAACCAGAGCAGCACACAGAAACGCCGTTTACCTTCCTGCTGGAGTGGTACCTATTTATCTACTTGCACTTTGACATGCTTTCAAACTGCTAGGTTGGCAGGAGCAGGGACTGAGCAACGGGAGCTCACCCCGTCGCAGGGAATTTGAACCGCCGACCTTCTGATTGGCAAGTCCTAGGCTCTGTGGTTTAACCCACAGCGCCACCCGTGTTCCTAAACATTTACTGGGGAGTAAATCCTTTCAACAACAATGGGACATCCTTCAAGCACAGCTGAATAGAAATGTCAATTTCTATTTCTCTCAGTTTCTCAGGTTTTTTCCAAGTTTGCCCTATTTCTGTATAGTTTGTTTAAAAAAGCCTGAACAAAAAATCATATGGATTGTCATGCTTATTCATCCTACTCTGCACATTTTATATGCAATTCCCCCAAATATGTGCAATTTGAAACTGATTTTCCCTAAATAATTTTTGCATGCTATAGTGACTCATATACAGATTTGTGAGTGCAATCTCTCTCAATGTATCAAGTTATTGGTATACTATTTGATTTTTGGTCAGAGAACCGCATCCTGAAATTCAGAGATGTGTGAATTTCTGCCTTTGGGATTTACAGGGGGGTTTGGCAGTGAGAATTTGATAGGCTTGTATTAAAATGAGAACCGAAGAAATTTCTTTCCTTGGAATAATTACGGATAGGATTGCACAATGGGTATTTTCACAAAGTCAAGGATGTTGTGCCATGATAAAAGGAGATGATCATGAAGAGTGCTGAGTCCTAATTATTCTCTCATTTATTGTGATGGCTGTCTGTCTATTGCACAACTTAAAAAACTAACCTTGGGAGAACTTTATTGCAAACATTTCCATGAAGCTGCAATTGATATGCATTTCAATATGGGAGCTTCAAAGTGAGGTCTGATGTTTTAATTCTGTGTGACATTTGAGAAATAGTGCAGTCGGAAAGTGATTTCCCCCCCCTCTCAACAAATATAGGGAGTGTAATATTAAAGATTATATTCTTTTGGTGGAAGCTAATAGTACTGTTACCATGGTGCACTTATTCCTTTAATTTCATGTAAATTTAAATTTTATGATGTTTGCTTCTCTGAGATTATATAATCCTTTTTTTATTGAAAAGAATCACAATTATGCAAATGATGATATCCAAGGAGACAAGTCGCAATTAACTGTGAAAGACAGGCTGTTACCGTAAGACATTTATTCACACTGAACAAAACAGGGCTTGCTTTAAAATAAACCTTCCTCTAAAAGAAAGAAATCAATTTGGCATAGTCTTTTAAGGGAGACATTTCTCTCAGACAAAAGTTTGCAGTCTTGGTGTATTAATGTCATTAGTTTTTAATACCTTGTGCTCCAATGCATCAGTCTTTCCCTTTGTTCAGTTAAAATAATATAAAACAAAACTCCAATGATGGTAATTGTGGCTCTGATAATCTGGTTTACACTTAACAATGACAATCTGTTGTATACACCTAACAGTGGATATGTGTCCACATTGTCACATAGGTGAAGATTGACCTTCATGAAAACATTTTTCTTCCCTTAAAATTCTTGAGATTGCCAAATTTGCCCCATGATTTCACATCTGGATGGAATTTGAAGGTACTCTTTTAGGTACTTGTCTCCCAAGCCATTTAGGGCTTTATATACTAGTATGAACACATTGAACTGGTCCTGGTAATTTACTGGCAGCCAGGGCAGTTCATTCAGACCCAGTGATGCATGGACCCATCAGGCTACCACTTTTACCAACCCAGCAGCTGCAATCTGCACTAGGTGCAGCTCATGGGCCATCTTCAAGTGCAGCATCATTGCCAAAGGGCAACACATTACAGTACCCTAAGCAGGAGTATGGTTAACTGAGGCCAGGCTATCCTAAGCATAAGTACTCCTAGCCACTCCAGTGACAAGATGGAATCCAGGAGTATTTCTAGACTACATACCTGTTCTTTCAAAGGGAGCGCAACCCTACCCAGAACATGCATTACACAGGAACCACTCACCAACATCACTTCTGTCTCGTTGGCTTTTCCCCACACCCCCATCACTGCCGTAGGACTCTGCCTAGCACTTTAATAGCCTACCCTTTATGCAGTGCAATGTAGTAACAGAGCTGTGTGTCACTGGCATACTGTTGACACCATTTCCCAGATCCCAAGATGTCTGCTCCCAATGGTTTATTATAGATGTTAAATAGCATAGGAAGTAGAATGGATCCTTCTAGGAACCCAGATGCCAAAACCCATGGAGCTGAACAACATTGTATTTCTACTTTCTGGTAGCAACCCCAGAAGTATGACTAGAACCACTGTAATACAGTACCTCCAATGATCATCTCTTTCAGTTGCTCCAGAAGAATGCCAATTGCTCAATGACCTCAGCAGCCAAAGAAATTTCAAGGAGAATCAACTGTATTGCATAAAGGGCACACATTAGGCATAGGAAATAGAATGGATCCTTCTAGGAAACCAGAGGCCAAAAGCCATGGCGCTGAACAATGTTGGACCTCTACTCTCTAGTAGCAACCCTAGAAGTACAACTAGAACTACTGTAATACAGTACCTCCAATGATCATCTTTTTCAGTTGCTACAGAAGAATGCCAATGGTCAATGACCTCAAAAGCCAATGAAAATTCAAGGAGAACCAACACTGCCAGTACAGGACTCAGGACATGGTATTGTGGAGAAAAGGTTATACAAGTATCTCACAAGTTGAGAATTGTATGCATTTGGCTTTATGAGCTTGGAAAATGTTTATTTTTTTTAGAAGGGGGCAGAAACGGGGCACACATCCAGAGATTGACTTTGGGTTCAATGGCAGGTGGGATTACCAATGTGTTTTGACTATATTTTATTTTGGCTTTACATGCTATCCCTGAAATTTAACCCCTACGTTAAAGTGAGAGTCACCTGTATTTAGTAACTATAAATACAAGTACAAGTGTTCCACCAAAGGAGGAATCCTTAAATTCGCTTCATTTGTTATTCTGGGCAAGATATCTATGCATTTTTTGTTTTTGTTTGCAAAACTTTCTTTTTAGCTTTCCTGAGAGCTTAATTCAGATTTCCTGATCCCCCTAAGTCAATATACACATTCAGCTGCTAAATGGATCAACGCTTTATCAGATGAACTGAGCAAGCAGAGTTGCCTACCTAAGAGGAAGGTGATGCATCCAATCAATGGAAATTCAGGGAGTGCTGTTAAACTAACTGCTGCTGTCTCTTTTTATGGCACTGAAATAACTAGGCATGGGATGGGTCAGAAGCCACATTATTTACCGCAAGTCTTTATAGTACTATAAATGACATTTTAAACATGTGCATTGTTTGTTACTCAACCAATATGAGAAAATGATAGAGTGGAAAAGCCTGGTTTATCAGTGGAGATAAGATATTATGATTATAGCACTGAGGATTGTTGAGAGAGAGTTTATTGTTTTGTGAAAACTCTATAACGCTTCCCAGCAGTGTCGTTAACTTACTTGCTGACCCTTGTGCTACAAAAATCCTGCCACACATTATATTAATACTAAGCTCTTATCAGACAGCTCCATTCACATAAATGGGCTGCTCTGCCTTCAATCTTCTGGTTTATAATGACAAAAAGTCTTACACACACACACACTGCATGATCCCAGTGGTTCACCCTGCTCCCAGTAGTTCAGAATCTGAGATGCCTTTGAAATGTATGATCCCCCCGCCAATGTTGAAATCCAATAATTTGCTTTGTGCAGATGTTAAGAGAGAGGCTTTCCCTCCCTCTCTAATAATTCTAAGGGTTATTATTTGGAAAAAAGCCTGGGAAGAGGTTTAGGACAGACCAAATGAGGTCTGACCTGGGTAGGGAATATATTGCGGGTCCAGGTACTGTGGAGTCACAGGCAGGGAGGTGACTACACATAACTACAGTAAGACACAGGATAGCGATACAGTGGTACCTCGGGTTACATATGCTTCAGGTTACATACGCTTCAGGTTACAGACTCCGCTAAGCCAGAAATAGTGCTTCAAGTTAAGAACTTTGCTTCAGGATAAGAACAGAAATCGTGCTCCGGCAGCACAGCGGCAGCAGGAGGCCCCATTAGCTGAAGTGGTGCTTCAGGTTAAGAACAGTTTCAGGTTAAGAATGGACCTCTGGAACAAATTAAGTTCTTAGCCGAGGTACCACTGTACTGGGATTTAAACTAGACACAACCTTACAGTTGTCAGCAGGTTTGGGTGTTGCATGTGTATCTTGAAATCAACCAGCCCAATTGCTGGTTGATGACTGGCAGGATTGACCAAACGTAAGAGTCACCCTACAACATGTATCATATCCATTTGGGGTTCTACGGCCCATCAGCCCTCAAGTTGGGCATTGGGACAAGAAGCACTTCCCCATGGCTCCCACTGAGGTATGAGTACAGGTCATGTAGTGTGGCCTATTCAATACCATTCTTTGCAGCCCTGAGAGTAGTTGAATGTGTGAAAACCTCTCCAGAAGGCTTCTGAATCAGGACATATCATTGACTCCAGAGCTTTCAATTTGCATTTGCTTCTCAAAAAAAGATCAGTTAAGTAAAGGCTCCATAATAAAGCTAACAGCAACAAATGAAAAGAGCCCCTGTCCAGCAAAAGACACCAGACCTTCGGCCACTTAGGCCTGGTTCAGTGCTCATCCACAAGGATAGCTCTCGCCTAGCCAGGCATGGGTGTTGTGCAAAACAATAGTGGCATGTGGCATGCAACCCTCAGACTTGTCAGCTCACTCTTTCAGAATAGGTGCCACCACAACTCCCACCTCCTGGGGTTTTCCTGCTGAGAGAATCAAAGCCATGGGCCAGTGGAGATCCACAGCATACAAGAGATATTTCTGCCAGAACACCCTGGACATCACATCTTCCTGTTGCCTCTTCTATTGCAGGTATGCTGGTCAAGAAGATCTGGATTTGTGGTTAAGCATCATCCACTGGGCCTGAGTCAAGTGGAAGAGGAAGCAACCTTTCCTTTCCTCCAGGCATCCAGATCTCCTGACTAGGAAGGAGAGGCATGAGAAGACAAGAGTTCATGACCATGGCAGCAGCCAAAATTGAGGCAGGTGGTCCCCCAGACACCATCATTATACAATTTGGAAGAATATCGTTTAGGTCTCCAGAAGGACACTGACCTCACATGGGCCATAATCGAAGACTTACAATCACCCCTGGCCCAAACCCAGGCATATTTGCCAGGTGGTCAGTTACTAGAAAGGTGGCAGTGACGCAGAAGCTTGAACTAGGCCAGAAAGAAGGCCAATTGCGCAGCTGGGTGCAAGATGGTTCTTTGGAAAGGTTGTGCGAGTCTGCACCCCAGGATCACATCTGACCAAGAAGTACTATACCATCCTGATGGAGTTCACCTCCCTGATTGCACAAATTACATCTGGTTGAATGATGTAGTGGAAGGATTAAATGGTTGGTGCAGGTGCAAAGGTTGATTTTGATCAACTCACTGGCAGTGCCTGCATACTCCTTTTTGCTGCTATCAACTTCATCTGCCCCACACCTGGGGCCATTTGTGATGTCAGATATAGGGCACTTGGCCTTTCCTTAGCCAACATGGTCTGGCAAGCATAATTTCTGATTAGCAATTAATGGTCTGAAGCCTTCCCACCCCTGGAATAAGCCTTATTTAATGCAGTAGGTTGGATAACTGAATAAACCGAATAAACATATCAAGCCACTGGGTGACCTTGGATTGGTCTCTCTCTCTCCCAACCCTACAGTTTGTTTGTTGTGAGAATAGACAGCAGGGGCATCTATGTTGCCATGACCTCCTTAGAAGGATGATGGGATACAAGCTGAATTAATGGAAGGAGAAATAGAAAGATAATAAATGCTCCCATTGACTTAAATGAATTGCTCTTTATGTCTTTGATTTTTGTTCAGTGCCAATCTAATCTCTTCAGGAAGAAAGATAAAAAAAATCTGCACCACAGAAAACTTGCTGATAGTTGCTTGCAAAATCGCTCAACAGGTTGGAAAGCCATGACCCAAAAAATAAAATAGGAAACAATCCCCCTTACCCACCCACCCCCTGCCCATCTTCTGGCTAACATTTTTTTTTATTGTAATGCTGTAGCTAGCTTA
Source organism: Podarcis melisellensis (assembly GCF_964234715.1). NCBI lineage: Eukaryota > Metazoa > Chordata > Lepidosauria > Squamata > Lacertidae > Podarcis > Podarcis melisellensis. The sequence goes on from NC_138547.1 coordinate 35,709,056, forward strand.
GTAAAGGCTGACGTTTCCATGGCTCATTGAAGCAGATACAATAATTCTGTCCCCATGATTGAAGTTATTTCAATCAGAAAGGAGCAATCGTTAAATATAGGGTGTACAAACATATCAGGCTGGACACAGAGGCTTAGTCTGTCCAGTGGGCTATGATGGTAAAAATACATAGCTTGAAATGAAGACCAGCTGAGCCTCAGTAGCACAGAAATGGTTTATTCATGAATGTTATTCATGAGATTTGCAACACACATACACACCTTCCTCCTCCTCTGTCACTGAATATTATTTTCCTTGTGTTATTATTCTCCTCAGTTGAATTTTCACACCGCTTGTCTATGTTTAAGAAGTAAAGTTGTTCACTTTAAACAACCTTATATTTAAAGATTGTGTGTAAATCAAAAATTCTCAATGTATTTTTAAAACCAGACAGTCCCTGAAGTCTCCAGTTCAATGGGAAATAAATACTATAAACCTTAGACATCCAAATTCCCCCTCCCCAATAATTCAACTGGGGAATTAAAGGGTCTAAATTTGGCTGGACTGTGTGACATGTAGGTATGGGGCAAAAATCTGAACTGGGAAATCACTAGCATGGAGTACAGTTTTAATCTGCAGAGCTAGTCAAGCATTTGTACGTAGGTGTTGAGTCATAGCTCTGAGACAGGTTGCATCTAGGATCCAGCTTGGGTGCTGAGATCAGAAATGCAAAAGGGAACCAGACAGCAGGCTTTCTTGGTAGTTGCACCTCTCCCATGGAATGCCCTTCCATCAGATGTCAAGGAAACAAACAACTATCTGACTTTTAGAAGACTTCTGAAGGCAGCCCTGTATAAGGAAGTTTTTAATATTCAGACCTTATTGTGTTTGTTGGAAACTTCCCAGAGTGACCGGGGCAACCAAAACTATTTATTATTGTTGATGTTGTTATTGTAATTGTTATTATTTGCTATGGCGGCTGGTGCTGACTGGAGCCCAACAACACCCTGAGGGACTCACTGCTGCATCTGAGAAAACTGGCTTCTGATTTTGCACTAATTCTTAGTTCCAGCTTTTCTAGAAATTGTCTCCACTGCTTTGCTGGTTTCCAAGTACAGATGCTGTCAGCATTCCCGGGTAACTGTCATCCCAGGGCTCAAAGTGAAAAGTATTGAGTGCATGAGCATTTACCAGTGAGAATAAAATGGGCTTATTTATCAAAGTCCACATCCTTGGTGAAGGGCTTACTTCCTGCATCTCTCATAAACACACTCGCTGTGCATGTAGGATGATAAATATGCATCTAGTATGTCTCTTTCTTTCCCCCTATTTAATTGCCTGGCACATGGCTCTGTAGAATCCTCTCCCCCCCCCCCCGAAGTGTGCAAAATGTTTATTGTAATAGCACATAATGGAAGACATGATATCTCTGCACACAAAAATGATGCACTACTTGATCATTGTAAGCTGACTTCCCCGCTAGGCAGGTGTAACTATATCTTTCTTGAATTATATTATACAGTAGGAATAGAAAATTTCTCTAGATGGTAGGGGGAGAGAGAAAAAGAAACTAATCTTTCAAAACCAAGATGTGCTAAGTTAATGCCAAAACTCTGCTCTTGGCTGAGTCTGTGCGAAGAGGAAGGTTATCGAAAACCAGGTAGCTCAATACAGGGAAACTTTTCTCATGCTTAGTATTATTTCTGAGTCTCACTGGGGCTTCTTGATGGCATTCTTGTAACACCTCAATCTTAACTTTGGCTTCATGAATGGAGAAACATTTAGCATACAGAATATGGTGTGATATGTTACTAGTGCACTGCCAATATTTTCATTCATCATCAATTTGCAGTAGAACTAACATGTATAATATGCAATTAGTTAAAAACAAAACCCAAACCCTAGATATTATGGTGGGTGTAATACCTTGGAAACACACATTGGTAACCCCCAGAGAGTTGATTAGTACCATGCACTTTACATGGGGCTGCTGCATGGTTGCTCTCTGAGGCAACCTTTCAACAATTTGTGACACCTTTACCAACTTTATTTACTTTTCTTACCAACCTTACCAAACCTGATTCCCTCCAAGTGTTGCTGTTTCTTTAAACCATTATTATTCAGCATCAAAATTCATTAACATCTGAGTCAAAATAGTAGGAAAAGTACCAGGAAAGCTCCGTGGTAAGGAAAACCCCATTTCCCCTAATATAATGCATTTTTACTTGCTGTTGGTTCACATATTGTTTTGGGAGGTGCGTATTAGATAGGTTCATCTTTAAATGTGAATTGAATTAAACTGAAACATATATGCAAGAATGCATTTAGTATAATAAAGTGTGCATAAAAATGTGAACAGCAGTGAAAATAACATGGGGGAAATGCATCACACTTAAGAAAATTGCATATAAAAATGTGTACATTTTGGGGGGAATGCACTAAAATGCTGATGAATTTCCATGAGGATTTTTAAAATAAAAAATAGTAAAAATGGCCAACTACTGGGGAAATGTGAGGAAATGAACTTAACATGGAAGAAATGAGAAACTGAAATTGATAGGTTTGCACCTTTCTGTTGAAAATGCAACATCCACTCAGGATCAGGAGAACACACCCCATTTTTGGGTGCCTTGTTTACTCTGCTTCAGTCTCTGATTTTTCTCCTTTTCAGTCTGATTTGGGGTGATATGTGGTGTCAGTGAGGGCAGAAGCAGCACAGAAAACACAGCAGCGACATCAAAAAAAAGAGAGGGAGGGATCCAGTTCTCTTTATTTATTACCTGACATCTTCTTTTCCTCTGTCATACTGCATTTGTACTCTAATAAAGCAAGTGATTCCGATGACACAACAGCAAGTCCTTCATCATGTTAGGAAACAAAAGTGATTGCTATTGTTCATCCTTCAAAGAGGGTTGAAAAAATAGCATTGAGGGAGGAATGCAATCACCCACTTTCTATGAAAGCACAATTTGTTTTTAATGCGTTATTGTTGTAATGACAAACATCCATTTATTCTTCCTGCCTCAGCTTGCTCTCAGGTCCCATCCTTGGCTCTCTAAGACTTTTGACATCCTGTCCAATTACCTTGCATTTGCTTCTACAGGAGCCTTGCTTTTTCCTCATAAGGACAGTTGAGAAGTTTGGATAAAGTGTTATCCTTCTCAGCGCCCTCAGGAATATCCATCCTGTTTGGATGGCTTTGTGAGAGACAGCTACACTGAATCGCAAAAACCTCTCATGTTTGACAGGAATACATCCGCTGACCTTCAATTAGGCTGCAGGTTAAGACAATACTGGAAAATCAATTGCTCATTTTCTCCCTTTTGCTCTCTGATTTTGATGTTTGCCAAGATAAAGGATGACAGTCTTGAAGGCGGGACTCTCCAAAGTACATCCATTTGATGCTACCAGAAGCTCAAGGGGTCGTGCCTTGGCGTAATCGTCACAAAGCTCCTTGCCTCTGTTCTGTCAATAAACATCAATCCCACCTCTGGACAAATGTTGCTGTTTCTCTTTGGGGCCTCAGATATTTCTTTATCTGTCTTCAGCCTCCATATTCTCTCCCTTCCTGAATACTTTTTCACCTTTTCCTGGGGGAAAATAATAGTATACGACAATGGAGCATGTCATTTAATTTTATCATGGTTTGGCAGGTGACTCAACTGACCGTGCTTCTCAATTACAGAAAAGGAAGGAATTTTTTTGCCTCTGTCTAAAGTGTGGAAGGGAGATGGAGGGGTGTTGTGGTTTTGGGGTGGGGTTTTTTTAGCAATAAAGCTTTGGGGATGAAAGATAATTAGGAAATGTCTATCAGTATTTTAATCTTGGAGGGATGGGAATCAGTGCTAAGTACACAAAAGGCTTTGCTCTTATCGTGGTAAGTACATCCCCCTATTAAGTTCAGTAAATATCTTTCATTTAAAAGAGGAGACAACCTCCATCCCAAATTACATTACAGTCTCACAGCTCAGTCATATTAAACCTACATGGTTCCAGCCATAGACACCATCTCATGGGAGGTGAGCTCCCTTTGCCTGCCCCTGTCCCAAATAAAATGCCAAATTTTGTGGGTCTGCTCTGTTTGGACATAGAGATAATGTTTCAGCATCTATTTGCTATTTTTCTCAGTGGTATTGTCAAACCTGCTGAAGGTTTGGGACTCAGCCAAGAAAATGCAAATTAATTTCTCTGTCCCAGTTCACTTCTATTTTCTATTGCAGCCGGAGTGTAAAACCATGGATTAGGGTGGGTGAATCACCATCTTTTTCTGATCTATGTTACTTTTGCATGTGGGCACCCATAAACTCGTTCTGACTCATTTCCTCAATCTGCAAATTCATTTTCAATGGATTTACACAAAAAATTAAACATGCATTCTAGACTTATCTTCCATTTAAAATATGCATTTTAAGACAAGTTTTCATGTTGTTTAGCTAGTGAAAGTGTCAAAACTTTCAGGAAGTGTGAAAGCCAGTGGATAACCTAAGCTATGATCAACACTTTAGTAAAGGAGATGTGGATGGATACATCCATCAATTTCAATTTCTCTTTAGTTTCTCATAATTCCACTCTCGAATTCACATTGGATTGCGTTTTTTTTAAAGCACCTTTTAGTCTACTGCTGTTTTTAATTACTTGTTCTAAACTGCATAGTGGTGGCTTTAATATTCCTGATAAGCCACTTAGGGGTTTTGTTAAAATCAAGCAGTATGTAGATTGTGTAAAATAGATAAACAAAACCATAAAGTCCTGTGAAAATCCATCAGCATTTTTGTCCACATTTCTCCTAATATACACTTTTTTTTGTATGCAGTTCTGCTTATGTTTATGTGAGCATGCTCCTTTAATGCAATGCAATTATTTATGTTATTTTCACTAACATGCATTTTTAAATGCACATTGTTTTTACACTTTTTTGTTGTTGCTAAGAACTGTTTGTTTTGCAAAATTCTGAGAACTGCACAGTCTGAATGAGATTGGTGTTTTGATTCAGGTTTCAGGATCTGCACATTAGGTGATTTTGCATTAAATTGCAAAGCAAACAGAATTTTGCAAACCAATATGAGTTTCTTCTCTATCCCAGCATGTATTAGGTCATGTTTGCATCCTGCAGTGCTTCAGGGATACTTTTAATATCACTTTACTTAGGGACAGTCTGGAAAACCTAAGTGGCCCTAGGAGGAGCTACGATCAACTACAGCAGTGCTCTGGAGCAATGCTACGGTATGTTGTAAGTGTTCTGAAATGTAGGAAATTAGCTTGATCACTATGTATGTTAAAATTATTCATTAATACATTTTATGTATGTCCATACTTTTATTTCTTCAGCAAATTTTATTATTTATTTGGAAGTATGTAAGCACTGTTAAAGAAAAGCATTTGGAAGAGTCAGAATATCTGATTTTTTAAATTAAAAAAAAATAGAAATAGCTGATATATCACTATCCTTAAACAAGAAATAAAGATATTAAAGTGTTCCCAATAAAGCATGTAAATTGGAATCTTCTTGCATCTTGCTGTACCAGTGCATGACAAGGAGTTGAGAAAAGCAATTCAAACCTCCCTTGTGCTGACCTGAGGACAGTGTCCAGCTCTTTCAGCTAAGCTAGTCTCCTGCCAGCTGCTGAACATGTGAGTGGGTGGGAATAATGCTGGAGTTATATTCACCAGTTGTAGCCAGGAAAAAGGCCCTGGAATTGGGGCAAGAAATGGGCAGGGCCGAGGTGGTCCAGGATCCATCAGATCCTAAGCCAGTTTCTCTGTCATTGTAGAAGGGCATTGGGCCTGTTCTAGGCCTGAACACTGCACCAGCTCCACATCTTTCTGCCGCCCTTCCACCCCAGCTATGATGTACAGCTGAGCCCTGTTGGTGAAAGTGGTGGTAAATTGCACCCTTCACCTTTAGCTGCTTACCATAAAGGTGCCAACAGAATAGTCACTTGCTTACAATATGATTTCTATTTGCATCTGAATTCTGTTGGGTGGCTGTCACTGATCTTTGCTGTTGTTGTTGTTGTTAAGTCGTTTAGTTGTGTCCGACTCTTCGTTACCCCCTGGACCAGAGCACGCCAGGCACTCCTGTCTTCCACTGCCTCCCGCAGCTTGGTCAAACTCATGCTGGTAGCTTAGAGAACACTGTCCAACCATCTTGTCCTCTGTCATCCCCTTCTCCTTGTGCCCTCCATCTTTCCCAACATCAGGGTCTTTTTCCAGGGAGTCTTCTCTTCTCATGAGGTGGCCAAAGTATTGGAGCCTCAGCTTCACAATCTGTCCTTCCAGTGAACACTCAGGGCTGATTTCCTTAAGAATGGAGAGGTTTGAGATCTTTGCTGTAGAATGGCATAGTCTAAAAAAAGACCCTTTTGTTTTTAAAAATATATTTATCTATCATCTATCTATCGCTGCAGAGCACCTTTAAAGTGACACTTGCAAGCAAGGGCAGAGATATAGGATATAGATAAACTTTAATTACATCAGTGGTTAAATGGGTGTTTAATTTTAATGAACTGGTAGTCTAGGGGCTCATGTCAATATCGGGAATGAGGGCTACCTTTGCCGAAGAGACGATCTTGTTTCATTCTAAGTGAGAGACAAATGGAGCTGTTCAGAGCTAATGGAGATAAAAGACATCTCTGGTGTTTTGTTCACCTAAGGAAGAAAATGCAGCCATCAATAGACTTTTAACCATTTAGGCTTTGATTTGAACTGTCTGTGACAGCCCCAGAGAGGCCAAAGCATGTAGCCATGTTAATGGTGGGGCTAACCTCAAGCAATGTGATCAAATATTGACTAAATGAGAAACAACAGAGTCCTATGGTGCATTTAAAAAACCCCAACAACAACTAAAACTAATGTAGTTATTGTGCTATTGGTTTGGGTAGAGTATAGTCTGGTTCATCATATCCAGAAAGTCTCCAGGAAGATTACCAACAAGTGAATATCTTGCACAGGTATAGTATCAGAAATTCGGGTATTTACAGAATTAGGAGTGGAGCATTGGGAAGTTTGGATGGAGGGATAGGGAACGTATTTATTCAAGATGTCAGATTAATCAAATGAAAAAAAAAATACTCCTAATAGATTACATCAAGGATGAGAAATTATTTTCAGCCTGAGAGCCACATTCCCATATGAGCTAGAAGAAGAGTTTGGATTTGATATCCCGCTTTATCACTCCCCTTAAGGAGTCTCAAAGCGGCTAACATTCTCCTTTCCCTTCCTCCCCCACAACAAACACTCTGTGAGGTGAGTGGGGCTGAGGCACTTCAGAGAAGTGTGACTAGCCCAAGGTCACCCAGCAGCTGCAGGTGGAGGAGCAGAGACGCAAACCCGATTCACCAGACTACAAGTCTACTGCTCTTAACCACTACACCACACTGGCTCTCCCCTTCTGGGGGCCACATGCAAGTGGTTGGCAGCCAGAGAGCAATGAATGCAAATGCTTCCTTTGTTCAGCAGGGTTACTGTATGTTCCCTCTGTATCCTCCATCCATCTAAGAGGCAAAAACACTCAAGGAGAGTATGAAGCAGATCTCACCTGCTGATAGTGGGGATGAGATCTCAGCTTTTAAAAAAATGATTGTAATTAGAAGATTTTCTGGGACCTAAAGAATGTGCGTTGTCCTTTTGATCAGGTCATAAAATCATTTCTACTAGTCAGTTACAGTCATTGTGAGACATTAATTTTGTATACAGTATAAGTTTAGGGGAGGAGAGAAGGGGAAGAAGTGGGGAAGACAGGTATTGTTGATGGTAAAGTATGTAAACTTTTGAAAACTAAACATTTTTTAAAAAAAAATAAATAAAGTTTGAATTCTCTCTCCCTCCTTCTCTTACAATCAAACCCTAAGCGATCACCTGAAATAATTTCCTCTTATATTATTTGGACTTTCTATTCTCCAGCATTGCCTTGGGTTTGTGAGCACTATTGGGAATTAACTTTGTCTATGCTGGGGTTCAGGATAAGGTGCCCACTTCCTGGAAGTCCCACGGTGTCTTTGACAGGCCTTCACTGTGAAGGTGAAGAGGCTAGAAAGGATGGTTTTTCTGAGCCTGACCACTGTTTATTGTTTTTAAGTGACTTCTTTATATTTGCTTTTATTGTTATAAGAAGGTAAGAAAACATACAGAGATAGAGAGGACAAAAGGATATGGGGGAAAAAACCCTGCTGCTGAAACAGTTTTGAGGTTGAACTGTGGCTCCTGAAATGCAATTCAAATTGGAAATTGAAGCTGAAGAAAGGCAGAGTTGAAGTTCAGATATGGAATATGCAGCCATAGCCATTCTCCTCCATTGAGCTCCCCAAGTCCCATCATAGCAAGGCTCCTAGCAAACATAATTCTTCCTTAGATGTGTTCATTAGGAATATGTCATAGTTTTTATGATGGATAAATCTGTGTCAGCAGAAAGAAAAAGGATTCAGAATGTTAATATTTACCCTGTACCTGGCCCCTAGACCATACCTAATGTTCAGATCTCTGTCCCACATGTCCAATCAGGGACCAAGGTTATGTTTTTAATGACATGCCAGAATATAATTTGGCAATTAGCCTGTCGGATCCCTCCAGAGTTTTCACTAAATGAAGCTCTTTGAACGCTTCAAAATTACAACTTAGCATGGTGATGGAGTGCATAAGAATTGCAAGAAGAAACCCTTGGTTTATTGAAGATAGAAGAATGAGACATTTATTGCTCTCAGCATGGAAAATGATGTCCTTTTTAGAGTCTTGGGCTAACTAGCTTCATTTTTATTTTTTTTACCTTTATATGATTTAAACAATGTATTCCATTCTCATTAACGTCTAATCACTGCATGTGTTTCACACATGGAATAAATTTGGCTAGAAAGAGTGGAAGATGCTAAGCAGTGTCAAAAATATAAAAACAACAACAAACATTTGTGGGACTGTATTCTAAATCATTATTGCAAGAGTTGTTTTGTAATTGTTATATTTTACCATCGTCTACATCAGCTTTATCCAACCTGGGCTTCATTCAGACATGGGGTTTATTATGCTAATTTTACTAGTTGCAATTCAGGCTTCTCCTGCTGTATTATGGAATTGTGGCTTTTTGATCAATATACCGCAATGTAGTGTGAAAAAACTGCATGCTAGGATACTGCCCCAAATTTCATCAATGATGATGTGATTAGGAAAAGAACATGGAAACTACAACACAAAGCTCCTGTGATTTTTCAAGTTAACAGAGTGGCAAATGCATTTTTTCTGGAACCCATTAACATAGAAATGAGCACTAAACTTCCGCTAGATTTCCAAAAGAGGTGTTTACATCATGTGAAAGAGTCACAGCTTCCCCATCCCTGATCTGTGAAATCTGAATAAAGCAAAGACATATTGCTATTCACAACTCGTTGCTGTTCTGAGATGTTTTATTATTTTCATATTTATGGTCACTTCACAATACCTTGTTGGTGACGTAGAACATTGGTGACGTAGAGTGTTAATAGAAAACTTTTAAACATAACAATGGGTGATAGATAACAACTAAGTGATACTCAGATGAGACCCATTGAAATCAATACTGGATATCACACGATGCAATAGAAAAAACAAACAAACCCTCCAAAATAAAACAGTGCCAAACACAATGTCTTTTACAAAATAAACTAAAACCTCCTTGAAGAGTTAAAACAACAACAAACCACAATCAACAGCAGATACTATAGCAAAGAAGTATAAAGGTAAAGGTAAGGGACCCTTGGACAGTTAATTCCAGTCAAAGGCGGCTATGGGGTTGCAGCGCTCATCTCGCTTCAGGCCTAGGAAGCCAGCATTTGCCCACAGACAGCTTTCCGAGTCATGTGGCCAGCAGGACTAAATCGCTTCTGGCACAACAGGACACTGTAATGAGTGCCAGAGCACACTGAAATGCTGTTTACCTTCCTGCTGCAGCGGAACCTGTTTACTTCAATGCCTTGTTGGCGATATCACCACCAGGGGCTGCCTGGTTGACAGTGATCTTTGACAGGGCCTTTTCAGTGGTGGTTCCTGGCAACCCTGAGATCACTGCATGAAATAATATTTTTAACTAACTGCTTTTTGAATGTTTTCAGCTGTAACTGTAATACAGAGAGAATCCAAAATTTACAGCTTGTTCTTTTCTACCTGCTGCATGGGACGGATTAAAAACTGGCGTTCTGAAAACTAATGAGCATGAGGATTGGTGCCCATGAGGAACTCATCACATTTCAGGAGCTAGAACGTGTGGACTCTGCTGTTTTGTGTGAGCAGTTTCTCACCCTAATTAATGGTGATCAGAATAGGCTTTCTAAAGCCCTTTAGACCAATGCTAGCTTTGTTGTTGTTTAGTCGTGCCTGACTTTTCCTGACCCCGTGGACCAGAGCACACCAGGCAGTAGGCATTGCTAGCTTTACTGTAGCTAATAATATTAACAACAACAACAACCTCTTAGCTTGGATACACAGCCCAGACAACTACTAGTTTTACTATGGCCATGAAAACCTGATTCTGATACACAGTTCTTACAAAGCTCATGGCCTTTATCATCATATAACCTCATGTTATGGACTCGCTCCATGGATGGCTAAGGATGCTCTTGTTCCATCTGGGAAATTAGGAGAGCAAGACAAAGGGCTTACTTTTAAGGGAAGAAGCTGATATGGTACATCCCTCCCAGATTTTCTTTGTTGTAGGCAGTTCCATAGAAATATACTTGGATCATCAAGTGAGAATTTTCATTGTATACCCTACAAGTGGCAACTATTCCCATACCTTTATGGCAACAAGGTGACCCATTCTTTTTCAGCTATAAAACTTTTAGTACTTCATTTTATTGAGCCCTAACGAACACACAAAGCAGCCTCTGTGCTTTGAGCCCTGTGGAGTTGTTAAGTAGCTATCGCTCCCACTAGTCCAGGAAGAAAGCTGAGGAAAGCCGAGGTTCATTAAGGAACCTTGAATCTGAAACATCCTCAACTGGAAAAGAAACATTAGGACACCCCATAATGAGTTAAAGGCAAATGAGATTATTGGAATTATATTACCTATAAAGAGCTACACAGAGGCTGCCAACATCACAGGGATGTAACATTTCAAAGCACTGTTATATTTCATAGCTGGTTACCAGATTCCCTGGTGAAAAATATTGATTAATAAAGAGGAATATATGCCACCCTATACACCTCATCATGATACTTCATATGCCCTTAATGCATTATTTTTCTCCTGGGAAATTTTTTATTTGGAAGTGAAATGATTTTCAGAAGGCACTGATGAGATAGTTGGATTCCTTAAACTTAATCCAATATTGCATCTTTTTCTGTATATGTATGTACCTCCCAGTTACAATTATCAAAGTCAAAACATTGCCCTTTTCCACACATACAGTGCTGCTCCAAAGCTTAGGTTGCACATGGAATACTCCACTGCAGTTTCCCCCCGCCTTTCAGATCATGGAGTTCAATTTTACCTGAAAAATTCATTGGAACAGTAATGTACAGTAGTGTAGACTATACTGAGCAAGATGGACTAGTAATCTGACTTGATATAAGGCTGCTTTCTATGTTCATATGACAACAGAGCAGGAGGAAGTTGGGGAGAATGAAACAGATAATTTTAAAAGCTCATTTTTTAAAATATCCCTCTTGGCCAGGTTTATACCTTCCCATTAAACAGGCTTAAACTGTCCCATTATTAAACAGTATGTGTGCATATGTGTTTGTGTGTGTTTCAAACATTTGTTAACCATATTGTGGAAGCAGTATGGTATTTCGTGTAGCAGAAAACAGTGGATGCCAGCAGTGTGGTTGCAGATATAAAGCTGTAACATGAAATTTTAGTAGCTCATTTAATATTTCCTAGCCTGGGGCTACTGACAGGCTAGGAATTGCACCCATGCCTGTAGGAGAAATGTGATTGATTGTGGAATTCAGAAACCATTTCTTTTACTCAAATCAACCCTTCTTTTTCACAACATGTACCAATTTTAAGCTCATATAGCTCCCTTTTAATAAGCCAGAAATATTGCAAGTGCTTGTCTTCTAGAACAAAGCTCACAGTGGCTTTATAATATATATACCCTAGTGCTTAATCATTGCACCTGTGTTGCAGCAATGGAAAGTTGTGTGTGCTCCATTAAGACACAGCTCTCAGTCGATGGTTGCATATATAGGGTGAGACAGAGACAGAGAGGCAGACAGAATTCCCCCCAGGGCCTTTGCTTCAGTTAATAAGTATGTCACAGTAATGTTGAGGAGTCCAGGCCATGAGGAGGCTCTTTCCTAAGGAGCTTCAAGCTACGTATTAAATATTTATTAGAAGGGGACCAAGATAGAAAACTGCATTCCCTATATAGAGGACTAATAGAGTCTCTAAATACATAATCATGAACAGCACTCTTCAAGTTTGATGCAACTCTCCTCCTGGGTGTGAAGAGAAGAAAGAAATGAAGATGGTACTTATGAGACAGGAATGATTCCTGCAGTAGTCGCAAGAAGGGTTAAAAATGAGCTCCAGTTCCTGTAAGCTCAATATTTTCCTGGGACAGCCTTGAATGGTGTTTGGATTGAGGTGTAGGCTTGCTAATAGCTAGAAAATGTCCCTTAATAGCCACTAACCATCTGAAAGATCATGAAGAAGTTTTCCTTTTTTAAAAGGACAACTTGGCTCAGACAAGCTTATGACAGGATCATATTACGCACCCGACTCTAGACAATCTCCATTTTTGCATTCTATGCATAGGCCACTTTGAAACTGTCAGGATGGTGGTGTAATCCTGGGAGGTGATCTAAATGCATGTTTATATCATACCCTAGACAAAAGCAGTAAAAGACATTCTACAACCACTACTGGCAAGCAACTTTCTGAACTTCCAAGAGCAGAGTCTGTGTGACTCCTGGATAATTCTGTATCCAATAATGAGATCATATACATTCCATTATAATCATTTCAGGACAAGATCTTACAATAGTCATTTGTTCATGTCATTGGATATTTGGGCACAAGGTAGTTGATACTGATATTGGCTTAATAACTATCTGATCATGCCCCTATCTCCGTGCCGCTTAAGCTGGGCTCTTGCAAACCCAGAGAGTTTTAATGGTATTTTGATGCATGTTTGTTATCTGATACTTTGTATCAAGATCACCTTTCTCAGACCTTAAAATATAATTTTGAAGAAAATGCTCAACCAAGTATCAGTGACCCCTTGATGTGGAACACAATTAAATTGGTAGCCAGGAGACATTGTATAAGCAACAGCTCTAGATGTAAAAAAATGGATAAGGTGAATATTGGGGGGAAAGCCTCTTAGCTGAATTAAAGACCCTAACATGTGACTTTAATAAATCTGGATCTAAAATATCATTTAGATGTAGGAAAACAAACGAAAAAGCTGAATTACAAATGTTATAAACAGAGTGTATTTAATGAGCACTATCCTATTTAAGAAGTTCTTATTATGACTTCCAGTTAAGGCAGCATGGTGGATGCCATGGAAACAGGCAGCTCCTGAAGCCAGCCAGAACCTACAAAGCTACCTGGCTGGCTCCTGGGCTGCTGGAACTGCCACTGCCAGTGCAGCTGGCACTGATACCAGCACCAACAATGGAGAGGAATGGGGGGGCGCCCAGAGCAAACCACAGCCCCCTCATGACCTTGACCAAGCTGGGACCAAGGGCACCCAGCCATCCGGAGCTCCAAGGTCAGGAGGACCTTGGAGCCAGGGCAGAAGCAGGAGGGGAAGGAGATACCTAGGAGTACAAATAACCAGAAACCTTAATAAACTGTACCTCCACAATTACAAGCCCCTGTGGCAACAAATGAAGAACTAAAGAGATGGAACAACATGAATTCCACTCTTGAAACAAAATAGTCATGATCAAAATGATTACCCTCCCAAAACTAACCTGCCTATTCCAAACCCTTCCAATCTGGATTCCCTAAACCCAACTCCACAGACGGCAGAGAAAACTACACTCCTTTATCTTCTCACACAAAAAAACAAGAATAAGCCCCAAATACCTGCACCTCCCCACCTCAGAAGGATGATGGGGAATCCCCAACATAGAAGCATATTACAGTGCCAACCAAATACGCCATATAATCCCATATATACTAGAAGATGAGACAAAACAATGGATACACCTAGAGAGGGACACTGTTGAAAATACCTGCACCCTCTCTTCCCAAACAAACTAAGAAAAATTCCCACAACACTTAACAGGTACACATAGACCATGCTCAAATCATAGAAAACAGTAAGAGGCAAACTATCCCCAACCCTATCCCCACTAATCCCCCTGGCGTACCACCCATTATTCCACCACGCAGCACAAAACCTCCAGATTAAAACCTGGCAAACCAAAGGCTTATATCGCCTAATACAGTGGTACCTCGGGATGCGAACAGGATCTATTCCAGATGCCCCGTTTGCATCCTGAACAGAACGTAAGATGTGACTGCGTGTGCACGGGTCGCGTATTGCCACTTCCGCGCATGCACGTGATGTCATTTTGACCGTCTGCGCAAGCGCGAGTGGTGAAACCCAGAAGTAACACATTCCGTTACTTCCAGGTCGCCGCAGAGCGCAACCCAAAAGAGCTCAACCTGAAACGTATTTATCCCGAGGTATGACTGTAGACTTCTATAAAAATAACAAACCTTTGTCAACACAAGAAATACAAGACAAACTAGAAGACACCCAAATTCCCTGGTTAGCACAACACCAATTACATGCCCTCTTAAAAAATCCAGCAGTAAAATCAGCAGCAACTAGGCCCCTGACAACCTTTAAAAACCGTCTCCTAACAACAAAGGGACACAGTAAAGGGTTGGTATCTGCAATATACAAAATACTACTCCAAAATTCCGCAAACCCCCTAGACACAATCAAAAAACAATGGGAGGATTACATAGGCTATGAGATTAACCCCACTCAATGGACCACAATGTGGTCTAACCCCCCCCTTTAAATCCATATCAACAAAAGGAAAAGAACTCACTCTGAAACTCACCTACAGGTGGTACCTAACACCAAGAAAACTAGCGCTAATATGACCAGGAACCTCACCAAAATGCTGGAGAGGGTGCACCTCCACAGGCACATACCTCCACATGTGGTGGGAGTGCCCCAAAATCCAACTATTCTGGACAACAACCATATGAGAAATATGTAAAATAACCAAGCAAGTATTAGAAATCACTGCAGAATTGGCCTTACTCAATATCTTCCAAGACAATAATGTCCACTTATACCACAAAGAACTCATAATCCACCTACTTTCAGCAGCCAGAAACATCATAACCAGACATTGGAGAGACCTGTCAGGAATAAGCATGGACCAATGGTACCAAATAGTATGGGAAACAGCCTTACTAGAAAAATTAACCAATAAACTGAAACTGACACGGGGACAATTAGAAGAAGACACCTTCACCCCAGTATGGCTCCCCTTTATCACATACACAGCCCAACAAGACAATGACAAAAATCCACCAACAGCATACAAATCAATATGGCTAACCTGAACCAAAACACCCACCCACCCCACTCACACATGAAAACAAATACCACCACAGCCAACCACAAACGAACAACCACACCCTAGGCCAACCGCAACCTCTCTCACTACCAAAGGAACACAGGTGAACAGCAGAGAACCCGCACAAGCAACACTGACACCAAACCCTACACCCTCATCTTCCCCCTTCCCCCCTTTTCTTCCTAATGTCTCAACAAATGAAACTCATTTGTAAAAATGTTACATGGAAAAAATACGAGAGATATTGCATACACTTTTGTAAATCAAGAAAATCTTTAATAAAAATACATTTTAAAAAGTTCTTATTATGAGCACAGTGTTAAAGCATAATGTGAAACATAATACAGTGGTACCTCTAGTTACGAACTTAATTCATTCTGAAGGTCTGTTCTTAACCTGAAACTGTTCTTAACTAGAGGCGTGCTTTCGCTAATGGGGCCTCTTGCTGCCACTATGCCGCGGGCACATGATTTCCATTCTCATCCTGGGGCAAAGTTCTCAACTCGAGGTAACTCTTCCAGGTTAGCGGAGTTTGTAACCTGAAGCATTTGTAACCTGAGGCATTTGTAATTTGAGGTACCACTGTACTTTGAATCCTCCATTGGCTCTTTATAGCATGATACTAGTGCCACCTCAAAAGAATCTGATATATATGATAATTCATCTCCGAAGGTAGTAAGACTCCTACCTCTTTAAGTAGAACATGCAGGAGCACAGAACTCTTTTGAGTAATTAGATTTCAGAGCAAGAAGTAACTGATGCATTGGGGGGGGAAAAATAAAGAATGGAAAATCACTGGGGCCAGGTGGGTTTATCAATGAGTTCTATAAAGTCTTTAGAGGCTTCTGGTTCTGCTCTGCCTTAATGGAGGCAGCCCCCATGACAGTGGGAGATCATTGTCGCAGGAAAAACAAGGATGATTGAGGGTAATTATGCTTGCAAATTCTCCCCAGGGATGGGGGAGAACTGGCTTCATTTGCAGTTTGTCTTGGTGCTAGGCTCTCACTCCAGCATGGAATGCGGGGGACAGGGGTGCACTGAGTGCAAAAGCACTTCACCTGCCAAAACCCCTCCATTAAGAAGCAGAGGTTCTCCTGTTAATTAGAGCTTAGTTGGACTAAATTACAGGTGCATGCGTGCTAGAAGAGATGAAGTCACAAATTGCAGAACAAACCAAAATTGCAGGACTAGTTGAGATTTGAACTTGAGAGGAGGCTTCATTTGGTGCAAAAGATGGTGGGTGAGGGTGAAGGGAGCCTGCGGTTTCTTTATTTAAAGTTTTCTTCTCTACATTTATTATTTGGCAACCCTTGTCTGAATGTTAGTTTAAATTATATTTGTACAAGCGAGGATGGAAGAAATTGGCTTACAAATATGGAATATAACATCCAACGGAACGAGGTGAGTAAAAAAGGGGGAAGGGAAGGGAAGCTCTATTTTGCAAATTGTTTACCAGGGAAACTTAGAGCTGACTCTTCCCCATTCTTTATTATCATTTGCAAAGGTAACTAAGAGGACTTGGAATTTCCTTTAATTGGAAGTACAATTGCTCATATATCTTCACAGTTGGAAGGAAGGATGAAAGAATCTGTGAACTGCCAAGGAACCAATAAGGTTCTATTTTGAGTCATCTGCGGTATGAGAGACCACTCTTCTTCCCAGGCTGAGAAGAAAAATGGTGACAACAGGTAACATTTACTGGGAAAGAGTGACTTTTGCAGCTGTTGTTAAAGTTGCAAAACAACAAAGCACGGGATGGAGCAACGGAGAAATTTCTGGAACAACAATGGATATCAGCTCCACCCAAGGCATGACGGATAACAGCAACAACTGGGGAAAGAAAGAAATAACATTTAAATGAAACTAATGAGGAAACCTAGTCTGAACATGGAATACTGTAATACTTTAATGTTTTGCTGGAAGCTGCCCAGAGTGGCTGCGGTATAAATACAGTGGTACCTCTACGTACGTTCACCTCTGGTTACATATCCTTCAGGATTCGTATGCGGTAAGCCTGAAAGTATTTTCCCTGGTTTTGCTGCTTGCACATGCGCAGAAGCACTAAACCATGCCATGTGCAGATACGTACACCTCAGGATCTGACCAGAGCTCCTGAACGGATCCCATGCGCAACCAGAGGTACCACTGTAATAAATTATTATTATTATTATTATTATTATTATTATTATTATTATTATTATTATTACAAGGACAGGAAAAAACACCATGGACAGAATAATTGCCACACAGGAAGAACAAGGATATAGTTTGAGTTCATTTGTAGTTTTATAAATCATTTAATGTGTCAGCATGAACAGAAGTTATTAGTATTGTAGTTGTTGCATGAAGGATTATTTTTATGCCCAGAATGTAACTGAAATTAATAAGATTTTGGAACGCAGAAATAAAGTAATCAAACCGCCAAATCTAGCACACGGAGGGGGGCACTT
Source organism: Podarcis melisellensis (assembly GCF_964234715.1). NCBI lineage: Eukaryota > Metazoa > Chordata > Lepidosauria > Squamata > Lacertidae > Podarcis > Podarcis melisellensis. Next base: position 35,727,010 of record NC_138547.1, read on the forward strand.
TATCTATATCAATCAATATGTGCACTCCCATTTCCACATGTCTCCAGAGTAACAGTTAAAAACTAGAAAACTCAATCTCAAGGGTTTCAATTCTAGAAACTGGCACCCAGAGTATTCCCTCATACACCTATTTTAGACCACCCAAAGCTCCGCTATACAGACAGGTATAGGCAATATAAACAATGGGAAAGAGCAGGAATATTCAGGATAAAGTTCATTCTCCCAATTGCTGAGAAAAATCTTAATTGAAATATTCCTAATTTGTTTCTTAATTTGATCCAAATATGCCATATTTGTTTGTTTGCTCATTCACTTATTTGCAAAAATGAAGGCATTCAACCCTTAATGATGTTTGAAGTTTGGAAATTGGATCTCCTTGCGAAACCCTAATTAAAGATTTAAAATGGAATGTGGCCTTGCTAATAGCTAGAAAATGTCCCTTATTAGTCACTGACCATCTGAAAGATCGCGAAGGAACTTTCCTCTTTATTAAAGGACAACTTGGCTCAGACAAGCTTATGACAGGATCCTTTTATGCCCTTTAAACATTTAAAATGGCAGCAAAAAAATCTCAGTTAAACATTAGTCCCGTCCTCCCCATTAACTTTGGTCCAGATCTGGGCTACGCTGGGTGATCTCCAAGTTGGCCAAAGCTGAATGAGGGCCAACCCATGGCCCCAAATTAAGTTCCTGGATCAGGTGGTGGTGGGGTTATGCATAGCCCCAGTTTTCCTTACACTTCTATACCCTTCACTGAGTCTTGCATATGAGGCCACAAATGTGTGCAGCACATGCAGCAGTGATGTTTGGCAGGTTGCACCTAAAAAGCTATGAAGAATGTTCCTTTCTGTCAAATTAATCTTGCATTCAAGTTCCATTACTACAAACCTTTCCATTTAATCACTGACTTGACTTGCATAGCTGTCAATATCTTAATTTGATTAAAGGTTTCCTTCAGCGGAATGTTTCTCAAATGAGATCCAGTAAGGTCTAATTTAGGAGGCATACTAGGCAGCATTAATGGCTGAAATTACCTTTATTATGATTAAGATTAACTCCAGGAAAAATTGTCTTACAGGAATGGCTATACTAAGTATTTATCGGAACAAATATAACACTAATAAAGAGTTCATAACAAAGACATGCTGTTCAAGAATAAATGAAACTATTGAAGTTCTTCTGGCTCCTACTGCTTCCTGGTATTAGGGAAGGTGCACTGCAAAGGTTTCTGTGCACAATCTCCCACTTAATGTACAGTAGCTGCTGCTACTGAACATTAAGCCACTACAATCATGGCTTTCCTCAAAAAAAAATCCTGGGAACTGTAGTTTACTTATAAGTAGTTTTATTTTTATATTAACCTCTTTTTTATTAACTTTCCTATCTTTCCTTTTCTTTTGTGACTGTACAAAAAAAGAAGGGGAAGAAACCACATTTTATTATTATTATTAATTTTTGCTACCTGGTTTCTTTGCCCTTCCTAAAGGATAACATGAATTTCTTTGAATCAATTAAATTGACAAATACAGTGGTACCTTGGGTTACAGATGCTTCAGGTTACAGACTCCGCTAACCCAGAAATAGTACCTGAGGTTAAGAACACACCCCTCTGACTGCTGAACTTTCCTCCTCATCTTCTGTTTTTGAGAAACTATCTTCAAAAAATCATGGGGGGGGGGGGCTCTGCTGAAAAGCCTGTAAGGGAAGCATTCTGCACCTGCAGTGAAAATTTTACACTCTCTGAAAGATGCAAGAAGTTAAGGTGAATCCTTTAAAACAGGCATTCCCCACCTGTGGCCCTCCAGATGTTTTGGACTACAATTCCCATCATCCCTGACCACTGGTCCTGTTAGCTAGGGATAATGGGAGTTGTAGGCCAAAACTTCTGGAGGGCCGCAGGTTGGGGATGCCAGCTTTAAAACGTTTTCCAAGTATTCAGGGAAGGAGAAAGAAACCACCCCCAGCCCGTCTGCATTCAGTGTTCAAAGTAGTAGCATCCTATTTTAATTAGTCATGGTTTTCCTCAAAAAGTCCTGAGAACTGTAGTGTGTTAATCATAAGGTAGCAATATGCTTATATAATTTCCCTCTCTATTAACTTCCCTGTCTCTTGCTTTCCTTTTGTGACTACAAAACAAACACACACACACAAAAAAAACCCACAACCCACCATTTTTGTGGGTTATTTTTTACTTCCTGGCTTCTTTGCCCTTTCTAAAGGATAACATTGATGTCTTTGAATTAATTCAGTTGACAAATAACCCATCCTTATAGACCTGTGACAGAGCAAAAGTCCTGCATGGGGACTCAAGTTGAGACTAATTCTTAAAAATGTTTGCCAAGTATTCAGGGAAGGAGACACATTTAGAGAAAGCAAGCAACACCCAGCTCCCATCAGCATTCTGTGTTGAAAACATAGCATACCACCTTAAATAATCATGGCTTCCCTCAATGAATGCTGGGAATTGTAGTTTGTTAAGACTTCTGAATTTTGTTAGGAAAAGTCCTGTTCTCTCTATAAAGCTATAATTTTCAGAGTGGCTTACTACTCGGTCCCTCTCCCTAGGGAACTCTTGGAATTGTATCTCTGGAAATTAGTAATCTGGAAAACAGTAAACTGTAGTTAATAAACTACAATTCCTATTATTCATTGGAGGAAACCATGACTTGTTAATGAAGTGTGATACTCCTTTATATGCATAATACAGATGGGGCCAGTGAAAAAGTGATATTTCCACACACCCATCCCTTGTCAAATGCAGGGTGAATCTTTGTAGCTCAGCATAGTCATTGTGGTCATATAGAAAAGCTTTCTGGACTTTACATAATCCCTGAAACCTTTGCCTACAAGGGGTTGATAGATCAAATGATTTCCTGAGTATTTCAGTGTTGCATATTCTCAATCATAAATTAATCTCTTCCCATTCTCTGCCACTGTGCAACCTTACACACACAGCATTTAAATTGTACATAAAGGTAAAGGTAAAGGGACCCCTGACCATTAGGTCCAGTCACAGATGACTCTGGGGTTGCGGCGCTCATCTCGCTTTACTGGCCGAAGGAGCTGGCGTACAGCTTCTGGGTCATGTGGCCAGCATGACTAAGCCACTTCTGGCGAACCAGAGCAGCTCACAGAAACACAATTTACCTTCCCACTGCAGCAGTACCTATTTATCTACTTGCACTTTGACATGCTTTCGAACTGCTAGGTTAGCAGGAGCTGGGACCGAGCAATGGGAGCTCACCCCGCCGTGGGGATTTGCATCGCCGACCTTCTGATCAGCAAGTCCTAGGCTCTGTGGTTTAACCCACAGTGCCACCTACGTCCCTTTTTTGTACATATTCCCACCTAAAATTTGTATTCACATTGCATGCATTTATTCTAAAAGTTTAAGAACAAAGGATAACTGCATTCTGACCTGGAAATACAAAGCAAGCCATTTTGCTTTAAAAAATATGGCCAAAGTAAAGTCATCCAGGATTCCTAGAATTAGCTGGTATCTTGCATTTCCACCTCTACCATTCCTTCACCTGTAACCTAGATGCTTTTTGTTGTTGTTGTTCTGTTTTGTTCTGGCTCTTGTTTCATTCCTATCCCCTTTAAGAACATATTTGCTTCTCAGCTGGAGAAGTTTATTTATGACTTGTTTAATGGCTTCTATGAAGGGCACGCCATGCACTCGCCCACTACAAAATGCATTTATTCAGTCCCATAGATTCGCCATTTGCTTTTAAATAGCTTAATGAACACACCTGAAATATTCATAATGAAATGCAGGATCCTGGAGCTATAACAACTTTTGGTTCCTGAAGAGTGTGTAGCTTTTTCTATTAAAATGTATTAAGTTACTGTTAATGCATTTATGGGGGCATTATGCTGGGTGGCAATGATTATAGTCATAAATCTGGGAGGCTGACAAAGAACCCCAGACTAAGTCATTACCAGAAAGTTTTTATAAGATCACCAAATATAGCAGACCTTAGAAATTATGTGAAACTTCACTGCAGGTTAGACTGCATGCGTAGACAAGGCTTCAGAACTCAGGTCAATCCATATTTTGTTTGTTTAAAATAATTTGGTTTTACAATTTGATAATGTTTTGCAATGTGCCTTACACGTTACTCAAAAACAGTTTTATCTTAAAATAACTTAAAATAACTGGGTAACCAAGACTTCCCATTAAACAAATCCTAGTTGATTTATGATTTTAAACAAATCCTAGTTGATTTATGATTTTAAACAAATCCTAGTTGCTTTATGAAGATCAATTAATAGATTAAGGTTGCAATCTTATACACCTTTTTTTCAGCCCCAGGGCCATATTCCATTCAGGCACATGCAAATGGTGGGCATAGCTAGAGGCAAGAGTGAGTGGTACAATTAATACAAATTTTACCTCTGTGAATAGATAATAATAATAATAATAATAATAATAATAATAATAATAATAATAATAATTTATTATTTGTACCCCGCCCATCTGGCTGGGTTTCCCCAGCCACTCTGGGCGGCTTCCATAGAAACCAGAAAACACTAAAATATCATACATTAAAAACTTCCCTGAACAGGGCTGCCTTAAGATGTCTTCTGAATGTCAAGTAGTTGTTTATCGTTTTGACATCTGATGGGAGGGCATTCCACAGGGCGGGCGCCACTACCGAAAAGGCCCTCTGCCTGGTTCCCCGTAGCTTTGCTTCTCACAATGAGGGAACCGCCAGAAGGCCCTCGGCACTGGACCTCAGCGTGCGGGCAGAACAATGGGGGTGGAGACGCTCCTTCAGGTATACTGGGCTATAGACTAGTTTATATTCCCATTCACATACAGCCCTTGTCCTCCACCCAGGCAAACAAGAGGCAGTTCAAGGATACACTCCAGCTAACAAAATCAATTCAGGTGCGAAGCAGGGCCAATGAAGTGTGTTGCCTGGACATATGTGGTATGGTCTAGGGGAGAGAACTGATGGTCCACATTTGGCCCCAGAGCCTGTGGCTTTCCATTCCTGCCATACACAACTATCTGGGAATATATCCAGATGATCTCAATGGGGCTTACATCTGGGTAGACATGGAGAATATGGTTCTGTTAATTAGATTAGGGAATTAAAACCCTTTTTGTAGGGCTGCACTGCAGCTCTGCAGGAAAGGGTGCAATCCTAATGTAATGAGAAATGATTTTGTTACTTGATGCAATTTTGGTATAGGCCTTCAATTTTAAAAATGATGTTACTTCATACACTGGCATCAGAGGTATAACTTTAGATACAATGTACTATATTGTCTTTTACATATTCACCCATGGCTCTCCAGATTTGTAGCTTCATTAACAAAATTACTGATCCCCACAAACTGATGCCAATGTTTAGTGCTAGTTTAGTGCCATTTTGTGCTGCCCCCCCCAACTGAGTAATTGAAACTCAAACTTGGGTCATAATTAAATATCCAAAAACCCATTCTGATCCAATTGACTCCAAATGAGTGTCAAAGTGGTGTGCTGGTTTTGTACCATTTTGTGATGCAAACTCTACTTTCTGAGCAGCCCCTAAAACTGAGTAATTGAAGTCAAACCAGGGGCAATAGGTACACCCCAAAACTGAACCTTGTCACACTCAAACCTGGGTCACAAGTAAATGGCCTAAACCCCCAAATGGGGATTGCGGCACAAAGCAATACCAGCACAATACTTTGGCACTGGATTGCAATTAATCAGGAAAGTTTTTTTTTTGGGGGGGGGGTTTGCTCAGAGACCTAACGTCTCTCTCTCAACATCTCAGAGATCAATTAAAAGTGGTGAAGAGATCAGAACTCCACCTCCAGCCCTTTCTGGGAACAGAAACAATTTGGAGTATTGCTTGTGTGTCTGTCTGTCTGCCTGCCTGTCTCTCTCTCCCCCCTCTCTCTCTGGGGTGTACATATGCCACCTGGTTTGAGGGTCAAATACTGAGTTTGGAGGATGGCACAGAAAGTGCGGTTGGCAGCAGAAAATGGTACCAAACCAGCATACCACTTTGGCATCCGTTTGTTGTCAAAATGGAACAAAATAAGCACTAGTTTAGGGCATGGGTAGGCCAAATCCAGCCCAATCACCTTCTAAATCTAGCCCACCGACGGTCCAGGAATCAGCCTGTTTTTACATGAGTAGAATGTGTCCTTTTATTTAAAATGCATCTCTGCGTTATTTGTGGGGCCTGCCTAGTGTTTTTACATGAGTAGAATGTGTCCTTTTATTTAAAATGCATCTCTGGGTTATTTGTGGGGCCTGCCTGGTGTTTTTACATGAGTAGAATGTGGGTTATTTGTGGGGCATAGGAATTCATTCATATATTTTTTTCAAAATATAGTCCTGCCCCCCACAAGGTCTGAGGGACAGTGGACTGGCTCCCTGCTGAAAAAGGTTGCTGACCCCTGGTTTAGGGGGATCTGGAAGTTTGGGGTCACACGTTAATGAAGCTCAGATAAGTTGGTCTTCAGATTCCATCAGCTCTATCTAGCGTAGCCAGTGGTCAGGGTTGATGGGAATTATAGGTCAGCAATACCTGTTCTCCATTCCTTGAAAAACAGAATATTAAGGAGAAGAAAATATTACCTTGCGTTAGAGACATCATGAAAAGCTCTTCTTGTACATCATGTGGCACAAGGTTCACATTCATTCTTCAGAAAATAGGCTCATGTGCATATATTTAGTTTTGCTCCTCTCTTTATTGCAGGTATAAGATACTTTCATCAAATGTCTGAGTGACATTTGTTCTGCAAAGGAACAAAGACAGAGAGTTGTTTCCCTAGCAACCACCCTTTAAAAGTTGTTCAGATACCACCTTGGGCCTACTCCAGCTACTCCTGCCCTTTGCTTGTTTGTACATAGATTCTCTGGGTAAATTAGACAGGTCCCAGATGCCAGGCTTACTGGAAGGTTGGAAATGGAGAGAAGATTCTCTGCTTATAGTATGACTTTCCCAAAGAGTTGCCTGCAGAGTTTCAGAGGCCTTGTTCAGATGTAATGAGAAACCATGGTTTCCTATTATTTGAGCAAACTATGGAAAGCATTAGGTTTGCAAAGTCACCAACTACTATTCTTCTTTCTTATGTTCACAAATAGAAGATTAGAATATATATATTTGTAATTTAAAAGAATGGGTAGGGAACTTGTGACCTTCCAGATGTTCTAGTGCTACAACTCTCATCATCCCCCCCCTTTCAATTTTGCTTGGAGAGCAACCTTCTCCAGGATTTCTCTTTCGCACACTATTCCTGTTTTTAGAAAGGGGAATGAGGACTGTTTTCCAGGTTTTCCTGCCTCCCCTTGCAAATTAGCATCCCTCCAATGCTCAGCAGGTCAAGATCCACCCACACTGCTATAAAAGACAGGAAGGACACCAGAGGACAGGAAGGACTCCAGAGCTGCAAGAAGAGGCTGTGGTCGGAAGAAGCCCCCGCAAGCTGGGAACCTCAGTGGCACCCCTCTAGAAGCTTCACCCAGAGCTAAGACCTTGTCTAGCCTCCAGTTAACTATGGCTCTGAGCATGTTCACTAACAGAAACACAGGAAGTTGCCTTATTCTGAGTCAGACTATTGGTCCATCTAGCTAGGAAGTGATATTCCACCTGAACTATTTAAAATTTTAAAAGATGATGCTGTTAAGGTGCTACACTCAATATGCCAGCAAATTTGGAAAACTCAGCTGTGGCCAGAGGATTGGAGAAAACAGTCTATATCCCAATCCCAAAGAAGGGCAGTGCCAAAGAATGCTCCAACTACCACACACTTGTGTTCATTTCACATGCTAGCAAAGTTTTGCTTAAAATTCTACAAGGCAGGCTTAAGCAGTATGTGGACTGAGAACTCCCAGAAGTGCAAGCTGGATTTTGAAGGGGCAGAGGAACCAGAGACCAAATTGCAAACATGCACTGGATTATGGAGAAAGCTAGAGAGTTCCAGAAAGACATCTACTTCTACTTCATTGACTACGCAAAAGCATTTGATTGTGCCAACCACAGCAAACTATGGCAAGTTCTTAAAGAAACGGGAGTGCCTGATCACCTCATCTGTCACCTAAGAAATCTCTATGTGGGACAAGAAGCTACAGTTAGAACTGGATATGGAATAACTGATTGGTTCAAAATTGGGAAAGGCTGTATATTGTCTCCCTGCTTATTTAACTTATATGCAGAATTCATCATGCAAAAGGCTGGACTGGGTGAATCCCAAACTGGAATTAAGATTGCTGGAAGAAATATCAACAACCTCAGGTATGCGGATAACACAACCTTAATGGCAGAAAGTGAGGAGGAATTAAAGAACCTTTTAACGAGGGTGAAAAAGGAAAGCACAAAATATGGTCTAAAACTCAACATCAAAAAAACAAAGATCATGGCCACTGTTCCCATCACCTCCTGGCAAATAGAAGGGGAAGAAATGGAGGCAGTGAGAGATTTTACTTTCTTGGGTTCCATGATCACTGCAGATGGTGACAGCAGTCACAAAATTAAAAGATTCCTGCTTCTTGGGAGAAAAGCAATGACAAACCTAGACAGCATCTTTAAAAGCAGAGACATCACCTTGCCGACAAAGGTCCCTATAGTTAAAGCTATGGTTTTTCCAGTAGTGATGTATGGAAGTGAGAGCTGGACCATAAAGAAGCCTGATCGCCGAAGAGTTGATGCTTTTGAATTATGGTGCTGGAGGAGACTCTTGAGAGTCCCATGGACTGCAAGAAGATCAAACCTATCCATTCTGAAGGAAATCAGCCCTGAGTGCTCATTGGGAGGACAGATCCTGAAGCTGAGGCTCCAATACTTTGGCCACCTCATGAGAAGAGAAGACTCCCTGGAAAAGGGATGTTGGCAAAGATGGAGGGCACAAGGAGAAGGGGATGACAGAGGATGAGATGGTTGGATAGTGTTCTCAAAGCTACCAACATGAGTCTGACCAAACTGCGGGAGGCAGTGGAAGACAAGAGTGCCTGGCGTGCTCTGGTCCATAGGGTCACAAAGAGTCAGACATGACAACGACTAAGCAATAAGAAGCTTAGTAGTGTCTAGGCTGACTTTCCATGATTTTCAGACAGGGGATACTTTCCCAGGCCTCCCAGGAAGTGTAAGAATTGAAACTGGACCCTGCTGCATGCAAAGCAGCTTCTACTCCTTCACAATGGCCCATCCCCTATTAGAGTTGTTAAAAACAACAACAGACTATTGCTTTGCACCTTAGGAGATTAGATGTTGTTTGCATCATTGCTGGTTGCTGTCATCATTCAAAGACCTCAGTCAACTGTTACTATGATAGGCAATTTTAGCTGTTGCGATTGCTTTTGGGGTTAGAGCTACAGCTAATGAGAACAATGGATGATAGGATTATTAGGGTCAACTATTAGCCAGAGAACTTCTTACTGTAGTACATGAACAAGTTTGATATCCTATTCCTTCCTTGCCCTACCAAATAGGTAATCCTCTTCCACATTTTGGCTTGAGTGAAATGCAAGGAGATTTGAGTTTTCATCTTCATCCTCAGGGAAGACATTTTCTGTTCCATTTTCCTTCTCTGATCTAAGAAGTTGAGTAGGAGGGAGGGAAAGGGGGATTTGAAAGGTCAAGCATAAAATAGATGTACTCAATCCTCTTGTGGAATGTTCCAAAATTAGCCATGTGATTGGCTTGGCATCTGAAATCAACCCACAAGTTTAAAATAAGAAGAGCCAGCAGTCCGTCTCTGTTTCTGCATTGCATTTACAAAAGTGGCCAGGCAGGTCTATCCTAGAAACTCAGATGCAGAGTATGAAGGCAGTCAAGTCTGCAAACACTGTTTGCTTATCTTCAGCTCATGGTAATAAGAGTACAGGTGGGGAAACAGTCCAAAACAATCGAAAAGGGTGGGAGAAATATTTACAGTGGTACCTCAGGTTACATACGCTTCAGGTTACATACACTTCAGGTTACAGACTCCGTTAACCCAGAAATATTAACTCGGGTTAAGAACTTTGCTTCAGGTTGAGAACAGAAATCATGCAGCAGCGGTGCAGCGGCAGCAGGAGGCCCATTAGCTAAAGTGGTGCTTCAGGTTAAGAACAGTTTCAGGTTAAGAACGGACCTCCGGGATGAATTAAGTACGTAATCAGAGGTAACACTGTATATCTAAACCAACCCAAAAAGTTCAGGGAAAATATATCTCACTCATTCCCAGATATTTTCCCTTAGAGTTGTGCATGTCCCCAATCCGATTTAGGAACCAACCTGCTGTTTTGGATCCAACCTGGTATAATCCAGGACTGCCCCTCCACAGATCCAGGCCCTGAACTGATTTGAGCATTTTGAAGAATCAGGAGGGGATAGGAAGGAGATGCGTTTCTTCTTCCTTCCCTTCTGACTATGTTTAATCAGGGTTTTAAACCTTAGTTATGCATGCATTTTCCTACAGTCAGACCAACCCTGCTTTAACAGTCCTGGATTGCTCCACATGGCTCCTACAACCTGATCAAGCTGAATCCTAGGTGGACTAAAATCAGCCCAGCTGGGTTTGTTATCTGGTGTTTAGATAGACCCAGTATGCATTCCTACTTTCCCTGCCAGTTTCCTACAGGGCCCACTGAAATTCTTGTTTCTACTTCTTAGGGAAGTCTGGTATGCCCTACTGTGCAGCTATTCCCTTCCATTGGGATTTCGCAGGTGATAACTTGTGGCATTCAAGCAAGGATATCCAGTATCAAAATATGAGGCAAATATTTGCATTTTATTTTCTTGAAGGAGGATATGTCCAGGATATGCTTGCTGGGTATGTGTATCTGCCTCCACATGGTAAATACATGGCCTGTGACCATGTACAGTATAGTGCAAATGATCATCTGGCCCATCACTATGCCACTGCTGTATCTCACTTCTACCCTGTATTTTCTACCTTGACTAGGTGCAACTCTCCAGGGTCATTTTTTTTCTATCAGTTGCTACCTGCCCATTTAACCGGTGGTGCTCAAAATTGAACTTGGGGACCTTTTACATGGAAACCTTATACTCTGGTCTATGACTGTCATCTTCATCAGAACTCTGCATTTGATTTTTCCAAGATGAGGCTCCTTTTCCCTTGGGGATGAAGAAAGGAGCAGCAATGTAGACACTGCCCCATAAGAACAAATGGGACTCCGCCCCACTGGCCACAGTCTGCCTTAGCCAACCCCCACTTACCTACCTTCTTGTTTACAACTATCGAGTTGTTTGCACTGTCTGATAGCTTCCTCCACCTTAGTCTCGGTGTTTCCTTCATGGGACAAAATAAGGAGGAGGATGGGAGGAAACTAGAATTAGTTGGTTCTGCCTCCCTTGGCACTGGCTCAAATCTGCTCCCCCACCTTTGGCTCCAAATAATATAAATCAGATCAGGGAATTTGACTTCTCATTCATTCATTCAGCATTTATTGGCATAATGACTAGACATGTATTACAGTTATCATGGTGCAACCAGTTCAGTTTAGGATAGTTCCAGAATATGCGCATAGCATCCCATACATTAATTTCAAAAGAGAGAACTCATACCCCTCAACTGTCCCAATTAAATTGGGACATCCTGTTTTTGGGCTCTGTGCTCTCACGTGATAGCACAATATCCAAAATGCATGAGATTGTGACACCCAAAAAATGTGTTTTGGGGGGCTCCATATTCTTGCATTGGTCATGTGACTCACCCAGAAGACATGTGTCTCTTTTTCCCCCCTGCAGCAGGTTGGAGGGTATGAGAACTCATACATGCAAACAAATTCATAGATTTATTCTGATTCTTTGTTGCTCTTTTTAATTAAGTATGACTTCTATAATTTTATTTGCACAATATATACATGGTTCTTAAATATCCTGTTTATTTTTGCAGTATCTAAAGGCAATGTCTAAAGGCAAAAATGGCTACTTTTCTGGTAATAGGTCAAGGAAAGAACCCAGCACATACTGCAAGGACCTTTCAAGACCTGCATTCTCTTGATTTCACAGCAACTGTTGAGATGCTAATTTATTAACTTGCACAAATTGACCTTTGCTTTTTTCCCTAAATGAGCTTAGCCCATAAAAAACTGTGATTTGCTATAATTGTTGGTGTTTATTTTCCCTGAACTAGGCTTAATTACCACATAAATATTCCAGTTAACAGAAAACAGTGACCGTTTAATACTTTATTTGCTATGTCCAATTAACATTTGTGACTGTGGGGCTATGGTTAAGTGAGAATTTTATCCCAGAAGGATTGTCCCCTCTAGTCAAGCCAAAGTCTTGTGCCATTTCATACCTCCTGCAAACAAACACAGAATAACTCTCATTAAGCTACAACAAGAGATCATTATGAATGTTGAACAATGAGTTGCCAGGAGCTTGATGGTTATATTCTGAAATACTTGGTTGATGGGAAGGGGAATTATGTAAATTTCTAGTAATTATGAATATATTATATAGCCTTGGGGGAGGGGTGTCCATATAAATGTAAAGCATTTAAAGCAAAATAAAGCAGTGTCTAATATCTCTTAGTTCCAAGGATTGGCCCTTCCTATCTGCTGCCTGCTCAGTCATGAGTTCACTTCTTCAGATCATGATAGACTTTATTTGATGGCATATTGTTCTCCCCATTTTTGATTCTCAACAATCAACTCAACAATCAGTTTTCATCTCTCAGGGTTATTCGATGTTCTCATTAAATGTTCATTATAGGCAACAGATTGAATTCCAAACTCACATTAACCACAGACTCACTTGAAAGAATTCTACCATTTTGTAAAACAGGAGTGGGTAATCTTTATTAATCCGAAGGGCCACATTCCCTTCTAGGTAACCATCTAGGAGCCAGTAGGGCCAAGGCTAAAGGCAGAATTGGGCAGAACAATGAATGTGATTTTTACCTTCAGACAATAGGCTGGTTTATACCTACAACCATGCACCCCTGTCTAATATCCACCCACCATCCAAGCAAGCAAGAAGCATCATGATATTTCAACATACTCCAGCATGGAATAAATATGCAAGGACTACACTGACTATTGCATGAGGAGAAAACAAGCCTGCACCATCTTCCATGATATTTGAAGATGCCTATCCTATTTCCTCCCAGTCTCCTCTTATCCAGGCTAAACATACACAGCTTCTTCAACCATATCTTGTAAGGCTTTGTTTCCAGACCCTTTATCATCTTGGTAGCCCACTTCTGCATACATTCCAGCTTGTCTAACCAAGGCAGAATAGAGTAGAATTATTACTTCCCTTGATCTGGACACTATACTTCTATTGATGTACATTTTGGTTGAATGCTAGACAGAGGGGCCTGAGTGATTGTGTCAGGTTGTGTCATAGCCAAGTCTCAGCTAGCAAGGAGAGAGTCATTTTCTGAGCAGTCACAGCCTGATTAGTCCACAGCCCATATTTCACTGAGTATTCACAGCCTGCAGCAGCATCACATTCAGTGGTACCATGGTTCTCAAACTTTATCAGTTCCAGAAGTCTGTTCCAAAACCAAAGCATTCCAAAACCAAGGCACACTTTCCCATAGAAAGTAATGCAAAACAGATTAATCCATTCCTGACTTTTAAAAACAACCCCTAAAACAGCAATTTAACATGAATTTTACCAGACCATTTCTGGGTTAGGGTTAATTTTTGGACTGGGTTAGGGTAAGGATTTGAATTAGGGTTAGGGTCAGGGTCAGTGTTATTTTATGTTTTCTTGTGATTTTTATTCATTTGCGGTTGGTTTGCTTTTTCAATTTGTTGTTTTGCTGTTTTTTCATGAGTTGCAAGTTTGTTGGCTTTGTGGTTTTCCGGAAAGTTTCAGTTTTAATTTTGAATGCAGCCCTGCAGCCCCAGCTCTGAGCTGATCTCTCAGTTGGGAAGTGGAGGCTTCGCACGCCCCAGCTGAGCTGCCTGCTCCCGCTCCTACTTGTGAGCAGCAGTGAAGGGACCAGCGCTGGAGGGCAGCCTGTGCCTGCTCGCTTGCCACCCTGCCCACCTTCCCTCACTCGGAAAATGGAAGTATGGCATTCAAAATGGAAGTTATACTCAGAACACATTTGGCTTCCGAGAAAAGTTTGAAAACCCGAACGTTCATTTGCAGGTTTGAAGTGTTCGGGTTCCAAGTAGTTTGAGAACCAAGCCGTTCAAAAACCGAGGTACCACTGTACTCAGGGGTTTGGAGAGGTGCTTCCCTACCAGAGCTAGCTAGATTACTCATCAGCCCATGGTTCATGAATTCATTAAGTTTGGTTTGCAGTTCCTTTGAGTAGTTATATTAATAAATATAGCGATGATCCCAATGCTGTGTCTCACGAGTCTTCTTTGTGCAGGTTCAATATTTTTTATTCTTTACAGGATTGATCTTTCTTTTTGTGTCTTTGTGTGGTATCACCAAAGAAGACTTTTATAATGCATCTATAATTATTAAAAGAAACATGAGCTGGTGAAATAAATGTGTCTGAAATGACACTGATGTGAAACTGAAGTGTTTAACCCTTCCAAAGCTGAATTTCTTCATATTTTGAACAGCTCTAAGACAAACTCACTGTGACTAAATCTTGAGAACCTCAAGTCTGAATAATGTATAGATAAACTATCTGTTGACCTACTACGGTGGCACAGGCAAATAAACAGTTGTGCTGTGGGTCCCTTTAGAACTGGAACAAAGGTTGTTGAATCCATTAGTTATCAACATAAATGGGAGCAAATACTGATCACAACTGCCTGTTTATATTCATATATGTTTATGTATTTCACAAATAGTGTAATAATGGCATGCTTAATACTCCAAGCAAATTATAACAACTCTATTTGGCTCACCATAAAGAGCAGTATAACTATATGCATCACCCATAAAACTGGTTAAAGAGCTTGAGAAACCATTTTGCTCAGAAGTACAACTGTCCTATAAATAGCCTTATAAGTCATGCTTGAGAAGTATTATGCTGTTTAATCACTTGTGCTCCCAAGGATACATCTTCCAGTCACCTGAGGCACGGAAAGAGAGACAGAGATAGAAAAAAATCCCATCTACCAAGTTAGTTCCTTGTCTCAAGCATTGTTTATCTAATTGTACATCTAAATTGCAAAGAGAATCTCAATCCAAAGGTTACCCAGTTCTCAATTAATAACCTTTGAAGATAAGAAAGAGCTCCCATGTTCCCTTATTTGACGGAACTCATAGCTCAGCCATCAAAATCTTATTTGAATGTAGATACAGCCAACAATTTCCCCGTTTTCATATATAAAGTCTTTCATTTCTGGTAATTATAGAGAAAACAAATAGAAGAGGAGGAGGAGTTTGGACTTGATATCCTGCCTTTCACTCCCCTTAAGGAGTCTCAAAGCGGCTAACATTCTCCTTTTCCTTCCTCCCCTACAACAAACACTCTGTGAGGTGAATGAGGCTGAGAGACTTCAGAGAAGTGTGACTAGCCCAAGGTCACCCAGCAGCTGCATGTGGAAGAGTGGGGAAGTGAACCTGGTTCACCAGATTACGAGTCCACCACTCTTAACCAGTACACCACGCTGGCTCTTGAGTGTGGACAATGTCCTAGCAACTCACTCAAAATATCTATTAAAGCCAAACTCTCATTTATCAAAAGTTTTCTTCCGAACCTACATATTCTTTTGCGTTTTTTTTCTTTTTTCATGCTGATAATGAAGAGAGAAAAGTGAAAGTCACAATGTGGGTTTTGCCTTGTAGGAGCACTGCGTCCCTGGACAGCTTCTAACACTGACTATGCCTGCCTTAGGACGTCTTTTTCTGGCACTCCAATGAATTATGGGTGGCTTACAGCTACCTTTAAAATATTCTGCATTACTCCAGAGTATGTCCTGGTCAATCATCACTCTGATACATTGTGAATATCTTCAAGGACAGCACCAAAGCTGTTCAGTACATATTGGTGTACCCTATTGCTGTCATCAACTAAGTCCTGCGGGACTCATGGATTCCCTTGACAAAGGAAGAAGGCACTTGAAGGCATTATGTCAAATCCACAGCTGAGCCTGATGACATTTTTTTTGTACCGGTATGTTTCACATTGGATCTCAACTGGTAATCTGCTTGCCCCCAAATCCCACCTTGGATGTGCTAGGAAATATGATGGTGGTTGGAACTGCATAGCCCTTTGAACCTCTACTGATACTTGACATGAAGCCATTTTACCTAAGCAGGTCGTTTCTGCACAGTTGTGACAGCCCCCCCACCCCATCCTATCATGTAAAACTCAGAGGTAATTTGGACATTACAAGAGGCATTGAACATGACATTTTAAAAGTCCCATGCTTCTGATGCAATATTAGAACCTATTATTGGCTCTGTGCTCAAAGCCTAACAAAATGCATTAAAACTCATTAAGCTGTCGATGGGGGAGTTTACTTACTTACTAGCTTACCTTCTGCATGTGTGTATAATCTTTCTGAGAACTTTTTTGAATTGATGTGGTAGTGGTGGAGTTTGGAGGGGGGAGCAGTTAAATCCCAATTTGGCAAAAATGAGTACTTGTTATAAAACTGCTCCGCCTTGTATGAATGAGCTGCCATTTATAATACTTGGTTGAGTTTAAGGAGTAGGAAAACAAATAATTGCCAATTGCTAATTTAACTTGAAAGATAGCAATGCTAGACAGTATTGCCAAAGGCATGACATATTTCTTCACCATCCATCAGTTATGGCAGATATTGTCTTGAACAAATCTGTCATTGATCAGATTTCTGGGTTTTTCATTAGGATTGCCTTATCTATATAAACATGCCCTGTTCCACCTTCTCAGACTCCCCTGGAGGTTTATAATAGTTTCCAGTAATCATGTATTACTTTTTTTTTTAATCACCTATCTTTGATCTTGATTTAAGCTGGTTCTTCTGTAGTTAGCCGGTGGGTGTTTTCCTTTCTCGCTCCCACAGACAAAATGTCATAATGTAGCCAGTATATGGCACTGCCAGCATTAGGACAAGAGAAGGGCGAAAGGAGAGGGAAATGCTGTTCTTTTATAGCTTAGAGGAGACAAAAGAAAAGCTGGAAACAGTATGATTGTTCCCCTAACTTTCAGAAAAGAAAAGGTGCAGGCAGAATAATCTTTGAAGAATGTTTAGCTTTGAAATTAATTGGACCCTCAGCAGGACTCAGTGGCCAGTGAATTAACTAAAGATCTGTTGATTGGTAGCTTTTAGACTTTCTGCCTTCAGAATATCCTTTCCTCATAAGCACTCAAGAAACCTGAACATTTCCTAGAAACCAAAGTGCTGGGCTAAAATGTTCATCTCAATTCATGCATCAGTTTGCAGTGGAGTGCCTGTTTCAGTTATTTGTGGGGAGGGCATGAAGTATGAATGAAATTCCCTAATGTATTTCCCAGCATCTTTCAGTTGGCAGGATGCATAACTTAACATATTCCAGGACTTTCTGGTGAAAAATGCCAATAGTCAGCTGAGAAGAACCAGAAGTAGTATTTGTGAGTTCTAACACCACCAGAACTACCCATTGACCTGCACCCTTGAAAAAGAGGCGGTTTCATCCCTCAAATTCCCAAGTCAGCCTGAAAATTCTCATTGGGAAACATCCTGCCCAACCCAATTGAGTAGGACGATATGTAAAACTCCTTATCATGTGGGATTTATACGGAGTGTAGGGACATATACCCCTCATCAGTAATAACCCATAGAATGCTTTTCTTCAGAGTGGGTGCATTTAGATTTTGGGAATGTTGCAAGTCTTCCTGACTGTAATGCTAGTGCTTCTGTCCCATTTTCTAATGTTCCTTTCATACTCCAGTACCTGTTGCATTATGGAGCTGTGTCTTTTTGGCCAACATACCAGCATGTCAAGCTAGATTTCATTCACCCCATTGGGGATGTTGTAGCACAACAATGAATGTCACCAGAGAACATCACTACTTGCCTACCCTATCCTCACATGCATGCTAGTGTTACTCCATGATTCAGAACTGTATACCAGTGAAACCTTCAGAGTGCGCAGCCTCCAGAGGAAACTGTCACAAGGCTCTAACATCTAAAGGAAATCAAACTATTTAGTGCAATCCCTGGAACTTTTCTGAGCTCAGGGAAGTGGGAAGAATGTAGCAATACTGATCAGAATATACATAATGCAGCACCTGTTGAAGCAAGCAAGCCTTCATCTGCTCAGTACTTGGATTGGAGACAACCTGAAAATCTTTCTGTGCTCCATTGAGTTGTATGATCCAATAATGTATTAAATACAAAATATACAAGCATACAGATAACCAAAGGCACACAAGATGAGATATGAATCACCATTGCTTATAGTTTCATTCATTGGTTGACTGTTAGGACTTCGTAGTTTGATTCACCTTTCAAAGATTTGATTTTCGGGAAGTCCTTTGGGAAAACATCCTAACTCAAATCATGCTGTCACAAATCTTTTTTTCCTTTCTCTTGGAGATCAAATGTTGCCCTCCACAACTACAGCTAACACTATAAAATATGGCCTTAAGGTTTTCATCTATCTTCAGCGGTGGTGTGTGACCCTGTTGCAGGGCAGGGCAATTCAAATTTGAATGCAGTTAATCATTCTTTCATTTGTCATGTGCTACCCATGCTGGTATTGATTCACACATCATTCTCATTGTGCCAGGCAGAATAATGATGGCCAGTGTGGAATCATCAAGGAATGCTGTGCTGCTTTGGAAAATTGGTTTGATGAACTGGATGACTGGAGTTTGGTATCCAGTGTGATTGGGTCTACTGGATATGTGAGGATTCAGTATTAGGTTGACTTCATTGTAGTGCTTTGCTGAAAACCCTGCCTCAGCCACTGTAATCAGGACAGGAATGCTTTATCCAGACTTCTTGATTTTCCGTCTTTTTATATGTAGACTACATTATTTTAAAATACCTGAGTATGGGAGAGGATGACCCAGTTGCATTTTCATCTAAGCTTAGATTAATTCTTTTTTATGCCTCAATTTAATAATTTCTTATTAAAAGACGAGCAATTGTCCTCTGGTATTTTCTCCCTCACCTCAATTTTTGTTGGGTAGAATCCTCTGCTAAATATCTTATAATCCCCCCCCCTTTTTGGGTTCTCCAGCAGATTGCTTTATCACATACAGTTAAGTATGCTGAAGATAATTTATTCTCAAAGGAGTCAAATGAAGCTTTTCAAGCTTGTATCACAAGAAAACTCTTCTAGAGTCTAATCTTAGAAGTATCTATGGAAACTAATTGCTGGATACCTGTGCATTCACCATCTAATTCTACAATCTCATAACTTCAAATAGACCAAGTGTGTGTGTGCTTGTGTGTTGGAAGGCACTGTCAGGAGTGACCAGCATAGGGAGGGCAGTGTCACAGAACCAGTCTTCTGACCCCAGCATCACTTCCACTTACCTGGACAGGACAGGCAAGGCAGAAGTGAGGCTGGGGCTACACTGGCAGAGATACAGTGTTACTACTGGTATGACCACAAATCCATGGTCTTGCCTTGATCTCACACCACCCAGGTAAGTGGCCACAGCACCACTGTTAGAATGCAGTCACCACACTGGTCACTCATGGGGCATTTAGGCAAGGGAGATGTGCACATCTAAGTGTTGGACATAAACTGTAGATGGAGAGTAAGGCTACCCCTCAGATCTGATCCATATTATGGATGGAAGTCAGCAGGCTTGGGAAAACACCAAGCTTTGAAGTTGCAGGGGGGGGGGACATGCAGGAGGTGAACCCAGCTTGGAATAGAATGGCTGGAAAATTGATTTAGAGCACTTGACAATGCAACAACAGGTTACAGGGGCCACTTGTTTTAGCTGAATATTTGCTACCTTAAAAAGTACCTAAATAAGTTGCACATGCAAGGAATTGATTTTTCAGTGTGACAGCATCAACACTCTGGAATTTCCTTCCCCATTAACATTAGGCAGGTGCCTTCACTGTGCTGTTTTTGGCACCTGCTAAAAACTTCTTTATTCAGTACAGTCTGTGGGTTAAACCACAGAACCTAGGGCTTGCCGATTAGAAGGTCGGCGGTTCAAATCCCCATGACGGGGTGAGCTCCCGTTGCTTGGTCCCAGCTCCTGCCTACCTAGCAGTTCAAAAGCATGTCAAGTGCAAGTAGATAAATAGGTACTGCTCCGGTGGGAAGGTAAACGGCGTTTCCGTGTGCTGCTCTGGTTTGCCAGAAGTGGCTTAGTCATGGTGGCCACATGACCTGGAAGAGGTCTGCAGACAAACGCCAGCTCCCTCAGCCTATAGAGCGAGATGAGCGTGCAACCCCAGAGTCATTTGTGACTGGACCTAATGGTCAGGGGTCCGTTTACCTTTACTTTTACCTTTACCTTTAAGGAGAGAAAGAGTGAGAATATATTTGACTCCTGTTATTATTTTATTTATTTCTTCTTTTTTTGGTCTACTTGTTTTTATTTAACCCCTCCCCCATAAAATGTATACAATGCTTGTTTGTAAAAAATAAAATAAAAGATTAAAACAGTTTACAAAAAGACAAAACAATAAAATCAGGGGGAAGTCACAATAGTGCTTTAAAACATACAAAAGTTTTTTTGTTTTTTTTTTTAAACAGATTAAAGTTACCTCAACTTTCTAAGCACCTGCGTAGGCTTGTCTAAACAGGAATATTCTTATCAGGCACCAAAAAAATATAGTGAAGGTACCCGCCTGATCTCAATAGGCAGGGAGTTCCAAAGTTCAGGGGCTGCTACATTAAGTAATTGAGTTATTACAAATGTGGAATGGCTATTATGTGGCAACTGTAGTACTACCAATTCTGCCAACCAAAGCAGTTGAGTGGGCACGTGGGGTAAACAATCTCAGGCAAACTGGTCCCAAGTTGCTTTTGACATCTGCCTTTCTAATTATGATTTTATGAAAACCACTCAGAGAGTTTACCTATTTCTAACTATTAAGTGGTCTACAAATTCTGCTGGATAAATAAATAATACCATGGACAAAATTCCAAGTGATTTGAAATGGATCTTGTCACTGAGTAAATTTAAACAATGTAGGCTCTGCCTCTTCTCATGATCAAAGTCATCTGTGAATTTGTCGATGGAGGCCTCAAGAACCTGCAAATTTCCATTTGATGAGGAATTCTGTTCTACTCAAAAATGTACATAACCATTCTACAACACAAAGTAATCCCAATAAAGGAAACTGTATAATGTACAGCTCAACATGTTACACTTCTGACAAGTTCTTTCTCTTTCTATTTCAGATGAGCACTGAGCTGAGACCAAACAGCAACCCTAACAATGAATTCCCCTCTTTCAGTTCTTTAATTAATGCATTTTTTTTACCATTGCTGTTCTTTCCAGTGAAGCAATTTTGTCCAAATTCCCACTTCTTTGTGATGGTGGCAAGGGATAGAATGCACCCATTTTCTACATGTCTGCATCAATGGACACTCTAATGAATGGTTGTGGCAGTTGTTTTAGAAAAAAAGGTTATATTATCCATTTGCTGGGCAAATTCCAAGTTTCCAAGCTGCTAGGCAAGCTTCAGAGAACACCCTGAGTTTAATTAACTGACTCTAAATATTTCCCAAATGAGAACTACCCAAAATATACATCAAATGTGTCAAACCCCATTTGGAATCTGACATTTGTAAGGGTATTCAGCTAACCCGTGACTAGAGAAAGTAGCAAACGTTACTAAATGAGATGTAGAAAATCTTTTAATTCTTAAAAAAGTGCCTCTTTGAATACTACATAGCATTTAGACAGTCAATGTAAGTGCTTAATATATTGCCAATGTGAAATAGCCCCTTTTTAGTCCTTTAATTCATACACCACTGATCAAATCATTCCTTTATGTCAGCTGAAAATATCAAAGGCTCACTGATCAAAAAGTAGTTGGTTAATAATAAAACAGGAGACAAAAGCCACTGAAAATCTGAACATGGTGAATATGTTCTGTGGTAAAGTATAACACTCTTTCTAAAAAGAAGTCAAATGTTCGATTTTTAATTTTTTTAAAAAAACAAAACTTTACTCTTCCATTCCTGCCATGAAATACATATTCTGGGATAAAAGGTACACATAAGAATACACATGCAAAAATGCATTTCACTGGGGAAAATTGCTTTGCAAAAAAAGTATAATAGGCAAAATTCACACTAAAATCCTGCCAGCATTACATGGAAATTGAAGGCATGAATACCCCTTCCTAGGATATGAAGCCTGCTAAATTTCATAAGGGTAGGTTCAGCTATCCTCCTGCAATGACAAACTTTTACATTTTTGGAGGGCAAAATAGAAACCATGTCCCCTTCCCCATCCCTTTTTTGTGTGGACAATGAGCTTGAAAACTGGACACATGACGGAACTGTCCCTGGGTAAGCAACCTTCCACAGTTCAGACAAACGAGGCCAGAGTTTAATGTGCTAGACAATTTCAGCTATGTTATATAACTTGAAAGGATAGTCCCCCTCCCTGCTCTTGCCATTCTGGATCATAAGCCAGATCGCCTTGATTTGCCTCATCCAGGGTATACACAGACCACCAGATGTACACCCCTAACATATACCCTTTATGGAAACCAAAAGCATAAACTATGTGGTGTATTCAGGTGGATCAAAAATTAACTGGTAGTAAGATCTGAGGAACATATTCCAAGCAAATTTGACTGTTCAATTTGAGCATACTTGGCCCTGATTTGGGCCTTGTTGTCTTCAGAGATTAGTTGGCTGACAAACTGTGACTGTTGTTTTCCCAACCCTGCTGCTTCCATCCCAATATATTACCCTCTCTCTGAACAGTAGTCCACTTGATGCTTAATATTCTGTCTTCCCAGCTTCAGATGGAGATTATTTTCTTTTCCAAAACTTCTGTCTAACTGGTTTATTTTTCTATTAGTTTTTATATGACCCAGGTAGTTTGATTTGTTTATTTGACACTATAAAACTCAAACTTAGGAAAGAATTTTGCCTGTTCCATTCCTGAAATCACTTCTATTTCATCTTGGCCTCCCCAATTTTTAAGCTATAATTTTTTAACAGAAAGCTTTTGTTTCAACAAGTCTGAAGTACAGACATACCTCTGGTTGCGAACATGATCCGTGCAGGAGGCACGTTCACAACCCACAGCGTATGCAGCCTGAAGCGCCGCGTCTGCGCCCGCTTGTGATGCGATTCAGCACTTCTGCACATGCACGAGCACCGAAACCCGGAAGTAACCTGCTCTGGTACTTCTGGGTTCGGTGCAATCCGCAACCCAAAAGCACACAACCTCAGCATTCATAACCCAAGGTATGAATGTAGCGAGAGTAAATGTACTGAGTGACTTGGCCAACTAATTCATCACTGGCTAAAGTTTCCAAACCGTCTTCAGAGGCAGCCCTATGTATAATGTGTTGCAGTAATCTAACCTACAGGGAACCTGAGCATACAGATGACAAGTTATGCTATCCCCGTCCAGATAGGACTGCAGCTGGACCACATGCCAACACTGATGGAAAACACTCTGGACCACTGAAGCCACCTGAGCCCCAAGCAACAGCAAAGTTTTCAGAAGTACTCCCAAGCTGTGTACCCACTCTTTCAGAGAGAGTGTAACCCCATCAAGAGCAAGCAACTTCCCAGCTGCCTGGTCTAGGAATCTACTGACTAACAGTGCCTCACTTTTACCTGGACTGAGCTTCAGTTTGTTGGCTCTTGTTCAGTCCATTACAGAGGCAAGACAACAGTCCTGCATATCCACTGCCACACCTGCAGATGTAAAGGAGAAGAGCTGAGTGTCATTAGCATATTGCTGACAATGTACTCCAAACCTCTGGATAACCCCACTCAGAGGTTTCATGTAGGTGTTAAACAGCATAGGGGATAGAATCAAATCCCAAGGAACCCCACATTGAAGGCTTCACGGGGCTGAAAAACACTCCCCAAACAACACCCTCTGGAAATGTCTATCCAAGTAGGAGTGGAACCACCGCAAAGCAGTGCCACCCATCCCTAACTCGGTTAGCCATTCCAGAAGGATACAATCATCAATGGTATTAAAGTGGCTGAGAGGCCGAGAACTAACAGGGACAGATTTCCTCAGTCTCTCCTGCAACAGAGGTCATGATACAGGCAACCAAAGCAATTTCTTTGGCAAAACTGGGTTTAAACCCTGACTGAAATCAATCTAGAAAATCAGTTGCTCTGACATACCTGCAAACCACACACACAAACAATACTCAGTACATGTAAGCACATAATAACCCTTAGATTTGTTGTTTCTCTTATCCCGGTGTAGATTTCAGTCTGCACAGTATATCCCTCCAAATAAAGAACATGTGACTGAAATCCACAATGCTTTTTTAAAATAAGTATGTAGTTTAAAGTAAAACCTTTACAAGTATTTTAGAACCTGATATCAGCCAGTAGAAAATAGTTTTTAATCTTCACCTAGAGTAAAATTGGTGTGCATTGATCTCTGTGATTTTTTTTTTTTAATCAGACATGTCTTAAATGGTCCTGTCCAGGTTTATGTCTTTTAAATCAGAGGAGAGACTTAATAAAATCAAAGTCTCTAAATCTTCTGGAAATGAATGTTCTAAGGGTTGCTAGATTACGAACATGCACACACACAGAGTAGTGTAACTGGATAACTTTATAGTACCATTTACTGGTATCATAAAGTACAAGATGTCTGACTTCAAGAATACATTTGCAAAGCAGGGTGTAAACCAGTTTAGACACTTTGTATTTGGGCATTCGTTTCCTACAAAATTTGAACTGGAATCAAGGCACTGTTTTGCCCCAATTTGTGGGTAGGTAGGTAGGTGAGAGAATTTCAATGAAAAGGGGAGCAGAAGTTGCCAGAAATTGTTTATTCTTGCCATGTCTGGAACAGAAGTCAATCCAGCAAATATGTTTGGGATTCACTGTTGTTAGTTTTAGTCCACAAACAATATGTAATTTACTAACCCCCCCACCCCGCTTGAATTATATTTCCTTTGCATTGAAATGAATTGGGTGAAAAAACGCAATGACAACAAATTGGGTGGAAGAGCATAATGACAACATAATTTACGTAATTAGGAAAATTGGGTAAAATTTGAGACAATTTGAGTCTTTAGTAGAAGGCAAACTACATTTAAATGGAAGCACTGGTGCATGTGATGAATAAAGGGTGGGGCAGGTAAATGTAGCTTTCTCACATCCCTATTTGGGAACCAGGATTTCACCCTATGACATGATTTCGGGGTGGCTGGGAACCAAAGTTGCTCATCTAATTTCAGGGTAGAGATGATGCAATTATTTACCATAGAAGTCAGTGGTTCTTGAATTGTTATAAAAATTACAAAAACAAAACAACAAAACAACCGACTTGCTATAACAACAGCTGTTTCCCCCCATTATGTGTTTCTTTCAAAAGTGGGCAATCATAGAGTCCTTCTATTTTCTTTTCTTTTCTTTCTTTTTTTGCATACAGAAGGAGTGAAAAATTCACATTTTAAATTGTACACATTTCCCCTGCATTATAGGTGCCCATTCCCGCTAAAATAGGCATTTTGTATGTCTTTCAGTGCGTTTCCCCCTAATAGGTTAATTTCTGTGCACATTTGTTTTCTCTGAAATGCACAAAATTCAGAGAAGTGCTTGATCTGACTGAAAGCAGCCTTCTGATCTACAGATAAGTCTAGGAGAAGTGAATTGGGTTCGTTTGCTTTAAAACGCAGGGCAAAGGTACTTCTGCATTCAAATCTGCAGCCTCTGAATGTGGTGCAAACTGGAACTCTAGAGCACAGCTCTGTCTGTTAATTTTACACTGAGGGTCCCCTGGAGCTAGTGGTGTGAAAGTGGCATAATTCCAAGAGAAATCTAGAGGGGAACTGTGGTTGTGAGTTGAGGTGGTTTTAAAATGCCTAAATGGCCTCGGTCCAGTATACCTGAAGGAGCGTCTCCACCCCCATTGTTCTGCCCAGACACTGAGGTTCAGCGCCGAGGGCCTTCTGGCTGTTCCCTCGCTGCGAGAAGCCAAGTTACAGGGAACCAGGCAGAGGGCCTTCTCGGTGGTGGCACCCACCCTGTGGAACACCCTCCCACCAGATGTCAAAGAGAAAAATAACTACCAGATTTTAGAAGACATCTGAAGGCAGCCCTGTTTAGGGAAGCTTTAATGTTTAATAGATTATTGTATTTTATACCCCCTGATGTGCGGGGTATAAATAATAAATTATTATTATTATATTATTATTATTAAAATAGTGGAGGGTTGTGGGTACCACCCCAACAGGTAGCATTTATTAATGGTAAAAGAAGAAAGAAGTGGCTGCCACCACCATAATAAGTTAAGGTGAAAGTAAAGGGACCCCTGACCATTAGGTCCAGTTGTGGCCGACTCTGGGGTTGAGGCGCTCATCTTGCTTTATTGGCCGATGGAGCCGGCATACAGCTTCCAGGTCATGTGGCCAGCATGACTAAGCCACTTCTGGCGAACCAGAGCATCGCACGGAAATGCCGTTTACCTTCCTGCCAGAGCGGTACCTATTTATCTACTTGCACTTTGACGCGCTTTCGAACTGCTAGGTTGGCAGGAGCAGGGACCGAGCAACGGGAGCTCACCCCGTCGCAGGGATTCGAACTGTCGACCTTCTGATCGGCAAATCCTAGACTCTGTGGTTTAACCCACAGTGCCACCCGCATCCCCTATGATAAGTTATCTCTCCCTAAAACAGGGATGGGGAACTGGATCCAGAAGGTGGGCTTCTGGACACCCAGTGTCATAATTGGGGGCTTACGAAACCCTGCAGGAAGCTTTGCTGGGCGGCCAGTCAGTTGACTGCTGGTGGCTCCAACCTCTCTTTTAGCCTTGCCACATCTTTGTGCACCCCACATCTGACATCGAACGCACCATAAGTTGTAGGGTAGGTGAGCATAGGTTGTCTGAAATGGATTCATGGGCCAAATAGGGAGAGCTGGCAGGCCCAAAGCTATGCAATCACTGAAATGACCTATCCCGGTTTGACGCATACAGCTGAAGTGATGAATCTGGGGGAGCAGTTTGGCTTAGGCTTAGACTTCAACATTGTGAGCTACCCTCAAATGCAATAAAGCAGGCTTTTGGAAAAATGCTGCCTTTTCATTTTATTCTTTCTTAACACAACTTGCAGGAAAGCAACAGGTTATGCTACTGAAGGTTTTGTAGTAGAAGTAGCATCCATATCATTATACAGAGCTGAGCTAGGGGGTACAGACCCACAAGTACAAAGGTGGTGAAAACATTGTTTCGTTGAAAAGCTCTTATCCTTGAAAATGTCTACCCCGGGCTCTGTGATCTGTTCAGAGATGAGATTATTGAATGTTTCCAGCCAAGCACAATTGAGAAGCATTAACTACTAGTAAAAATTCAAACGTGGCTGCACTTTTCGATTTCTCTTTACTTGATTACTTGGTATTGTGGACAATAAGAGCTTTAAGCATGAGTAAGAGATTGACAGAGCAATTGACACCTCAGGAATGAACTGCTTCCTGTGTAGAACACCTCTGGCCTCTCCCACAGCAAAATGGTAGCTCTGCATGATGCCAAACCTTCTATATGTCAGAGAGTAAAATGCTAGCTGTGGAACAAAATGTGTAGATTGTACAATATTGGTAGAGGTGGTGTAGATTTAAACAGGGGGTTTCTCTGGTTTCAAAGCTGTCTTTGTTCACATCCTCAAAATGAATCTTTTCTTTCTTACATCAATTTATGGTTTTGCACACATTTAAAGCACACTTAAAGACCATTACCTTCAAAGGATCTAAAAAAAAATCAGTTTAACCCTCACAGAGCAACAATTCCAGCACCTTTAACTATCTACAGTTAGGCCAAAACCAGGCCTAAACCCTGATTGAAATGGAACCAGAAAATCAGTTTCTTCCAAAAGCGCCTGGATCTGGTCTGCAACCACTCGCTCCAGAACCTTGCCCAGGAAAGGGAGATTAGCAACTGGCTGGTAGTTTGTTAAGTTTTCTGAATCCAGGGAAGGTTTCTTTAAGGGGTGGTTTTATCACTGCCTCCTTCAAACAGGCAGGGACCACCCCCTCTTGTAAAGAGGCATTGATCACCTCCCTGGTCCAGCCAGCTGTTCCCTCCCTGCTAGTTTTTATTAGCCTAGAGGGGCAAGGGTCTAGAGCAGAAGTGGTCAGCCTGACTGATCTGAGCACCTTGTCCACATCCTCAAGCCCTACCAACTGAAAATCATTCAACACAACAGGACTAGACTGTGCTCTGGACACCCTATGAGATTCATCTGCTATAACAGCAGAGTCAAGGTCTTGGTGGATGCAATCAATTTTATCCTCAAAATGCTTTGCAAACAGGTCACAGCAAGTTATCGTTGGTTCTATCACCTCCTTTGGGCCAGCCTGTAAAAGGCCCCATACAACCCAGAAAAGCTCTGCCGGACAGCATAATGAGGATGCAATGGAGGCAGCAAAGTATGCCTTCTTTGGTGCCTTCACTGCCACTAGGTAGGCTCAATAATGAGCCCTTACCAGTGTTTGGTTGTATTCATTCAGATCTTTCCTCCCACCTTGTTTCCTCACCCTATGGAGTATACCAGGGGGCCAATCAGGCTCCACAAAGTGGGAAAGGGCACTCAGGGGTGATCGTGTCAATAACCTGAGCCATTTGGGTGTTCCAGAGGTCAGCCAGGGCTTTGACAGGAGCACCAGTCATATCAGCTGGGGGGGACCCCAGAGCCGTTTGGAATCCCACTGGATCCATCAGCTTTCGAGGGCAGACCTTGCTAATAAGTCCCCCACCCTGTGGAGAGGAAAAGGTGCTGACATTCTAAATCTCAGCAGGAAGTGATCTGACCACAACACGGGACTGATGTCAATGTTCCCCACCTTCAAATCACCCTCTTCCTGCCCAGTTGAGAAAACAAGGTCCAGTGTGTGGGCTGCCATGTACATTGGGCCAGTGACATGTTGGGACAGCTCCATGGTTGTCATGATGGCCATGAAGTCCTGAGCCACCCCAGAACCAGCTGCTTCGGCATGGATGTTGAAGTCTCCCAGAACCAGTCATCTCAGAGTCCTCAACAATGCCTCCAACACCAGCTCTGTCAGCTCAGGCAGGGAGACTGCTGGGCAGCGAAGTGGGCAGTAAATAGGGATGGTTTCCTGGTTTCCTACCCCATCACATGTGTTGCCTAACTGTGGTGTTATATGTGTGATAGCTTATTCAGACATTGCCTGGTGGGCACATATGTGTCAACAAGTTTGCAAGGGAATTTTCTTTCTTTTTTTAAACTTTGAAACTGCTTCCACCAGTAGGGTTAACCTGAGAATTTGCCTTGCAACAAATTTTGAGAAGAATTTTATTGGGTTTCTGAAGAGTGTCTACAACACCATCTCCTCTTGTGCAATCACTGGTTTTATGGGGCATTGTTAACTCTTGGAGTGATTTAGTGTTTTTATTATTCCTTTTTGATTAGTGTTTTACAGAACGGAGCTAAATCGCTCAGAGTAGAGCAGGCACAGTTTATCACAGACAATGCCTCTCTGCTTCTCTCCCCCTCCACCATTTTTAAGGACTGTTTCTATATAATGCATGTGTTCATACAAGTCACTTTTATAGCAAAAGCAAAACAAAACAATTAGGGATGCAGGGAGTTGTCTTACACTGTGTCAGACTGTCAGTTCATCTATCTCAGAATTATAAAAAATGAAATACAGTAGCTCTCTAGGGTTTCAGACAGGAGTATCTCCCAGCTTTACCTGAAAAGACCTGTTAGCTGTTATCAACCCTGGAACACAGGAAATGGCTGTTTCTACAGAGCCACTTCCTGCTCAGAAATGCTCAAATTTGGGAGGGGGGGGAGCTGCAGTCCATCTAAAAAAATCCACATAAAATGTACAGGATATGCATAGCTGTGGCAGATTACCATTGGTTTTCTGCTGAAACTACCATAATCAGATACAATCCAGTACAGTCAATGGGGCTTTGTAGCAGTTGGGGTATTGGTTACTACTTGAAGATCTAATATTAGAGTTCCCACCAACTTCGTCTAAAGCAAAATTTTGAGGTGATTTTGGAAGTTCCTCCCCTAAGGGAAATATTAACAACATTATCGTTTTTCCAAGACTAGCTGCATTCTCAAGGGTATATATCAACATCTGTGATAATTATCATGGAGCGTGGTGTTATATGATAGAAGTATACAGAGTTATTTTAAGCCCACTATTTTTCCTCTTTTTTATTATTTTATCTAAACCTTTTCATCCATCCCAATAAAGAAGAGAAATAATGCCTGATCCTCCTTTCTGTGGGTTTGTGGAGATATCCCATCAATATCTCTACTGGCAACATTACGCTAAAAGCAATTCACTTATTGGCATATTTAACAGCCCCTTAGTTTATGCATAGCTTTGTCAAGTCTGATTGGAATCAAATCAGTCAGTTGACCCAATGCACTAAATCTAAAAAGTGGCAGCCCCCAGTTCCTCTGTTATCAGAAAAGCCGGCCTTCCCTAGCTTGTTGGTGAGGTGGATCAATGCAATTATCATCCCCTGACATATGGCAAGGAGCTATGAGTATTTTCACATGAACTAAATTGAATGGGACACAAATCATTGGCTTATGTCAAGGAAACCAGAGTCAGCACCTGAAATGCTGCAGATTTCAGAGGGTGCTGACAGCCGGTGAGTGAGGCAAACAGAGCAGCATGCTTCTGCTATCGTGATGGACAAAACTCACTCAAGCACAGCTGGTTTTTAATATTTGCTCTGTCACCCAGAGCAAGTTAAGTTACACAATCTGATCTATGCTCTAGGTTGTCAGGGTTTTATTGTTATTATTATTTATGTGCAATTCTTCATTTATTTTCATATTCCCTCCAGAGGCCAAGCAGCTTTCATTCTCTTGGATGCTATGTTTGGTTAACTGTAGTAGTGTACTGTGCAAATTTTCATGGCACTAACTATAGGGGCTGAGAATCATTCCAACTCTGGTGGAAAGAAAGAGAGAAAAAGTATTGCATTGGGGGTTTGATATTTCCATTGCTTGCATTTAGGTCACATTTAAAAACTGACATTTGAGACCTCTTAGGGTGAACTAACTATTTTAAATGGAAGTATATATTTGTACTGGAATTTGTGATATGCAGTTTTGCCTACTATATAAAACATTTTAATGGAATTTTCACTGCAATTTTTACAATGCCAATGCAATTTATGTGCACAATTTAACTTAGCACATGCATTTTTGTATACATTACTTGACTGGAGAACCATATTTCGAAATTCAGAGAAGTGTCAGTTTTAAAGGATGACTGGCTTTCAATTTGAAACTCCTTTTGAAAAGTAAAAACAATGAAGGTTTGCTTTTATATGTGAACTGAATCAAATTCCTCCCCCATCCCTGGTTGCTTGTGACAGAAAGTGGAGGGGCAGAAGAGGAGTGAAGCTACAACAGAACTCAAATGGGGGCTTGGATGATGGTGGAAGAGAGAAGTTCCACTCTGGCTCAGATAAAAATCCACGTTAGAGAAGAATCACAGGGCTGCATTGCTTGCTTTGTATTGAAGGTGACATTATGAGTTGCCACAACTCTTCTTCTCAACCAATGAATCACAACTTTGGCAACATTAATAGTGATTACTGGAAACCATGGTAGACTTTCTGTCACATGAAGTTTTAGAACTGGGGTAAGATGTCTTTCTGAAAGATATATTCTGCTGTTAAGCTCCAAGTTATGCATTTGATGCAGGACTTACTAGATAAAAATTTCTTGGCCTTTGATATACAGAGATCAGACTAGGCAATTGTAAGGTCCCTGCTGGCCTTCAAATCCATGAATTGTGTATGCCAGGCTGGGAATTGTACATTCAAATGAGTACTTCTAAGGACTGTAAAAGCCAAGGAAAAAAGTTTGCCTGAGCTCAGAGTTACACACAAATATTTCTTAAGATGAACTTTTCTCTGTGATGGTACTAATCTATCAACTGAAACCTTTCAAATTCACTTCGCTGGGTATTTATCTGAACTTTCAGCAGGTCAAAATTCAATGAAATGTAAAAAGAAAACCAGGGGGAGGGGTACATTGCCTGAATTCCCTGGGTTTGATAATTCCTTCCTTCCACTGAAGTGATCTTACCTCCAGCCCAGGAGGGGCTCATAAATTGGGTCCAGTGGGGTGGAAAGCAGTAGGGTGGGGAGACCTTCAGTGGGTGAAGGCAGAGCCAATGACAAACAAACTATACTGAATTCTACAAAGGCAACACAGAGGAAAGGAGTAGGAAGCTTACAAGTAATGGAACACCCTCCCATCAGATGTTAAGGAGATGAGTATAGAAGACATCTGAAGGCAGCCCTGTGTAGGAAGCCCTGTATACACTTTTAATGTGTGATGTGATTTTACATATGTTGGAAGCTTCTCAGAAAGGCTGGGGAAACCTAGTCATATGGGAAGGGTAAAAATAATAAAATTAGTAGTAGTAGTAGTAGTGTCAAACCACCACCATCCCAGTCTGCTTACAGATAAGAACACAGGCAGGTAGCTAAAAGAGTGACTGAACTCAAAGAGACAGTACTTCATCACACTATTGGACTGAAATCAGCTGATCAGGAAGCCAGGTTGGATCCAGAGGGATGATCAAGTTGTGTGGAAGAGGATGCTGGTAAGTCAGAATGAAAGCCATTTTTGGCAGTAGGGCCTTATTGAATTCATAATGCAGTTCTGCATTTAATTAAATGTTAATGGGGGGAAGTGAAATTGTAGCGGTAATGCCACCAGAATGCAACCCGTAAGCGTGTAAGAAGAGCCCTGCTGGATCAGATCAAAGTCCTTTGTGGGCCAACATGCAGTTTCTTATCCTGTTAGCCAATCAGATCCCCTGAGAATCTTACTATCAATGGCCCATCAGTTAAGGACCTGTGTTGTAATCAACTTGAGAAAAATGGGTGCTCTTAAATACCATTTGTGGTTGTAGGATAGTTCAGGTAAGCCCTTCAATGGTATTTTGAACCCAAACATTCCTTTCATAGCTCTATGCTTTCCTTTTGGGAGGGTATCATTGGCAGAAATGGTTAAATAAATAATAATAATAATAAATAATTATAAAGTAGCAGCTGTTTCACTCTGCAGGAGTGCATATTGCTCATGGAAATGACGTTTGATCATAAAGCAAGCCTACAGCCTTCTGACTTTCTCCTTGCTGTATTTATTTGTTGTGTATAGAGTGCACTGCACACTTATCTGGATACCAAATACATCATTATAAAAGCTGACAGATGGAAACGGGTATGTACATAAGATATACATAGCTGTTCCCTGGGAAGAGGGATTGACAGCTAAACCACTCTGTAAGGACAATATGGGTCTTCTAACAACTCTCAGCACCCTTAACTACAGTTCCTCGGATTCTCTGGGGGAAGGAAGCTGTAACAGTTTAAAGTAGTATCATTGTTTTTCATACATAGAATGTGGATACGGTCAGAGAGAAACTACTTGTGTAATTTGGCAATCTCTTTCTCCATCAATGATCCAGCTCTTACTGCCCCCCCTCACTTTGCTGTATTCTCCCTAGAACTACTTAAAAAGTTGGCAAACATGAGCCAGAGTGGAGGCCTACTGGAGCTTCGCACACAAAGCTGTGTTAGAAATTAAAGCTGGCAGGGAAGGAAAAGGAAGAGGGAATTGGGGAATATTTAAATCTTCTGCCTTACTCATTTTCTTTTTGCAGCATTCAAGTGCTGAAGACTTTTCATACAGGTTGTGCAGCTTGAAAGAGGGGGGCTGAACATAGAATTATGAATAGATAGACAGTTTGCCTTTAAGAGGATTTTGGGTTTTTTTTAAAAGGCAAGTTTCTTGTGGGAGCTCAGAAGCAGAACACCTGCTTTGTATGCGGAAGGTTTCAGCATCTCCAGTTAGAGCTGAGAGAGAGCTTGAATCTCTTCTGAAAAGCTAACCATAGTTAGCAAAACTTGCTACAGATGTAATTTTGGAACATCGGTTAGCTCTGAAAGTGAAGGGAGGATGAGGGCAGATGAGAGGGTAGTAGTTACTGTATAGTGTTGGACTCGAACCTGAGATTGTTGTTGTTGTTTAGTCGTTTAGTCGGGTCCGACTCTTCGTGACCACATGGACCAGAGCACGCCAGGCACTCCTGTCTTCCACTGCCTCCCGCAGTTTGGTCAGATTCATGTTTGTAGCTTCAAGAACACCGTCCAACCATCTCATCCTCTGTCGTCCCCTTCTCCTTATGCCCTCCATCTTTCCCAACATCAGGGTCTTTTCCAGGGAGTCTTCTCTTCTCATGAGGTGGCCAAAGTATTGGAGCCTCAGCTTCATGATCTGTCCTTCCAGTGAGCACTCAGGGCTGATTTCCTTAAGAATGGATAGGTTTGATCTTCTTGCAGTCCATGGGACTCTCAAGAATCTCCTCCAGCACCATAATTCAAAAGCATCCATTCTTCAGCGACCAGCCTTCTTTATGGTCCAGCTCTCACTTCCATACATCACTACTGGGAAAACCATGGCTTTAACTATATGTATCTTTGTTGGCAGGGTGATGTCTCTGCTTTCGAACTTGAGATAGCAGAGTTCGATTCCCCATTTATCATGAAGCTTCATGGGTGATCTTGGGCCTGTCACCAACTCTCAACCAACCGTAGTTCATAGGGCTGCTGTGAGGATAACATAGAGACGGGGGAGAGCCAAGGATGCTTGAGCTAATTAGAGGAAAGACATGATATAAATACATTGGGTTACACGTATGCTAGTCCTACAGAGAGTATAGCTATTTAAATTAATGAATATGGCTTAATGTGGGTCTATTAATTTCAATGGGTCTTAGTTGGATATAACCCATAAATAAACAAACAATAATATATATATAAAGGTAAAGGTACCCCTGCCCGTACAGGCCAGTCTTGACAGACTCTGGGGTTGTGCGCCCATCTCACTTAAGAGGCCAGGGGCCAGCGCTGTCCGGAGACACTTCCAGGTCACGTGGCCAGCGTGACAAAGCTGCATCTGGTGAGCCAGAGCCACACACGGAAACACCGTTTACCTTCCCACTGGTAAGCGGTCCCTATTTATCTACTTGCACCCGGAGGTGCTTTCGAACTGCTAGGTTGGCAGGCGCTGGGACCGAGCAGCGGGAGCACACCCCGCCGCAGGGATTCGAACCGCTGACCTTTCGATCGGCAAGTCCTAGGAGCTGAGGCTTTAACCCACAGCGCCACTTGCGTCCCAGTAAAATATATAGTCAATAATATTAGGATGATTGTTCACTGGGGTCTTTGTGTTCCTACATAAGAAGAAGAAGAGTTTGGATTTGATAGGTTTCATGTATCATTTTAGGAAATGCAAAGTGGGTAAATTAATTAAAAATGCATTCAAAACCAGAATTCTTCTCAATCCCTCTTCCAAACTGGATTGATACCACTTTGTCTCCAGAGACTGTCAACTTTTAAAATTTATGGTAGTACCACCTTCTCTTTTTATTTCCCCACATAAACATCCTCATAAGAACAAATCTGAGTTTCCTTTATAATCATGTGATATTATTTATGTAACATTCCAAAACTAGAGTGCCAAACTTGACAGTACACCATTTAATACAACTCGCTGAATAATAATAATAATAATAATAATAATAATAATAATAATAATTTTAATGTCAATAGCAGGATATCTGTGGCTGAATGGGCATAATTTAAAATGGAACTGGGGGGGGGGCTTAAGTAAGAGGAAGGGGCTGTATATCAGTGGTAGAGTTTATGCTTTGCATTCAGAAGGTTCCTAATTCAAGCCCCAGCAACTCCCAAGTACGGAAGGAAAATATTCCCTATCTGACACACTGGGCAGCCACTTGGGTTGGATTTAGACTGATCTGGAAAATGCTATTTTTTTAAAAAAAATAGTATAACTCTCAATGCAATTTGACATTGACAATGGATTGCTACTCTACAGCACCCTCTGGTGTCACATTTTTATAACACATTTTTAACGTTTTCACTGACCAGTGTAGATTAGTCTTGTATACTGAGCTAGATAGATGGTCTGACTTAGCATAAGGCAGCATCGAAAATGTTCCTGCCCCCCCAACCCCAGCCCCCTCCAGCCCCATAACCACTCCTAAAGTGTCATTTCACAAAAACAAAGCAAAACTAAAATATAATAACATACCAAATAAATCACATTTCAGTACTATAACTATAACAAGAATATTGGATACATGCACTACCCAACAGGGAAAATAACAGTTTCACCTTGTTCCTAGAAACACCCCTCCCATGTTGTTGCTCACACTCTTTCTCCTACAGCAGCTTCTTATAATGCTTCCATGGGCAGTGGATAGAGTAGTTGGAAATGTCCTTCCCATTGTGTTTCTTATCATGAATCACAATGAAAGGGATGCCTGAGGGGGCATATATGTAGATGCTTTGTAATCAATGCAAATATTAACTGCTAAGCTGCTTGTCAGGATCATAGCTGGCCTTACTATAAGGAGCACAAAGGGCCACCTGGTTTGCAATTCACACATGCAGGGTTATCATATGATGGCTGCAAATTCAACTAATGACTTGCACGGGGCAGTTGACCATGAATGACCCTAATTTGCTGTCCCTGTTTTGCCCCCATCCACCCCATGAAAGTTCAAAAAAGATCCCCCCACACTCCAGTTCTAGGATAGGGTTTTGCAACCTTGGTGGCCAGTCAAAAATTGGGTACTGGCTAGTATCTGTCTACTGTCCGCCTTCTGCCATAAAGAGTATAGCAGTAGGAAGAATGAGTCTGATGAAGTGTGTGTGTGTGTGTGTGTGTGTGTGTGTGTGTAGAAGACGTACTATCAGACCAAAATTGCTGCCTACTAGTTTTATGCTCAAAGTGGGATAAGTATGTAGTAGATATTGAAAGACAGCGAAAACTGTAGTAATTGCTAAATCAATTGAAATGTCCTTTTAGCTCAAGAATATGCTTCCAGCTCATTTTACCCATTTTCTGCTATCATATCTCTCGCAGGGGAACACAGTTCCATTATAAATCTATTGAGTACAGTATACCTATTTTCTACCCTTTTTTGTTATATCTCCATTATAACTCTATTGCCATGGTTGGGAATCCCTGGCCCTTGGACCTAATTAGGTCTGCAAGGCCTCCTCATTTTGCCTGTGATGCTGCTATGAGTCACACCAGCTGTAGACTGGAATCATATGAAGGCAGGTGTTGGGTAGGTAATGATGGAGCTTAACTGAAAGCAGGGTCTGAGGGCACTGCTGATCAGCTGCTTTCAAACCATGTGGGCAAAGGAAAATAAAACCATTTTTTTAAAATTTGTAATCATTTTCCCATAATGAAAAAAAACTTTATTATCATATTATTATTTTATAATAAATAATTCTTTATAATATAGAACAAGCAGTACTTGGTAAGCAAAAGCCACCCAAAAAGAAGAACAGAGCAATAGATTTTAGGCTATTGCTTATTACAGATATAGTCTTCTTGATTGCCATTACAGGCTAAAAGTATAAGCTACAGTGAGGAATGCTTGGGCTAATTAGAGATCATATCATGAAAAAAACGAAAGAAAGGTCAGGTCAACCAGATCATTTTGTACCAAGAGGTTGGATACCATCCTGTCTCAGATTTTGATGTGTATAAGATAAACAGTGGCAAATTGCATGTTTCAGAGGTTTTGATTTGTCTTACATAGATCTTATGTTTAGGACCAACATTTTTTAATTTAATCATGAGGCTACCTGGTAACTAGAGGTGATATCATAACACTAGTGTAAATTTGCTTTGATGTGAGCTCGCTTGAGTTTGCATATTTGATTGTGTGAAGGAATTTAAACCTTTGTGGGGCTTGGCAAGTCCTTCCAAGTCTGCCAACACCCCAGCCTCCTCAAAATCACATCTGGCAATTTTCCCAGCTGTTGAACCTGCTTGGAACTCAAAGACATACAGCCTCAAGGGCAGCCAAGGACAAAATGTTTTTGTCCCCTTTAGAAGCTGTTGTTTACATCTAGTGTTTAAAAACTGGATGGTTAAAGAAGACTATTTATTCTGAAGAATGAATGACACCTGCCAAATGTCATTAAAAGCCAATCAAAACAATGGATTCTGCTTATTAAATCTGCATATTAATTCCACTTGAAACACAATATTATAAAGCAGGTAATAAATGTTTGGGTACACAGTGATTGTGTGTGACAAGCCATCAATGCAACTATTCACTTTGAGAATGGCTTAGTAAATTGTTTATTAATCCAAACCTTGTTGTTTCTCTGATTTGAGATGCTCTTATTGCTGTAGGGCCTGTGTTTCTCTCTCTTTCTTGTGTTTAGATGATGGGAAGAGATGTATATTTTTTATTCTCTTTGCTTGAACCTTAGAAAAGGCATCAGGCTGTAATGTTGGGAAAAAATATTAATAAGCAGAGTACATGCTGGGCAGATCAGTTGGTTAGAGTGGAGTGCTGATAGTGACAATGTTGCAGGTTTGATCCCCATAAATGACAGCTGCATATTTCTACATTGCAGGGGTGGACTAGATGATCCCCAGTGTCCCTTCCAACTTTATGGTTCTTTGGTTCTATGACAGTTCTTAGGGTGGAATTTAATTAGTATTATGAACAATGGCCATGCAGAGAGTGAAATTCTGAACTGTCTGAGACGAACTCATTATAAAAATCTTGCATCTTTATATGCAGCAACATTTGCTGTCTAGATAGACGATCATGGGTGTTTGTGTGTAATGGAAGTGGAAACGAAACAGTGTGCTGGTGTTTCAGGACTCTGAATGTGTTTCATATGCATAGACACTGTAGACTATATGGGAAATTGGGGAGAGCACTTAACTGCTTTTTCACATGGGGTTTAAAATGATGAGAATTGAGGAATGAGCATTTATTACGGTGGCCAGAGACCTCCTTCAATTCTTTTCACCCTTCTTTCCTTTTTGCTATTTAAAAGGCTTTTGTTTGTAATAATAATAATAATAATAATAATAATAATAATAATAATAATAATAATAATAATAATATATTAATACCCTGCCCATCTGGCTGGGTTTCCCCAGACACTCTGGGCAGCTTCCAACAAAATATTAAAATACAATGGCCTGTTAAACATTAAAAGCTTCCCTAAACAGGGCTGCCTTCAGATGTCTTCTAAAAGTCTGGTAGTTGTTTTTCTCTTTGACCTCTGGTGGGAGGGCATTCCACAGGGCGGGTGCCACTACCGAGAAGGCCCTCTGCCTGGCTCTCTGTAACTTGGCTTCTCACAGCGAGGGAACAGCCAGAAGGCCCTCTGTGCTAGACCTCAGTGTCCAGGCAGAACAAATGGACCAAGGCCCTTTAGGGCTTTAAAGGTCAGCACCAACACTTTGAATTGTGCTCGGAAATGTACTGGGAACCAATGTAGATCTTTCAAGGCTGGTGTTATGTGGTCTTGGTGGCCACTCCCAGTCACCAGTCTAGCTGCTACATTCTGGATTAGTTGTAGTTTCCGGGTCACCTTCAAAGGTAGCCCCACATAGAGCGCATGGCAGTAATCCAAGCAAGAGATAACTAGAGCATGCACCACTCTGGCAAGACAGTCCGTGGGCAGATAGGGTCTCAGCCTGCATACCAGATGGAGCTGGTAAACAGCTGCCCTGGACACAGAATTGACTTGCACCTCCATGGGCAGCTGTGAGTCCAAAATGACTCCCAGGCTGCACACCTGGTCCTTCAGGGGCACAGTTAGCCCATTCAGGACCAGGGAGTCCCCCACACCCGCCTGCTTCCTGTCCCCCCAAAACAGTACTTCTATCTTGTCAGGATTCAACCTCAATCTGTAAGCCTACATACTGGTGAACACCCAGCCAAATCCCCCTGATGATCTCTCCCAGTGGATGCATGTAGATGTTGAAAAGCATGGGGGAGGGGACAGAACCCTGAGGCACCCACAAGTGAGAGCCCAGGGGTCTGAACACTCATTCCCCCCCCCACTTTCTGAACACGGTCCAGTAGGAAGGAGTGGAACCACTGTATAACAGTGCCCTCAGCTCCCAGCCCCTCTAGACGATCCAGAAGGATGTTATGGTCGATGGTATAAAAGCTGCTGAGAGATCCAGCAGAACTAGGAAACAACTCTCACCTTTGTCCCTAGCCCACCAGAGATCATTGACCAGCACGACCAAGGCAATTTCAGTCCCATGATGAGGCCTAAATCCTGACTGGAAGGGATCCAAATGGTCCACTTCTTCCAGGCGTGCCTGGAGTTGTTCAGTAACCACTCTCTCAATCACCTTGCCTAAGAATGGAAGATTTGAGACTGGGTGATAATTGGCCATATTGGCCGGGTCTAAAGATGTTTTTTTAAGAAGCAGTTTAATGACCGCCTCTTTTAGCGGGTCTGGGAAGGCTCCCTCACAGAGAGAAGCATTCACCACCCTGCAAAGCCCATCGCCCAGCCCTTCCCAGCTCACTTTTATCAGCCAGGATGGGCAAGGATCAAGGAGACAGGTGGTTGGTTTCACTCATCCAAGCAGCCTGTCCACATCCTTGGAGGTAACAGATTGGAATTGATCCCATGCAACTTGACTAGACAGGACTCTAGCACTCTCCCGCCCTGGCCCTGCTCCCACAGTGGAATCTACCTCTTCCCAAATCTGAGCAACTTTATCTGCAAAAAACTTTGCAAAATCATTGCAGGAGATCTTGGGGTCCCTACCAGGCCCCGGTGATGACCGTGGTTCCGATAGATGGCAAACCACCTGAAAGAGTCTCCTGCTGCTGTTTTCTGCAGATGCAATAGAGGCTGTGAAGAAAGTCTTCTTTGCTGTCGCCATTGCCACTTGGTAGGCTCGACATTGAGCTCTAAAAGAAAAAGAAAGAAAGAAAAGAAACTTTGACAACATAGTTCTAGCTATCACAGTATATCACATGCATAGAGCCCCTGCAATGATGCTAGTGACAGGTAGAGTGGGGGTTTTTAAGTGTAAAAATGGGGGAAGGGAACAAAGGAAGACACCGGCTAGGAAGAGAAACATTCCTTCCTGATAATATTCTCAACAGTGTAGTGTAATGATTAGAATATTAGACGAGGATCACGGAGACATGGGTTCATAGAATCACAGAATCTGTGGAGTTTGAAGGAATAATGCAGAAGGAAAATGCAAGGTTATTTTGACCCAATGTCTATCTAACACAGTGTTCTGAGGAAAAGATAAAGGGGGAGAACCATTTAAACTGCCTCAAGCTTGGAGGAAAGGCGGGATATAAACATAGCTCTTGTTGCTTACTACTACTACCTGTTGTTGTTATTATTTTACTTTCACTTACAAGGGTCAAAATTATGAAGATAAAACCATGTCTTCAAATTAAGGAGAGTCATTGGGAGAATCCAGCCCAACCCTAGTGCCTTGCAGTTCAACAAAATCCCCCCCCCCCCGCAAAGCACCCCCAATGTCTCCTTAAATATCTATACAGGAATAGTAAACAGGAAAATAAAGTAGCAACAGCCTTTGTTTTGAGAACTCACCCAGTCGGCAGATTAGTAAGCGGTCATAGACTAAACAGGAACAAACAGTAAAAAATTGAAAGAGAGAGTACTATTAGTGAGCACGTAAGTAATGATGAGTTGCTACTTGGCAAATGGTCATCTACATGACCCACCCACTTCCACCCTTCTCCCGCCTTCCAAATGGATCCTCCATTACCTGTCAATGAAGACTCCTCCAAGTACGAAAGCCATCTGTTAAATCTCCAGTTCTCCAAGAAAATCCTCACAGAAGCAGCATGAGTATCGTAATAAACGTATTTTAGGACTTCTGTCCTCAGGAAACAAACATGCACACACACTCCCATTTCAGCCTTATTCAGAGCAGAAGTTTTATTTTGATGGGAGTACTCAAAAATAAGTGGTTTAAGTACTCCAGCCTTGGGAAGAAAAACACACAAACCTACACAAAGCCCTTTATTTTCTGTTCTAAGGTCATACACATCTCCCAAGCACAGCTGCTATAACAGCCAGGAGATCACAAGCCTTGCCAGCAGTAGGACGCTTTAGTGAAACCTATGTGTGTATATAATGCATAATTATCCATAAATCCATGTGCATGCAGGCACACACACTCACACTTGTACACACACTACACAATAATACCCAGGGAACTACACAATTTTTCCTCTTTAAACTTCATTAATCTTCTGTGCAAATGGAAAGACTTCCCTTGAGTGACATTTTTATGTTAAAATTATATTATATTTGATTTGAAAAGCAACCTAATTAAGGTTGGCTTCCTGTAAGCTATTTAAGTCTCACCTCCCAATGGAACCGTGGAACATTTAGAAAAATAATGAATTACATCTTATATAATCTTTATTGCTACTTTTTAAATGAGTAATATATTCAGTTTTGGTTGAAATAACATATCCCTGAGGAGCAATTCATTTCCACAAATTAGATTGGCTCCTCACAGACAAGATTATTAAGCATGAAAGTTATTGGGCTTTTTTGTGCCCTATAGGAACCATATTTTTTGTCGAATCAAGCACTGAAATACAACTTAAAACCTGGCGATAAAAAATATATGCAACAACAGCTACATTTGAAGTGCTAACAGTTTCTCGCTCCCCATTTTCCCTTTTGAACCCTTTTGGCATAAGATCAGTTAAAACTAGCTCTGAGCAGATGATAGATCTTAAGAACTACTGATAGTCCATCCCACTCAGCACTGTATCTCCTGAAAAAAACCATCCAACAAGGGAGCACAGCTGAATGATGTTTCTGGAATTGCTGACATTCCTATTTTTTTTATTTTGACATTTCGGTAGTTCTGTGCTAAGAAAAAAAATGGGGAAAGCAGAAGGATGGGTACTATTGTTTCAGTCCAGGGGCCACATTTCCTTCTGCGCAACCTTCTCAGGGCCATGTATTAGTGGTGGGGATGGTCGGTTACTTCATTCACTCTTGCACTTCCCTCTCTATCCTCCACTAGGCTAGAAACTTTATAATATTTCAAGGGCAGATTCCAGGCAGGCAAAAACATTCAAGTAGTGAGCAAAGCAGGGCTGATGAGGGGTGAGGTTCAGGAGACTGTGGGGGCTGAGGAGAGTCCCAAGGGGAAGCTTGGAGGGTTCCATTTTGCCCTGAGAGAATCTGTCTCTGTAATAGTTCATTGCATGTCAAGGTCCCCAGGGCCACCCCAATAACTCACACATCACACAAAATTTTTGTTTAAGGTTTTTGGCATAATTTTGGCCACAAATTTATTAAAATACAAAAATGTGAGTGGTTGCTTAGGCATTGGTTGCAACTATCTGCCCCCCAGTGGGGGAACAGTCTGACATTCTGCACGCCTGCGAAAGTCAGAAAAGGGGAATACACTTGGGGGTAGCGACAGAGCAGGGAACCTGCCCTCAGCCCTCCCCAAATGCAACCAGGAGCTCTTGCAGTGGCCCGAGCCTCCTTGACAGGGTGGGCAAGCAATAGTTAGCCCCCGATTCATTTAACGGAATCCCTTGCAGCAGCAGCATTAGAGGGGCAGGCACAGCCAATCCATGCCCCTCAACCAACCAAACCATAGACCAATGCCTAACCGTAACCTTACAAGTTGTGATGATTTGCTATGCAGTAGGCAAAACCAAATGGCCCCTGCCAATCAGCCAGATTGGACAAAATTCCTACTGAGCCCCTGCCCCAAGAGCAGACGACCCCATGACAGGCATAGCAAGGTCAAAGCAAACAACCCTAAATATAGGGAGGGGGAGATGGGCAATCCGCTGCATGGGCGAAAAGAGGAAGCCCTAGCCTTGTGCAAGGAGTTTTAGCATTTCTGGCTGTCAATCAACAAATGGCAATATTAACTTCTTCCCAACAACAAGGGAAGCCCAATCGCATCAGTGGCCAATGATCAATTAGCCCGCCCCACAACTCTGGAGTTTCCTGGTGGCCCCCACCACAACACATGCTCTCCATGAAGAACACACTTTGTTTTCACAAAGGAAAATTTCGTGTCAGGACAAACTTCTTTGTGGTCACGTTCTGCTCCCTGGCTTCCCACATACATCTGGCTGGGCACTGTGAGAACATGATGCTGGATGAGATGGGCTATTGACCTCATCCAGCAGGCTATTCTTATGTCCTTGTGCTCATGTTCAAAATTATATGAGGCTTTCTGGAGGGAACAATAAGGAAACATGTTAACAAACATACAAAGAATCAAATTCCAAATTAAGCGTAGCATTGTCATGTCTCAAACCTGTGATGGATTATAGAGTCGGGAAATTCTTCTTGTTCTCTCTCACCTGCCACCCCCTGCCTAGCCCATGTGGCTCTAAATCTGCC
This sequence comes from Podarcis melisellensis, assembly GCF_964234715.1. Taxonomy (NCBI): domain Eukaryota; kingdom Metazoa; phylum Chordata; class Lepidosauria; order Squamata; family Lacertidae; genus Podarcis; species Podarcis melisellensis. The sequence continues at coordinate 35,771,230 of NC_138547.1, forward strand.
AAACAGCAGGGACAGCTAAGGGACAGATAAGAGGACCATGAATGGACAGCATAGGATAAGTCACAGTTCTATCTTCTTCTGCATTCTCATTATAACTTTGAACAGGGCATGCAGCACCCCCAGGCTTACAAATTAGTTAAAATTGTGTAATTATCCCCACCCCCAGAGTATTAGGAATTTCAAAGTGTATTGGTGACTTCAATGTTGATTACTGCAGTGTACTCTGTATGAGTTTTCTCTTGCCATTGATCTGGAAGCTGTAATTACCGGGGTTATTGGGTTGTTGTATTTTGTAGTTTTATATTTTGATTTTATTCTGTGAACTGCCCCGAGACCTCTGGGTATAGGGTGGTATATAAATTCAACAACAACAACAACAACAACTTTATTATTTATACCCCATCCATCTGGCTGGATTTCCCTGCTCATAGATCTGAGATTCCTTCCTTTTTGTTCATGTTCCACACTTAAAAGAAATTGATATTTTAGTGTGGCAGCATCCAGACTGTGGAACTCTCTTTCTACTAACATCAGACAGGTGCCTTCACAGCTCTCTTTTTGTTGCCTGCTTAAAGCATTTTTGTTTAGGCAAAACCCCGTCTGGACATGTAGAAGTTACATATATTTTATTTATTTTCAGAAAGCAGAAATTTTAACCATCTTTTTAAAAAAAATTAATACCCTATTCTAACTGCTTTTTTGGTAATTTTAATGTTCTATTTTACATTGTTGTAAAGAGCTTAGGGGGTTTATTTTACAATCAAGTGGCAAATACATTTTGTAAAATAAAATAAATAAAGCTATTTTGCAAATCCTTGCTTAATTATTTCATATATGGGATTCCTTTGGGGTAATTTGCTTGTGTTACCAAAACTAATTTTGTATCCTTAGAAATGTAGCCTAGGTATAAAACCTTGACATTCTCCTTGGTTAAGGTAAAGTCTGGTAGAAACTCTAAATGTGACTGGAGGCTCACAATTTAATTTGCTCACTTTAAGCTCATTGATATCCTCTTCTACCCTGCCCCGCTTGAAGTAGGGGATGTCTGGGTTGTCCATACTTTGTTAGGATAAAGCCTAGAGATTAATTGCACTAATAACAATTGTTGTAAATTGTTGTACATGTTTGCTGCCAACAAATTAAAAATAAGGCCTAGATTCATTACTTTCGGGTACATGTCTGAATTTCTCATAACATAAAAGATGGGATTTTTCTAGCATTGCGCTTTCATAGAATGTGATTTTTCAGTTTCCTTTCTTGCTTGACTCTTTAATTTTGTCACTATGATTCAGTTCAAGTAAAAATCTCATTTAAAAAAGAGATGTCCAGATTATTATTTGTTCCCAAGTGAGATGTACCACAGGAGTAGGGAGCCTGCAGTCCTCCAGGTGTTGCTGGATTCAAACTCCTGCCTCCTCTTGGTCAGGGAGATGTCATAGATTCTGAGAAAGAGTGGGAGGTGTTTGGGTAGTTGCAGCTGAATGACCCTTTCAAGGGTCCTAATGGAATGGGAGGTGAGTTGGCAAAGGAATGTTCTGCCCCTGTGACACTGAAGACCCTTAGCCAGGTATGTCTTGTTGTGGATTTGCCCTCAGTGCATTCTCCTGCCAGTAAGGAACCTTTTGCTTTTGGGTAGGCAGCTGAGAACAATTGCTGAGCCAGCACCAACTCTGCCTCCATTTCCAAAGACACAGAGATGCCAGTGCTGGTGTGAACAAATCTCAAAGGCACAGCCCACTTGAAAAAGTGCCCATCTGGGAAATCGGCCTCTTGCCATACTAAAAGCTGTGCCTACCCTGTTCTTCAAAAGGGCGGTGCATGGGTATGACACTTGTTGGGTCAATGTCTCAACTAATACTTAGCCATGTGTCTGTACACCTTATGTACCTACTGTACCTTTTAACCTGTGCCTTGCCTATGTTACTGATCTGCTTTACACATTAAAGCCAGTGGCAGAAACAGAACAGGACATTTTTCTTCCAGCAGTGAGGTCCAGGACACTGATGAAGACGTGACAAAAGTTCAGTCTCTCTGCCTTGATTTAAGGAGAGGCTGATCTGTGAATCAGTCAATCACTTCCTTGCAATTGCTGGCATTAAGTACCAGCTACAACTGGGGCTCATTTGGAGAATCTTTGGCGTAGCAATCAACTGCTCAGAGAAACAGAGGAAATAAGGGCAGTCCTAGTGTCAAAAGATGAGAAGCAGTAATCTCTCATGTACTTCAGGGCTTGCTTGAGCTTCGAGCTCCAGGGAAATAGGTTGAAATATAGAAAGCTACAATATGTACATTCTGACCACCCCAAATTACAAAATTGTGTCTTACAGAGGGGAAAGGAATACAACACCATCTTCGCTGAAGAGTGTAGGCCTCAATCACCAGTAAGAAATAGCCATCTTGGGGGGAAATGGTAAAAAAGTAAATGGTCTGTGGGTGTCATAGGGATGGATGAATCTGTTAATTTTGATTTCTCTCAGTTTCTCATTTCCCCAAACTTATCTTCAGTTTGCAATATTTCAACTTCAGTTTTTCCAGGGGGTGGGGTAGGGGGACAACATAAAAATTTGCCAGCATTTTAGTCCTCATTTCTCCTAATATAAACATTTTTGCAAGCAATTTCCCCTTATATAATGCATTTGTAAGTTTTTTATATGTTTATGTATTTTTACACACAAATGCTTCCAGTATATGCATGTTGGTATATTTTTGGGGCAGTAGGGTATCTGCATCACAAAATTCAGAGAAGTATGAATTTTGAAGACTGTATTTCAGTTCACTTATTGCTTCTGGAATCACAAATTTGGTGGGGATAACGCTGTGTCCTCTGCTTCTGCCTTTATCTTAGGTGTGTGTGTATATTAGTAGTGTACGGAACCAAATCAGGCAAATCTGGAGGGCCTCTAGCCTTGGACAAGTTCCGTACACACAGCCACAGATTGCTGTGAGTTGAGTTGAACTGACCCAGAGTGATCTGTAGTGATCTGTGGTTGTCCACAGGCAAAGCCTTAGGTAGGAAGAAGAAGTAGGCAGAATGCAAAAATGGCTGAGACTTACCTGACCAGCAGCTATGTCTTCCTGGGAGAAGATGGGCCCAAGCTGGGATTTTCCTTGCAGCCTGATGTGCCACAGGATAAATGCCTCCACTGCACACCCATTGGCATCTGTTGAGCGGGTGCACAGGAAAGCTGCTTGCAAAGCAACATATATGTAGGATCTGATCTTGCATGGTGCCAGCTTGTGTGCAGGATTCTCCCACTTAGCATCTGTGAAGCCATGCACCCCCTGATAATTGTTAAGGTTTAAAAAAGTTTACACAATTTTTAGCCCTGCCTAAATTGTTTCAGGGACAAATTCAGAGTGGAGACGATAGAATCCAGGACCACATAGTAGATTGGGGGTCTATTAATCAAAAACAAGATTAGTACAATTCATTATTTGCAGATGCATTCTTAGCTTATTTTAATAGATATACTAGACAGACAGACAGACAGAGATTATAGATAGATACAGTATAGCAATCTTTCTCTCTTTGACAAAATTCAACATGTGCACTGTGACTAGATCCAAACACACGTAAGACAGATATGTCCAATTTCCATTAAGAAATGTTGAAGTTCACTGCTGCTCCTGGTGATGTGGATTAATTCCTACTCATCTTTTATGGCTTCAGGGGACAAGTCGATTCCTGACGCAAGTCATCTTGCATAACTGGTATTGCCTTCCTGGAGGGAAAAATGAGGTTTTGATGATGCTTAGAAACGAGATACTGCAAGATGCATTAGCCATTTAAAACCAAATGACCCAGAGGCAGGCAGAAGATAAAGGTTGAATGCTATTACTGCAAGGTTTAGGGTGGTTTTTTCAAATGCTTTAGGTCCTGTGCCTTTTACATCGTCATCCCTTTGTTGTGGAACAGATACAATAGCAAAGGTGCTCTGGCCCTTTAGTCTATTCAAGTCCAGAAGTTGAGCCATCAGCCCCCTTGATTCAAGCTAAAATATTTATTCATGTTGTTATACTTACTGCCTAACCCATCAGGAAGTGACAGGAAAGGTAACTAGTAGAATTTATAACTTCCTGTTTCTGAATAAATAAATAAAAACCTTCATATTGGAATGGAAAGTAGCAAGCAAATTGGATCCAGAAATCTATAAAGGAATCAAAGGCTATGTTCTTGCTCCACTATCAGAAACAGAATACCTTTGAATACCACCTGCTGAGAATTGCATGTGGGGAAAGTGCTGTTGCCCGTGGAACAGCCTTCTGAGAGAGCAGGATGCTGGTCCTTGGCCTGATCCAGCAGCCAGGTTCTTCGTCTATCCTTAAGGGTATCAACTCACCTGTTAAGGGACTTCTTTGCTGGTGTGGCTAGACTTCGTGCACTCCTTTGCTTTAGCCAGAACTAGATGATTGAATACACCAGCTGGTTTCCTAATCAACATCTGTTAGCTCACCAGATTCTATATGTAGCACAGTTGTACTCCAATTCCCCGCCCCTAGCCAACCAACAATGGCCAATCATCAGAGATGATGGATGGCTCTCTCCCTTTTCACCTACTCCACACTACTTGGTTGAATTATGGTTGACATCTAGGAGTGGCATGGTTTTGTTGCTTGTAGGGGCACAGGGCCTGGGCAAGTAAAGAAATGGGGGAGAAAAGCAGGTTATACAGATGCATTATAAGGTTAATGGTATCCTTTTAGGATATGTCAATGCACTGGGCTTTGTGGAAACTGGGGATAGGAGGCTTTAGACCTGACATGCACCTCAGGGGCAAATGCTGGACAGTGGGACCCAGGTGTATGCTCTGGGTTCATACTCAAGGCTCAGCTAGCAAAGAAGTAGTCATGTCTTCCCCATCCTTTACTGGAGAGCCACCGCATGTGGCTGCATCACATACGCAGGGGTTTAAAGAGATGCTTTTTACCAGAGTTGCCTAAAATCCTCACCTGCTCCATTTTTATTAATTTGAATTATTTGGTTTGCAGTTCCTCCAAACATTATATTTAATAAATTAAGCATTTTCTCCAGTGCTTGATCTCACTAGTCTTTTTCATGAGTACTACTATACCTCTTGATACCAGGTGCTGAGAACCACAATTGGGGAAAGCACTGTTGCACCCATGACCTGCTTGTGGTTCCATAAGTAGTTTTTTTGCCACTCTTAAAAGAAGATGCTGGACTAATGGACCTTTGATCTGTTCCAACAGGGCTTTTCTCAATTTCTTCTAGGAAATGGCAGTGATTTAGGGACATATTTAAGCTAAGCTAGAAGTAAAACATTCAACCAAATGTATGAAGCTAAAAATCCTAAGCCCAGAAGGTAAAGCATTTCCTATTTATTTTGTTGTCTTACTCAAGACAAACCACAGAGCAAAATGAAAGCAAGACACAGAGTCACAGAGACTCTTCTTCATTACAATAACGATGCTCATTGGACCAACACTGTTTTCATGTGGCAATAAAGAACCTCATTTATCATTCACTGAACAGTTTAAAATTATGCTGACTGCTTGGAAACATGTAAAGCCATACAACAAAAGTTTGGTTTCAGAAAAAAAAGAATTCTACTGGCTCTGAATATTCATTTGATTCACGCAACTGTCACATGAATAGTTACCCATGTATACAATAATATAGCCATTTAAATGAGAGCATACAGATTTATAGCAAACTTAATCTGCATTCTGCTACTAATCCATCAAGAGGAACAAACAAACACACTCTGTAGGAGAAAGTGAATGCGTGCATCTATCAATTTTCCCATTGGTCCTTCCTTTACAATTAGTTGGGTTCCTTTTTATTATTATTATTCACAATGGCCGTTATATCATATTGATAGAGGCTCATTTTTAAGAGTTTAAGAGAGATGGGTATTTGCAAAGTTATTTGGTTTCTCACTGCTGTTCACACAGAATATATAAAATTGTAAGGAATGAGAGTGAGTGAACTACAGTCTGCAAAGCATCCAACAGTTGATGTCACACTCCTATAGTAAAGGCAACCTGCAGGAACAAAATTAATTTGTATCAAATAATTAATGAGTGGCAACCAATTTCCCATATAGTCAGAATTTAGTGTACCTTTAAATCGCTCTCCATAGGCTGTTAGCTTTACCATTATTGCAATTTTACAAACTTTTTATAACCATTTAACTTTTATCACAGAGTTGTTTGCTGCAGCGAAACACTGAAAAGTAATCATTAACCTTTAGTTTACAGCTACATTTGGTACAGATTATGCCTTTAAAAAGTTTTTAAAATTATGGAAAATATAAATTCAAAATACTTAACAGCAATTAATGATCCATTTATTAGCTCCACTGAGGAAGTTCAGTGCTTCACTTGGCAGGCACACTCTGTAGCCCATGAGAGCAGTTGTTGGCATTTGTCCGTCTCAAGAAACAATGGAGTGTGCTTTGGGAGGTGAAGTCAAATCCCTGGAGAATCACAGTGGCTTCTGTGGCTACAGAGACCAGTAACTCATAACTGTGGGCTCCTGTGTTGTTTTTGCTGCAACCTCTCCAGGATGCAAGTCTGAGCAGTGTGTATGGAGGTCTTGGGCTGCAAAGAAGACAAGACCCACCTCTCAGCTTCTCTGGTGTGGTCCAAAGAAAAGCAGAGCAATACATTTGGCAACAAATTTGGGGAAGTATGAATTACCATATTTTTCGCACCATTGGACGCACCGGACCACAGGCCGCACCTAGTTTTTAGAGGGGGAAATCAAAGAAAAAAATATTATTCCCCCCCCCCAGCCCCAAAGAGCAACACAGGCTGCGCGCTTCCTCTTTAGCCTTGAGCAGCATCTTTAGCCTTGCACAATGGGATTGATCGTGCCCGCTGTCCACCGGGGCTAGACTAGATGACTCCTGGGGTTCCCTTCCAACCCTGCAATTCTGTGACCTCAGAAGTTGTTGGGGGTCTCCACCACTGGAGGCTTTTAAGCAGTGGTTGGGGGACCATCTGCCTGGCGTTCTTTAGCTGTGATTCCTACATTGTGAGGGGGCTGGGCTAGATGACCCTCGGGTGGCCCTCCCAACTCTATACAGCCCTACACTTCTGCTGCAGGAGATCCACAGCCACTTCATGCAATGCCCACTCACAATTTTCATTGGAGAGACATGTGGCTTCACTGTCTAGGTAGGTACCCCCCTACCTGCCACTCTTTCCTCACCCCACTTAAGCCGAGGGAATTCCTGCCCAGAGAAGCTCCCAGGTGAGGCAAGGGTTAAGATCTACCTCTGGTAAATGGCTTTGTATCCTCCCTCTTTCCCTTTTCTCTTCTTCTATGCTAGTTCCTTCTCTTGTGTTTTGTTTAATCTGTTTTTATTGTATACTAAAATAAAAGCTGCAAAGTTTCCTTTTTTATAATATTTCCCCCTCCAAACTAAAACATTAATCTAGATAAAAACACTGATCCAGAGGAAAATAAGGGGGTGGAGAAAGGACAAAAAAAGAAAAAGAGGTAGCGATAGAGAGATTTTTAAAAAGTTGGCTTCTTTAGCCTTGTGCAGCCTCCCGCGGCTGGAGAGGCGTGCTAGGCTAAAGAGGAAGCCCGGGCAGCGAGCAGGATAGATTGCGCTCACTGCCCGGGCTTCCTCTTTAGCCTTGAACTGCCTCCCGCGGCTGGAGAGATTGCGCAAGGCTTTTCTAGAGGAGGGAGAAGGGACTGACTGGCCGCGTCAGTTCCTTCTCCCTCCTGGGGAAAAGCCCGCAAGAGCCGTGCAAAGCTTGTGTGTGGCTCTTGGGGGCTTTTCCTGCTTGCTTCCCCCCCCCTGCATTCGCTCCATAGGACGCACAGACTTTTCCCCTTAGTTTTTAAGACGGAAAAACTGCGTCCTATGGTGCGAAAAATACGGTATAGAAGAGTGGTATAGTCAAAGTGGTATGAATTGGGTGGATCCACCTTCAACTATGAATTACAATTTCCCCTCCATTCCCTCAACCTGATTGAAATTTTTTTCTTTTCTTTTTTGGCCCAGTTAACTGTCTGCACTGGGTATGATGGAAAAGGCAATTAGGTGTGGAATGAAAAAAAAAATGGCTTCATACTTAATTAAAGAAGAACACATTTAGTTGTTATTATACTTCTTAAGGCAGCAATTTAAACACTTACTGTGAAAAAATATTCTCATTTCACTTTCATTTCATTTTTTTTAAAAATCTATGTTCCCATATTTAAAGTGGTTTACAACCCATAGTAAATAAGAAAAATACCTTCAGCATCCTGTAACTGTGCAAAATATAACTAATTTTAAAAAAAACCTAAAACAAATTAGGAGGGGGGAAGGTATCGGCAAACAAATACAATAAAGACATTCCCCCTGCCTTTTACTTAATTGACCAGTGACTGCAATGTGTGCTTCCCTGATGTGTTGGAGAAGGATGAATGGGGGGGGGAGTTTAGTCCTCAGTTTTCTTCATTGCCCCAGTGTCAGTGCCTTTGGGATCTTTAGGTGCCAAAATCCAGGCAGAAATTCTGTTGAGAAGAATTTGGGATGCATTCCTTTTCCTACCTCTGTGTCCAGAATTCAGACTGGCACTTTTACCTGGCAGCAAAAAAGAAAGTGATCTTGACTAACATACAAATCTGGCATGTTTGACTGTAGTCTAATTATCACAGCTGAACTGGATGGCTCATTGCAGGAGGTCTGGGCAAACACTATGATTAAGATGGTATGAAGACTTTCATACTCTCCCCCCCATCCCTCCTTTATATACTTACTATTTTCCTCCCATTTTCATTTGTTAATTTCTTCACTGACTTTAATTAGGCTCTTGCTAGACTTCTGACCTTGGTCGCTACAGTACACGGATTTGCAACTCCCTTGTAGCTTTAATCTTCAGCCTTTAGAAGGGAAGTGCCGGTCTCCAGCTGGGATTGCAAGTGACTAGAATAACATGCAGGATTAACCAAAGTGTCTGAAATGTTTTACATGAGTTGCTTCCAAGTTCCAAGGCCACCTCCTCCCAGTTGTTCTGAGTTATTGCAAACTTCGAAAATAGTTTTACTCTTCCACTGACCTAATAAAAGGCAAATTCTTAAATATTCATTTTGAATTATTGTAATGTAAATCAAGAGGAAAGCGACTGTCAGATAATAAGCTTATACATGTGCATCCCTGCCTTTTGGGGAAAGCTGCAGTTCAGTGGTAGAGCATCTATCCTGCATGCAGAAAGTCTGGGGTTCAATGAGTGGAATCTTCAAGGTAAAGCTGGAAAAGTCTAGCTACTGTCTGAATCCCAACAAAGTCATTGCTGGACAGTAAATAGACAATACCGAGCAAGATGGGCCAGTGGTCTGACTCTGTATAATGCAGATGTCTATATTTCTGTGATACATACTGTGTTTAGTGAGGTTTACCTCCAGCTGTGTAGTTTATTATCCTTAGCTACTACAGAGCACTTAACAAAGCAATTCAGAAGAGTACAAAAGTGGGGAGGGGGACCAAAGGCAGACGTATTATATAAAATAACAGGGAATGCATGTTGTTGTTTCGTTAAGTAGTTGTTTTTTATTTAAAGAAAACACACTCAGAATACCCTGACCTCTTTATCCCACCATGTTGCAATGTAATAGAAGAAAATCGCTATGCAGCCTTACGTGACAAGAGGCTATGGATGCCTTGAACTTCTTCTTGATGCTTTAAAATTAAATCTACAGCATGTTTAAAATGTAGCTTTCCAGCAGTCTGTCTACTGTTCACCCTCTATTTATTTATTTTTAAGAGGAGAAACTGTTTGTTTAAAAGATGACAATTATAACACCCGAGAATTTTTCCACCTCTCTACCCTGCAGCACTTGGAAATCCTAAGAACGTTAATAAAATAAAAGAGAAGTATACCCATTTAAATCTGTGAAACTATATTACAGATTAGAGTGTCCTACGGTTAAAGGTTTTGTAACCAAGGCTACTATAAATCCATTTTCAGAGTTTTATAAGTTTCTCATAAATGTTCACTTCAGGCTAAATTCTCAGTACATAAAATCTTGGCTTAGAAGAAATCGTTTTCTGGGTTGTTGTTTTTATGAAAGAGGAAAGCTGCTTGGAAACTGGAATTAAGAAATTGATTAATAAAAAATATGTGAGTGAACATTCATTAGTACTAAAAACTAAGTCTTTCCTAGCCCTGTTAACCGAGGGTTCCTTATCTCACCTGTGTCTCTCTTCATGTTGTTGGATAATCCATGTCCATAGGCCATACCAGGTGGGTCTAATGGAAGTTATCCACAACATTTGGAGGACCATAAATTTCCAATCCTTGTTTAATCTGGACATATCGGGAACTGAAGCAGGAACTTTATGTAAATAAAATATTTGTTCTGCAATTGGATTAAGCATGCAAAATTTCAGCAGACTCAACTACCACCTGCTTGCTCCACAGGGAAAGGGACAGTGACATCTACTGCTTCTCTTTCTCACTAGTGCTGTTCGATGGAGCACAGCTACAGGTGGCTGAAGTAGCAGCCAGGGTGCAATGATGAATAGAATAGGGAGGTTTAGAGAGCTCTTTTTCAGGCCCCCCTGCTGGGATGTGGGCCCCCAACAGATCCAACCAGGCCTCTTGATGCTAGCCATGTGCTGCAGAATAAGTCCACCTAATTCCCCCAAAAGATGATCTCCAAGTAGCCCTTTAGAAGATGACCTCAGCATACAGACTGGTTCATAGAAGTGATTGTGTGTGGGTTTTTCCACCTCTGTCAGATATCTGGGACATTTAAGACACCTTTTTTCTTGGATATGTGGGAAATATAAGACTTTGTGGATAAAAACTACCGGTACCACCTTATGCATGAATTGAGAATCAAAATAAAGGTTATCAAAAATTATACACACTGGAGGTACCATCTAAATTATTATTCATAATAATGCAGATTCTAGTACCTTACTCTGTATCTCCAAAATGCACAGCAAGGCTCTTTGGTAGCTAAAAGAACAAATAGCTGTAATTTTCCTTCTGTTAAGTCTTTTCAGCAGAGTGATTAAGCCTGCAGTTGAATAGATCCAGAACGTCACAGCCATTTAGTATTGCAAGGTATCCAAAAGACAAAAAACAATGCAGCCCATCCAATCTTTGTAGTTTGTGTTGCAAAATTAACAATATTAATATGATGCAGATCTATTAGGAGTTGATGCATTACAGTTATTCACTACAGGCCATAAGTACAGTACTTCATGCAAAGAGAAATCCAAACAATTTAAACTGAAAATCAAAACATTATTGTAGAGCAGAGACTGTGAAGGGAGAGAGGAGGAAATTACCATAGAGACAATAAACAAGATTGCATTAAATTGTTCATGCCATATGAGTGTTCTCTAACTTCTTGAGCTAACAAACAATCCTATCTAATTACAGCACTATTTTTCTTGATGACGATTGGCCCGGCCCTCTACTCTGAGCTGAGAGTGGAGGCACTGAGACTAGAAATGAAAGGCAAAATGTCAGTCCTTGTTGTCGAGCCCCCATAAGACTATGACTGAACTACTGAGGTCTAGATTGTAATGCCTATATTATAATGTCCATTTAACCACCCAATGTGGTCCATGTGGCTAGATGAGCTGGGGTTTGTAGATGCCACAAGAGGCAGTGATGGCTACCAAATTGGTTGGACTTAAAAGGAGATTAGACAAATTCATGGAAGATATGCTTGCTAATGACAACTACAGTCATACCTCATGTTGTGTTTGCTTCATGATACGTTTTTTTCAGGTTGCGTCCGGAAAGGGCTATTTCTGGGTTTCGCTGCTTACACATGTGCAGATGTGCAAAATGATGTCACGTGCATGCACAGAAGCTGCGAATCGCAACCTGCGCACGAGCAGACATGGGTTGCGTTCTGCTTATGATGCGAACGGAACTCTGGAAAATTGCTCACCTGCTGGAATGAAGCGCGAGCCTGAGATTGGAAGCGGGAATTGTAAGCGACGCGAGCAGTTGTGTGCTGCATTCTGGCGGGTGAACAATTTTCGGCATCCCCCCCCCCCCCAACAATCAAGTGGCCAATCACCACTTACAATCTTGGGCTTGTGCAAAAAACCATTCGCCCGTCCACCCTCAGCACTCCCCGTGTATAAGACAAACCTAAATTTTGAACCTCATTTTTGGGTCAAAAAAGCTTGTCTTATACACAGAAAAATGTGGTAAATGCAAACCTTTAGATGTAGATCTTTTTATTTTAAAAAATATGCACAAAACTGCCCAGAATGAATCTATGATTTTGTGCCAGTGGGAATGAAATGTGATGCAATTAGCTGTTTGATCCATTCTTAACTAAACATTTTGAGGCCACTTGGGCAAGGATGTCATGAATGTGTTCTGGCAGTTAGCAAATTTAGGAATTATGTTGGCCAGCACGAGCACTTTGTAAAAGCTACCCCAAGGTTAAGGTTATAATCATTATAGAAATTCATACTATGGTGAAATGCTGATAACTATGATGTGATGTAGATCTGGTACTATCCCATTGGAAATATACTCCGGATGAGAATAACTTGTAGAAAGAAGTTAACAAAGCCATTTTCTGTGATCATATATCTATGGAAAAGTAATAGTCAATTTAAATTGGGTGAAGGAGGGGGAATCTAATAAGAGTCCTTAATAAACTATCTTAGTTTTACTCTAATTTAGATGAGTTTTGCCATTAATTGCACCCTGAAGTCTAATGATTCAATTATAATGAAAATTCAAATTTAAATAAGAAAAAAACCTATTATATTCCAATAAGGCTTTTTCTCATCCCCTTTTACTTAGAATTGGTTTTTTATACCCAGGTTGTCATAATTACTTAAATGATCAATGACGATAAAAAGGTAGAAAAGAAAAGAAAAAAGTATAACCTTCTGACTGTATTTTTTATGATTCTTGACTTTTAATTTTGAAGGGTACAGAAGGGTTTGACAGCTTGACAGCTTGATAAAATTTTTGAATCGCATCATATTAATGGGAATCTAATGGTAAAGAGATGTATATTCTTCATCCTGAAAGGTTATGCTCATCATTTGATGACTGTAACATCAAGTGATCAGTTGCATGTGTGAACATAGGCGCCGACTCCATGGGGCTTGAGGGGGCCCGAGCCCCCTCAAAAATTCGTTTGGGGGGGCTCCGCCCCCCCAATAATCTCTGGCGCCCCTCCAGCAGAGCGCCATCGCCGCCCCTCCCCCAGCCCAAAATGCACAGGGAGGGGCGGGCTGCATGCCTCCTGCCCTCTCTCCCGAGCAAAAGCTCCACCCAATTTCCTTTGGAGCTGATTAATAGGCGCAGCACGCTCTCCCCTATTCGCTCACGAGGAGGCGGCGCCACTTTATTTGCATATTCATGAGCTTATTTATTATTCATGAGCTTTCCCGGGCCCCCCCAATATTTTTTATAAGTCCGCGTCCCTGTGTGTGAATCACATCACAGATCAAAAAACTGCTCTAGATAGCACTTTTCTATCACCCCAGACATCCAGTGTTTTCAGTGGAGTCAGTGCACCCATTCAGTTGCTAGTCAACAAATGTTTAAAGAAAGTAATTGAAGTACATATATGTGTGAAGGCATCTCATGTGTAAAATAAGCTGTTTCGTCTATTGCTTCTGCTCTGGTTAGGTTTATAATGATTTAGGGTTGCCATATTTCAAAAACTTAAATTCCTGGCACCCGCAAAGTTCCTGAGCTTTTTTTTTAGGAAACCACCAAAATTGTGGAGCTTTTTTCTGGGTACAGACCCAAATTGTTGAGCTTCTTTGGGGAAACCTCCCCACAAAATAGTGATTTTAAGCTTTTGGAGCTGTTTTCCAATGCTTTTTCTTTCATGTAGCTATATATCTGGGTTTTCCCTGACATTTTGCCAGTTCGGCAAAATTGCCCCCTGACACCATTTTCACAGCCGGAAATCATGGCTTCTGCGTCAAGGCCACAGTACACCCGCCCCCCTGGGTAATAAAGACACAATGACACATGCATTAAGTTTAAATGTTAATGGGCAAATTTTGGCCACAACTTTATTAAATACAGAATGTGAGCGATATTGGCATAGGCACTGGAATCCAAAACTATAACTGACTCCTGCCTGCCTTGCAGGGAGTCTGGTAAGGGTAACCACCTGAAGAGGGAGCTCAGTCAATGGCAATAGACTCGAGCTCTACCCTGGGGCTCCCGTTGGGTCATGGCATGGCCCTCACCCCTCCACTGGCTTCGGACAAAATCCAGACCCCCGGATTCCTTTAACAGAATACCCTTGGACATGGAGGGGCTGGTGATGACCGTACCTCCTCTCCCCCACACCAAGAGGCCAGTGCCAATTTGCCAAATGGACAAAATTCCTACCAGGCCCCCGATCCAATATGGGCAACCAACCAAAGTTCATAGCAAGGCCAAAGACACACCTAAAATAGAGGGTGGGTGGGCGGGTGTTCCACAGCTCGAGGCCAAGAAGGCTCCCAGTGTCGGGCCGCGGTTTAAATTGGCCCCACGGCCACATACCCCACGCTCCCATTGGAGCACCTCCCTGGGGTGACTGTGGTATCATACCCTGGTATGGTGCAGAGCACCGCTCTGTGCTAAAGAGTGGGTGTCCTGCTCCCAGCACACAACCCAACCCCTCAATTAAGAGGGTCCGATATGTCAGAATATTTCCTGACATATACATTTGAGTTTTCCCTGACATTTTGCCAGTTCGGCAAAATTCCCCCCGACACTGTTTTTATACCCGGAAACCAGGACTTGTCAGAAATTTTCCTGATGTATGGCAAGCCTAATATAATGCAGTTTCCTCCATTGGTTATAGCTGTTTTTTTTTGGGGGGGGGAGGAACAAGGAGAGTGAAAGACAGGCAAGATACCAACTGTGGCAATCCTAATCAGCTGTGATTGCAGGCAGGTAAGAGTATAGCTATTTTATTCTCTTTTTAGATTCCCTTATCAGAAACATCCTGGATTAAATTGATCCATCATTTATTAATGCCACTTTCACAATCTCTATGGCCTTTTGTTAATAGGGATTACACTTTAGATGATATGCAAATATTAGAATTACCATGAACTATATCCCCAACTACCCAGATGGCACATTTTTATCACTGACACTTAAAAGCACATCTCTATGAAGGAATGAATACACACACACACACAATACACACACACACTTAGAATTGTTAATGCCTACCTCTTTTCCCAGTTTCTTAACTGAGATTCCCTATCCGGTTTTAATACTCAGTGGATAATAATAATAATAATAATAATAATAATAATAATAATAATAATAATGTATTACTTGTACCCCACAATCCGATTGGGTGGCTTTAACAGAATATAAGAAAAACACAACATCAGACATAAAAAAACTTCCCGAATACTGGATAACAGCAATATTCCTTATGAAACAACTAAAATATAAATGCATTTATAATAGACTGAGTAACCAGTCTCCCATCTTTAGAGAATCCGAAGGAGCTTGTTTCATTGATGAGTTTTTAGCAGACTTGTCAAAAGTAGCAAAGAAGCAAAATGGCTGAAGGAAGACCAAATGCAGCTGGGCAATGAGAAGGAACCAGGGTTTTTAACTGAGTAAGCATAAGGATTTACTTTCAGTGGCTAAGTGACAGAAGAATATGTGGCAGGACTAGAGTGGTAAGCCTTCAGGGTCCAATTGCCTTCTCGACAAGCTTCCAAGGGACACTTGACATTGGTGGGAATGTTCAGAGCCAAAAGTAAACAGAGCAACAAATTTAAATTATACCTCGGGGTGGTAGGATAGTTTGCACCCACCTACCCACCCACCTTTCTCTGATTCCTCCATTCAGATAAGCAAGATATATTACCAGTGTTAAATGACACAATCCAGCCAGGCAAAGGACATGGGGTGAAGAATACGGCTAGTGAAGGGTATGGCCTAATTACAGTTTTGAGGGCGAGATAAAGAGGCTTTAAGAACAGTATTTGGCTGTCAGGCCTGAAGTTCCTGTGCCTGATATAAGGGAATACAGGTCCATGACTTTTTCAGAGTGGAACTGATGATGTCATCCACTGTGGGCCCCAGCGTAATTGATGGACCCTTCTTGGCCAGACAAGTGAATGAGGTGACAACGAGGCATTCAAGTAGATTTGACAGATTAGCACACAGGAACTAAGAGAATGGAGAAAATAAGCAGAGGTTAAATATATCTTTCCCTTCCTTTGATGGGCTTCCTATTTTATGGTTGCAGTTTAAATGATAACACTTTATTTGCAGGATGGTTTTCAACACAGTAGAACCACTGAGTGCAACACAACTTACTCCCAGGTAACTATGCATTGGCTCAGTCATGCTGATCCTAATAAATTATTATGCTATGTACTGGGGGGGGTATAAAAAGGGTTCCACACAGCTGCCTGCGGTTTTCGACTTCCATGAGCACTGTTAAACCTCATTGTTTTCAATGTAAGAAGTTTAAACATATGTTTATCCATTCTCCTGGAAATCAATCAGGCTTAAAACTCCTAAACTGTGGCTGGATATGTTTCTCTCATCATGTGTAGAACACGCCATATTCTGTAGTTCTCATTGTACCCATTTCCTCAGCTGCAGAAGAGCTAGCTAGGAACTACTTAACTTTCCCATGAAATCTGGGGGTGTAAATCGTAATTCATCTTTCTATAGCTCTCACCCACTATTAGTTACTTTTCAAACTCTTCTGGGACTTATCTTTCAGACTGGCAAATCTCCCTCTTGGTGTAGCATCTCATCCCATAACCCCTCAGAATCAACAGCATGCTTGTTGTCTACAGCCACAGAATGTCAAATCAGTGGCAGTTACATTATAATTCACCTGACCAGATCCTCTTTTGGCCTGTATCCCTTCAGGGTGTTTGCAGTGTAGAAAGCCTTTTTCTTGCTCTTTAAAGGAAGCGGCAGAATTACCTTCTCTCTCAATGTCACTTTGTTTTCTGGCTAGCCATTCCAGGCTTAGTTTGAGCCAAGTCCAAGAATGTGTCTCCAAGTGTTGTGGATCAGCTTTTGAAAACGTGGAGCAATAACAAAGTGAATACCTCTGAGAATGTCTAAAGTGCAAAGCCAGCCAAATCAGGAAAGAAACCTTCATATCTGGGTTTGGGCCATAACTTTCAGCAGCACATGACGGATGTTCTCTCCATTGTGACAGTTTTGTTCAGCTCGACCTGTGAAGCACCAGTTTCCTTACCTGAAATGGAACAGAATGTACTCTTACATAGAACAACATGCATCAGTGCACCTGTTTTTAAGGGATGCCATGGGTATTCATGAAAGCTCTATTTTATATCTCTGACTGCACCCGTCATTTGGGGACAGATGTCCCTTCATTTCTGCAGTCATTTTTGCCTTCCTACATACTGGCATTCCATGTCTGGGACACTTGTCCAAAAAAAGCAGATATATAGAGCTGAATCAGTGTTCCATACTGCATGTATGTTGTTATTATTGACAATTGGATTAATTGTTCGTCCTGTTCACATCCATCAATTCAAAAGCTCACTTTTGGCTATAGGACATATTGCTTCTACAGATCCTTTGAGTTCTTAGATTTCAAAAAGCATAAGAATCAGAGCTAGTGATAATTCCTACAGATATTTCTGCCTTCTCACACATGGGATTGATGCATTTGAAACGCTAACCCTTAACAGCTTGGCTGAATGGAATTGTATAGTACCACATTCAAAATAAGGCCAGAAACCACAGATAAGGTGCTGAACATCAAGAAATGCTTCTAGCTGGTGGTGCCAAAGAGGATTATGTGAAGCTCCAAGCTCACTAGGGAAGAGCATTACAAAGGGCATTACTGCACCATGTGCCACAACTTACCCACAAACCTACATATACAGTTTTCAACTCCAAAGTTAAAAACCACAGAAAAAAGTATTTAAGGCTTTTGTAGTCTTTCCATATAGCCAGATGAAAGCCAGTATCCAATGGTTGCCTAGATATGCTGTTGGAGAAAGGTAGTGAAGGAATTATGGAAACAAGAGGTTTAAATGCAAATGAGGTTTTGGGGAACTTTTATGGCCATCTGGATTCATTTTATAACTAATCCAACTGAATGGTTAAAAAAAAACAACCCTGGCTTTGTTCAGATATCCATTTTGTCATTGCCAATGGAAAGAATAATTTGGTCAACATTTTTCAGCAAATACAAAGGCTACCTATGGTTAGAGAAGTAGAAAAAAGCTAATGAAATAGTTATGACATCAGGTCCTAATGATGTATATCAAATAATTTATATATATATTGGCTCTCATATATTCATTATATTTTTTTGCCAATGTCATTAATATGCACAGATTTTCCATTTATATCAGGTAATATTATATATGTGTGTGTGTACATATACACAGATTATATATGTGTCTATATATATATATATGAATGACACAAACACATCAAATAGTATAATTTAATGAGTGGCAATTTTCTACACTATTATCTTTACTGTGAAAATATTCCCAAGCCCCACTTAATTTCAAGCTTTGGCTAACATGTTGAAGTACAGCATAGATCAATTTAGTTTTATCCCCATGCTATTAAACTCTACAGTTGATAAAATTTTGATTTGCTGCTTTTGTATGTCTTTGGGGGTGACTCAACCACTGGTGATTCATTTGATTGAAATTGACTCTTTCCATATCAAGAATAAAATTAAAAATCTGAGCTGAAACCCATAGTAACAGGTTTTTAATATGTCCATCTTTTCATTAGAAGCCAGTTCTTTTTTCAGAAAAAGAAACGCTCTGTTTTAAAATTATCCACACAGATAAGGGATTTATGTTAGCTCCTTATATCATCTTCATCTTGGCATGATCTGCCCATTTAAATTGTGTGATAGTAGATTTTCAGCATGAACTATATAGATTGGGATTCATAACATAGAATTAGTAAGTCTCCCAAGGATGTGCATATATTCAGTAGTCTTGATAACTTTTTTAAACAACTGCCTTGCATCAATT
Source organism: Podarcis melisellensis (assembly GCF_964234715.1). Taxonomy (NCBI): domain Eukaryota; kingdom Metazoa; phylum Chordata; class Lepidosauria; order Squamata; family Lacertidae; genus Podarcis; species Podarcis melisellensis. The sequence continues at coordinate 35,790,174 of NC_138547.1, forward strand.
CTGACCACTAACTCAGCACTATATACTCTGACTAGTGGTTTCTGATGTATCTTTTTGTTGCTAATATAATATGCTTTTTACAACTGAGCCATAGTATGGCTCTCCCCAACATCTCCTTATAGTGGTAGGGATTTCAATGGATGCCTCCCCCAAACTGATAAGACTAGTGCAATGTATTGCAGGATGTTTAGGCTGTCTCCAAATCCCCAAAAATGTGGAGCAAATTTGGTGGTTCCTTTGGAGAAATCAGAAAGAACTTATATGAGAACAGTATAATTTTTCAAGAATTTTTTTCAGACTGCTAATTATATTAGGCCGTAGCCATTACTAACCCTACTCACAGTAGACGTACTTGAATTATTGGAATCTGGTCATTTCTATAGGTCTACTCTGGCTACAACCTATTGTCTCTTGCCTGGTTGTTGGGCCTGGCTTGCTGCAAGAGTAATAAAGGTAAAGGTAAAGGGACCCCTGACCATTAGGTCCAGTCGTGGCTGATTCTGGGGTTGCGGCACTCATCTCGCTTTATTGGCCAAGGGAGCCAGCCTACAGCTTCCGGGTCATGTGGCCAGCATGACTAAGCTGCTTCTGGCGAACCAGAGCAGTGCACAGAAACACCATTTACCTTCCCGCCAGAGCAGTAGCTATTTATCTACTTGCACTTTGGCGTGCTTTCAAACTGCTAGGTTGGTAAGAGCAGGGACCGAGCGATGGGAGCTCACCCCGTTGCAAGGATTCGAACCGCTGACCTTCTGATCAGCAAGTCCTAGGCTCTGTGGTTTAACCCACAGCGCCACCCACATCCCTTCTGCAACAGTAGTAGCTGCTACCTATAAGAGATCTTGCTTGACAGTAAAAGAAAGACACAAAGAAAAAAATTCCCTGGTACTTTGTGGAACATATTTTATTTTGAAGCTTGCGTGCTTACAGGACTATGATAACTTTCTTGTTTCTAATATGGCTGTTTTTTTAAAGTTTTCTACAACACAGGGAAAATATGTTAATTTAATATACATATTTGCAAAACTGTGCCAACTGTTTTGGCACAAATGCTACTTCGCATTTCTATAATTTCAATAATTCTTCATCTTTCTCTGTGGATTCAAATTCCACCTCTACCATTTGTCACAGGGCACCATATTTTTCGCTCTATAAGACACACCAGACCACAAGACGCACCTAGTTTTTGGAGGAGGAAAACAAGAAAAAAAAATTCTGAATCTCAGAAGCCAGAACAGCAAGAGGTATCGCTGTGCAGTGAAAGCAGCAATTCCTCTGGCTGTTCTGGCTTCTGGGATAGCTGCGCAGCCTGCATTCGCTCCATAAGACGCACACACATGTCCCCTCACTTTTTAGGAGGGAAAAAGTGAGTCTTATAGAGCAAAAAATACGGTAATTCATTCCTATTCAGTCCCATCAGAGAAAATCTAGTCTTCTGATTTGCAAAGGGTGCTCTTTCTGCAGGGACATGTTTTGCCCCACTGCTTGGGACTTTGGGAAAGGAAGATAGACTCAACAATCAAATGCAACATGTGTGTTCACTTGCTGGGTAAGGAAAGGTGTGCATTAAAAGCAGCCCCAGCCTCCTTTTCAGCCTCTTGAGCATTAGGTAGCAACTCACTCACCCATCCTTCATAAGACTGTGTCATTTGCCAGTTGCCCATTTTTGGCCTGTGTAAGATTCCCCCCCCACACACACACACACAATTGGCTAAGGTTCATCTTTTTTCACATACTCTCAGACATTAGGTTTTTATTTGACAGATTGGTTTAAACAGATAGGTAGGGAAATTAGCATGGACTGCCTTAGTAAGTATCCTGATACATCAGGATAATTAACTACCTATCATTGCAAACTGACTTCAGTGGAGGGCAGGGTCCCTTAGGCCCTGCAGGCCCTTGTGTGCGCCCCTCTGACAATGGCAAAAGAGGGTAACTGGAACATGGACAGCAACCACTGCAAGCAGAACTGGTAACAAAATGAAAGGAAAACCCAACAGAGTGCTGCCAAATCAAGGGCCCACCAATTCCTAATTTAGCCAAGTGGCATTGCATGAGCAGAGTTTCTGTCTAAAAAACAGCAACAACTAATTAATACCAAGCCAATTAGAAGTCATATGGAAATTGGTCAGATGAGTCAAGGAAGGATTGGCGATAAAATCAATTCAGTTCACATTTTAACGTGACTTCATCTAAGCAACTACTCAAAACAATACACAAACCGAAACACAAGTATCATTTGAAATTTACATTTCTCTGAATTTTGCAGAGCATCCTTCAACCCCAAAAAAGTATCTATTAAAGGTAAATGTCCATAAAAATGCAGATATAAAATAATTTCATTTTATTGGGGTAAATTGTTTGAAAAAAATGTGTTTAATGGGCAAAATTGCATGCAAAAATGTAACTATTAGGATAAATGTATGTTAAACTGCTTTCAAATTTACATGAGGTGATCCATGGAATATACACTAATTAATAACACAATTGTGCAATACCATCAATTGAAAATGGAATATATTGGGAGGTTTGCAAATACACACAACTGAGAAACTCAAAAACTATTCTCTCTCTTTTGGGCAGATAAAATGGGTTATTAGTTTCAGCCCAGCCTCAATACTCTTGCACCTCACAGGGACTGTAGGCACCTTCCTCTTTGAAGTGTCCTCTGAGAGGCTATAATTGTTGTTCTGTTTGCTCATTGAAAGACCTTTCTCACATTTTTTCCTGTACTTTAGATATTTTGTGGGATATTTGCCTCCATCAATGGCAGCTGAAATGCAATTGAAAAGTTCACTTTTATCCTACGGTGGGAATTTCCCAGTTGGATGCTCTCATTTGACTTACAACCCCCTGATGTTTTTTTAAACACATTTCTGACAACAACCCTTTTTCTAGTCTTTGTATTGTAAAGAATCATTTCTTTTGACCCTGATAGGCAGGCAGCAAAACATTTCTGTTGATTTCTAAGCTTGAAGTAATTCTTCAGCTATAATTGGAACATGGCTGCATTAGAAAAGAGCAAAACATAGCTCTGGGTACACTCCATGGGGAACACATTTTGCATGAGTCCCATTTAAATGAATTAAAGCTACACATGTAGTGGTCATTTCATTGAAGGATGCAAAAAGGTCTTTCTGCTTAGTGATCTCCCCCAACCCACCCCACATTCTGAATTCATGAAGAGAAGGTCAAGATTATACACCTGATATGGATTTTCAGGTAGTCTTTCTCAAACAGCAGCTCTTTTCCTCTAATGCTACATGGAAAAATTGCTGTTGAAGCATAGGAGACATTCAGAAGCAGTTTGTGATAACGGCACAAGACAACTGCTGCTCATAGAAAAACACCTCCATCCAATGGATCTGTATCTCCCTCTTCTGAAAGATAACCTCAGACTATGTGAGGATTAGGTCAAAGAATAGGTTTGTATAAAACACATCCTGAAATGTCTCATTGTGGGCGAAGGGAAAAACATTACTTAGGGGGGGATAGATTACATGACATGGGACAGTTGGCCAGGCATGGCTGGCTTTTATACCCAGGGAGCAGACCAGAGGAAAGAAGTGGCTGCAACTGTGGGTGTCAGAGACTGGACAGAAAGGGACGAGATGGAGGAGGAATGCGGGAGATCGCCCCCCCCTCCTGTAGAATCCAGAGAAGCGGAAGGTAGTATTGAATTACAGCAGGGGTTTGAGGAAGATCACAGTACAGAGACCCATGAACAGAAGAGTTGGGAGGTGTTAGGAGAAGGGGGAGGGGAGGCAGAGCCAGTTGACACATTGTCACTGGAGACTATTTCTGACCCCCCTTCACCCAGAACTCAGTTTTCATTAAGAGTTCAAGAGCAAAGGACTCAGAGACAGTTTGCCATGAACAGACACCGTGAGGGGAAATGCCATTGCTAGGAAGGAAGGGAGGAGGAGCTCAGTTGAAGCAACTCCATTACCTGGAGGCAGACTGCATTCTTTTGTCTATCACTATTATGAATGAAAAGACTCATTAGAAAGGACTCTACAGTATACCTGAAGGAGTGTCTCCACCCCCACCGTTCTGCCCAGACACTGAGGTCCAGCACTCAGGGCCTTCTGGCAGTTCCCTCACTGTGAGAAGCCAAGTTACAGGGAACTAGGGAGAGGGCCTTCTCGGTAGTGGCACCCGCCCTGTGGAACGCCCTCCCACAAGATGTCAAAGAGAAGAATAACTACCAGACTTTTAGAAGACATCTGAAGGCAGCCCTGTTTAGGGAAGCTTTTAATTTTTGACGGACTACTGTATTTTAATATTTTGCTGGAAGCCACCCAGAGTGGCTGGGGAAACCCAGCCAGATGGGTGGGGTATAAAGAACAAATTATTATTATTATTATTATTATTATTATTATTATTATTATTATTATTATTTTGTTTTCTCTGCTTCTTGCTGCCACTGGGTGAAGGGACAGAATTCCTTGAGCCTGATAGTGGGTGAGCCCCAATAGCCAGTGAGACCAGTGGAGGGTAACGTGCAGGGAGGGAGATCAGTGTTGCACTCAGGTTTGGCTTGTGGGCTTCCCATGGTTGTCTAGGTGGCCCCTGTGAGAGTAACACAGCAAGGCTTTTTTATATGCATTTGTGATAGAATAACTCTGTTTACCTCTGGAAAGCGAAGCTGTGTGCTAAAACTTCAGTGTATTAAAATTTGCAGAAGCTTGAAAATAACCCCCTTTCTTCAAGAAATTGGCCAGACCATTTCTTATTTTTTTAATATATATATAAAAAATCAAACTGTGCTTTGCGCACAGCAGGGAGTGCATTTGATTAACTGCTGACAAGAAAGAAGGCAGTGAATAACTAGACATCAAAGGAGCAACTTTGACAGCACTAGTTGGGCAGTGATTAATGAGCAAAGCAAATGGAGACTTCAGGAATATGCAGAGGAGGAACTCAAACCTCATCATATAGAGTTCATGTAAGATATTAATTGGTTAAAAACAGCACTTAAAGTAATTAATGGTGTCAGTAGCGTTTTAGGATAGGATTTGGTATAGCAACTATGTTGAATAAACCACAATATTAAGAATATTGGAAGGTTAGCATGTAATTTAAAAGGAAAAGGTATACTGCTATTATGTCAAGGAAGAATAACTGATTTCTGTACTCACAACATATCATTTATCTATATCGGAGTTACAAGCCTCACTCTGCATGAATGCTATATTATGACAGCTAGGCTGCAATCCTGTACTAGTTTCCTTCACATTGGTCCTATTGAGATCCATATCTAGGACTGCACTATTAGAAAATAAGGATATATATTTCACTCTTCCTTCTCCCAGTACAAAAAGATCAAAAGAAAATCAAAATCAACAATCACATGGTCACATAATGGCTCATACACTTAAGGCCAGGTATTGCCAATTTGAAACTTTTGGGTACCAGTGACACCATTACCTCCTATGGTGCCTAAGAAAGGTCCTAGTTTAAAAATAAAATAAAAATAAAAATCCTGCAAAAATTCACAAGATACTATTTGTTTTTCCTGCTTGGTCTACGTTTGACTGGCTTGGCATCTCCTACATTGAACATGCTTCCTTAAACATATCCACATTTCACTGGATTCCAACATTTGATACCCATCCTTACTTCTTCTCTAAGTGCAGAGGGAGTTGACACAAGTGTTGCCCCTCCTCCTTCATTGAAGTTGTATGTGTGTCATCTAGGCATTTTGTGGTCCTTTTTTGTTTTTTACATGAACCATTCTGTGTTATGCCACACTCTACAGCAGCTGATTTATGAAAGACATCCACAGAACTTCCTTAAAATTCCAGATGTCCTCAATGCTCCCAAAATGCTGGCACCTCCCACATAAAGCTGTGAGGGCTATAAATCAGGATGGCCTCCTTCTGCATCTGAAAATATTGCCTTTGGGAAGAAGCAGGCACATTTAAGAGGAAGGATGGGAACATGTAACAAACTGCCCAACAAAACAGAGTGTGCTTAGCACTACATTGTTCTGGAGTTTTGGCATCCCTTGGTAGTTCCTATTGTGCTTTGAACAACCTCTCCTTAAAATGTCACAAATGCATACAGGTGGGTGGAGATCTTTGTGGCTCATGTTTTTCATTTAACACAGTTCTATTTTTATTTTGCAAGAGGTCACACAAGAGGTTGAGGGAAGAGATCAGCTCTGGGGAGCTTGTGCTCACTTCTGTCTAAACAGTTTGCTTTAATACTGGATGGACCTGACATAAATGAAAGAAGTGATAATCAGGGTAATATGCCTGGCTCTTGCTTAAAGTTGGAAAATTGGGTTTTATTATCATCAAAACAAAACACAATAGTGGCAGTCATGGTTGCATTCCCAGGGTGAATGGAATGAATGGAATTCCGATAATGTAGATCATTGTTATTCTGTTCTACTTACGATTTCTAAAACTGAATTCACAATTGGTGGGTGTACAGTCTCTTCCCCATTCTTAACAGATTGCCAATGTGCACCAGAACATGCAAACATTTATTAAATCAAGGCATGAATAAATTTTGATGTGATCACATGAATGCATCAGGATTGCTTCTCATGCTGTGATGAAATTGATGTGCGTATGTTGTGGTGTGCTTCAGTAACTCATAAGAGGGTGGGGTGAGGGAAAGCACATGAACTGATGAATACACAAAACTGAACATCAGCTACAGTATGAACAATGTATAAAACAATAGTACAGTGGTACCTTGGTTTACGAACTTAATCCATTCCGGAAGTCAGTTCTTAAACCAAAGCATTCTTAAACCAAGGCATGCTTTCCCATAGAAAGTAATGCAAAATGGATTCATCCGTTCCAGACTTTTAAAAATAACCCCTAAATCAGTAATTTAACATGAATTTTACTAACTAACAAGACCACTGATCCACAAAATGGAAGCAATAATCAATGCACTGTGCTATAAAATAAATAAAACAGTGTTGTAGATTATTATTTTTTTTTTTTTAAAAAAAGTCTTACCTGCACTGATGATAGTCATCATTTGGATGTAGGGCTTTTATCCATTTCTTGTCACACATTCAAGCAAGCAAGCAAGCAAGCAAGCAAGCAAGCAAGCAATCAGTAGCTAAACTGGGATCCACACAGATCCCCCCACCACGCTGCTGCAGGAAATGCTCCCTAGAGCGTGTACCTCCCACAGCGGCATGGGGGAGAGTTGCAAGCCCGCCAACCATATGGCTGGTGGGTGCGCAGCTCCCGTCTCTTGTGGCTGCAGGAAATGCTCTCCTCCCGCAGCGGCATGGGAGTAGGTGTTGCGCACCTGCAAACCAGCTGGTTGGTGGGCGTGCAGCTTCCCTTCCTTGTGGCTGCAGGAAACACTGTGATAGCCTCCTTTTCCACTGCTGCACAATGGAAGTGTGGCACTAAAAACAGAAGTGCACCCCGAACGGAGTGCATTCGTATACCAATAAAAATCCGCAACACGGAACACTCATTTCTGGGTCTGAAGTGTTCATAATCCAAAAAGTTCGTTAACTAGGCTGTCCGTAACCCAAATTACCACTCTACCGCTTTTGTAAGGCAACACCAATGGCTAAAAGAACATACTGGGTGGTCCATAAGAACTGTGATGAAGGGAGCAGGTCCAATAAGTGTGTCTCACACTCACATGACTGGAATTACATAAGGGAGAACAAGTAAGGAGGATATGTTTCCAGTGTGTGGATTGTGTGATGGGTACACATTTGAGGGTGTTCCTGTGTAGAACTTAATGAGGGTATAGCCCATGCGCCAGTGTCCACTATAGTTGAGTTGTACAAATTGGCATGTGCACACTCATTCTCTCTCTCTCACACACAAAAAGCCATACATGTGTAGAAATACTATGTACCTATGCTTGTGTAACAGCCCCCTTGTGTTTTGCGCTAGTTGGAACATAGGAAGCTTACTTCTGTTGAGTGGAACCATTGGCCTATTTGTCAGCTACAGTCACAAGCAGCAGCTCTTTGGGGATTTACACAGGTGTCTTTCCCAGATGTGCCTTGGTATAAACACGGGACTTTTCCAATGTACTTGCCATTGAACAACAACTCTTGCTTGCAGTGTGGAAGAGCTAGTTGGAAATATGACACGGTCAGGAATGTTGCTTTACAGGTTACACGGGTTCAGTATCTCATTCCCTTGTGCATGAATTCTGTTACAATTTAGATATAATGCATTTCAGGGTGATAATTCAGAGATTCCTTCAGTAAGTTGCATTCTCTTGGGGAATTTTCTTTTTTAAAAAAATAAAATAAAATGCTGCTGCCAAGTATCTCCAACAAAATGTAGCCTCCTCCGCTGACTTGTTACATTCTTCATTGGGCTTCAGTAACATTAAGGAAAAGATAACAAGATAATTGAGTTGCAAAGTCAATACTAAACTAATCCATAAACTGTAGATATTTTCCCCTCTAGCATCTTCTTTCCAGGAAGCAAAATGTTCAAGTTAATTTAACCATCCTAATTTAACTTAGAGGCTGATAATCTGATTGCTTGTCTTTTACAATAAGGGTGGAGGAGAGAAGTAAAGATAGAAAACTCTAATGTAGCATCTCAGAATTCATGACATATTGGAGTCATTTAGTAGGGTTTCCTTTTATATAATTTCAAGAGTATGCTAACTTGGATACAGGGAAAGTGTTCTTCGATTATGGTGACATAAATGTCATATTTATGGGAGTGAATTGACTTGATGTATTCGGAAGCATGAATTGATTTTTATTTTTTTAAGCCCTTCACCCACCTGGTGCCCTGCAGATGCTTTATAACTCCCATCAGTTCCATCAAGCATGGCCAATGTTCAGGGATGGTGGGAATCAGTAGTGCCACCTTGAATAAAATATTGTGTGGGACTGCCCCCCACTCCGCATGGAAGGTCTTATGATCCCATAATCTTATACTTTTTTATCCGCCCCTTCATCAAAATTCTGTCCATGATTACCCAAACCACCAGCTCCTTGTTTGAAGCTTGTTGTTCCATTTCTATAGGTGAATTCAGTGAAAGGGGTTTTTTTTGTTGTTGTTTTTGGAAGCTGTACTTTATCCAACTGAAAGAGCATTTGTTGACCCCACCTCCCTTTTCATTTTTCTTCTGGGCTCCTGATTTGTAAGAGCACGTTCTGGAGAGATCATTTATAAATTAATATTTTTTTATATCTGAAAAAAGGGAAAAAAATATAAAAAGCCAAAAAACTCCCCAAAACCTAATAATTTAGTAGTAGTAGTAGAAGTACTGGTAGCAGTGGTAGTAATATTTCCGTACGTTAGGAATTGAAATTGTACCAAATCTGGTACATTAGTACCAAATGTGGCAATGGTGTGTTGTTGTTGTTTAGTCATTTAGTCGTGTCCAACTCTTCGTGACCCCCTGGGCCAGAGCACGCCAGGCACTTCTGTCTTCCACTGCCTCCCGCAGTTTGGTCAAACTCATGCTGGTAGCTTCAAGAACACTATCCAACCATCTTGTCCTCTGTTGTCATCCCCTTCTCCTTGTGCCCTCCATCTTTCCCAACATCAGGGTCTTTTCCAGGGAGTCTTCTCTTCTCATGAGGTGGCCAAAGTATTGGAGTCTCAGCTTCAGGATCTGTCCTTCCAGTGAGCACTCAGGGCTGATTTCCTTAAGAATGGATAGGTTTGATCTTCTTGCAGTCCATGGGACTCTCAAGAGTCTCCTCCAGCACCATAATTCAAAAGCATCAATTCTTCGTCGATCAGCCTTCTTTATGGTCCAGCTTTCACTGGTGTGTTTCAATGGTGTGTTAGACTCTGACAAAAAAACAGAACTGAATGGTTAAAGCACACTAATGCATTCAAGGGTTAAAGCACACTAATGCAGTGGTGCTATGATGAAAGTGAATAATATTGTTCAGTATACGTCTACATTTCCTAACACTACATGTTGTTTGGGATCATAATTCCTATGCATTGCAATATATAAGACTATGTAGGCTTGCACAACATGAGCACAGTAGTATTCAAGAACTGCAGGGCCACATTCCTTTCCAGGCAACCTTTTGTGGGCCATATGCCTGTGATGGGCAGAGTCAGAGCCAAAGGTAGGTGGATCAATGCATATAAATCTTACATTTGTACAGTTGGCTAGTTTTTACACACATTCACACAGTTGTCTGTATACTCCATTTAGGCAGTCCCCGGCTGGACTTGAGGGACGACTCCAACAGATTCCACACAAAAAACGTTTATGTCCCTGTGGAGATGGCAGGACCAAATCAGTGGCACATGTCCTTCTGGCTTGCACTCTTTAGATTATCACCCCTCTTTTATTGTCCATTCTGGGTCAACCAACCACTGCCACATTGTCCTTTCTCTTGGCAGATCAAGATGAACAGGTGACAGCAAAGGTTGCAAGGTTTTTAGCTGGGGTAATCAGAATAAGGTCAACTATTTGACAATTGATTCAAAACACTAAAATGTATTTTATATAACTTTATTTAATCAAGAGCCATTGGTGCTCAGGGACATCCCAGCCAGGCAAAAAGCAAGGCTGGTGAGGTGTGCAGCCTGAGGAGGGGGTGTAGCCTGGGGGATAAGTCCAAAGGTGAGACACAGAGGCCTGGGAGATCAGATTTTGCTTCCAGGCTTGAGGTTCCCCACTCCATTCTAAATGCATCACATGCTACCTTGGCGTTTCCTAGAAATCTTTCCCTAAATCTCTAAACTTGGCCCATTATGCTGAGAGTAAAATTGTAACTGGGACCAGCACACACATTTATACATCACTCGTTTTCTCAGTACTTGGTGGCACACTACTGAATGTGTGAATGGACTCCACTGAAAACCAGCATTGCATTTTAATTGAGTGTCTAAGGCTGGAAAATGGCCCAACAAAAAGAATACTTTCTGTATGAAAGATTTTGTTTGTTTGTTTTAAAGGACACACACACAGAGTGAGAGAGTGTGGCATTTGGTATAGGTGATGTGCCTTTAAACTAGCTACTCCCAAGCGGAGGCATCTAAGGACCTCTATTTCAATGCACTCTCTGTGTTTAGAAGTAAACTCGTTTAACTATTAACAAATTATGAATAGTTCATAGATGTCCCTCATTCCATCTGCTGCCTTCCACCTTTCCAGAAGAATGGTTATGATGAGAGCTGCAGTAGCAGATGATCAATATGTGCACAACCATTAATTCACAAAGGAGAACGAATTTGTTTCTGAATGTACCTGGAGTGTTTCCATAGCATAACAATGCATTGTAATCAAGCGTGAGCAATAAGGAGCAGGTGGGGGGAGGTGAGAAGGAAGTGCAGCACAGAAATATAAAACCTTTAGAGACTTGCTGTGTCTTACAAGATGAAACCAATTTGTTGCTCTTTCATAGCACAACATTGTGGCTCAGATGCATTTCTGGAATGACTATTGTACTGTCAAAACTTTTTGGCTTGAATTTTAGTGGGTAGATGATGATGATGGCAATGTTGCCGGTGATGATGATCTGGTAGGGTTGATCTTCAGAGGGGCAAGTTTTCTTCAAAGTGTTTGTTGAGGGGAATGAGTGGCCACCATTGTCAGAAGCACAGTTATTCTTTATTTTATTTTTTTTACAGCTTTATAGGTCTGGTCAACCTTTGTTTAGTTTTGATGGTTCTCCCAAATTTGGGATAGCACTTTCAGATGAACTCTGAAATGAAAGAAGGGGGTCGAGCAAAACGGTTTGAGGATGGAGGGTGCTTACTATTGCCACAGGAAATGGAAGGTTTCTTTTCTTCTTTTATTTCGTACAGATGCTCATGTTTTTGGCCTGTGTCTATTATCTTCTTTCAGGGCACATTAGAATCCAATACTATAACCTTATTTCTTATTTTAATTTCACTACGCACAAGCATATCTCAGGGTTAGAGGTGTAAGAGAATTCTGAGGGAAATGGGAATGGAAATTTCCAGTGTTGGCCAATTTGTTCAATGTCCGAAATGCAAATCAATCCAATGAAAACAACCAGCATTTGTGATGGTTGTTGCTCTCCAGTGTACACCCAATATATAGTTCTCTCTCTCTCTCTCTCTCTCTCTCTCTCTCTCTCTCTCACACACACACACACACACACACCAATCTGCACTGTGTTTCCTGTGCATTAAAATGAATAGGATGAAGTAACACAATAAAGTAATTGACATAGCATATCTCTGTCACAGTGGAGAACAAGACGAATAACAGTTTTTGACAGAAAGTGAAATGCAATAGAAAGGGGAAAGTGTTGCATGTGACATATGCAGGGTGGAACAGAAAAAGATGCATTTTTTATCATTTCCCAGGGTTACAGTTGGCTTTATCTCCAGACTGTCCCCTTGCAAACTCAGTTTGATGCCACAGGGCGGGAGGTCTTTATTTCCCTTCTCAGCCATCCTTCACCATCAGTAATAAATCCCACAAGACAAATAATCACTTCAGAAACACACTGTGAAGCCCAGCCCATTAAATGGATTGACAAAGGTATAGACAACTGGAATTTAGTGGTCAGCAATTGCTGGAAACAAGATGGACTATGTGTGGGGGCCCCTCATAATCTCTGGCGTTGCTCCATAGCACTATCTGGCTTCCTCACAAGCCAAGTAAGCAACATTTGCCATTAAGGATCTTAAGATAGTAAGATTTGTACAGACTTCCCACATTCTCAAGCCAACTTTTATGGGACAGAAAATCAATTTGCTTGTGCAACATCTGCTGTATGTGCTACAGTTGACTGTTGAACAGCAGCATGTTTGGGAAGCAACTAAGATTTTATGAGGCTGCTTGATGCAAGTGAGAATAACGGTGTACTCTGTACATGAGCAGGCAATAAGGATTCTTTTTCAACATGTAGAGCCTTTCACACATGTAGAGCTTTACATCACAGTACTGATTCTTCCTTCTATTGGCCAGGAGGTGGAGAAGGAGGGGAAAGGATCACCCTACAGCATTCAATTGCTCATTCAGCAGCTGGTGAGCTGAGGATTCAATCATCAGGGTGCTGGTTTGCAAGCACCTCTCCTATGGGGATTAAATCCTCTGCTCCTTGGTCTTATTTGGTTCAAGATTTGGCCACATCCAGTACACAGCCCAAGTATCAGCCAATGTTACTCTGCTAAAAGGCATATTTCTACCTCCCTTGTGTTTCCTATGCTTTGGGACCCATACAGCATTCTATGCTATGGCTTTGCTAGGCATTTTGGTCTCTGGGACAAAGCCTATCTTCCCTCTTCTTCTCATGAACTGGGTCCAGTCAGAGGTTTGTTTCTATTGATTTAGCTTAGTCACTGCAAGTGTAGGACTGCAAAAAGTGCTACTAAAGGTTCATATATGCTGCTGGTTGTTAGTGAATGCTAATCTACAATACTCTTTCTTTTCAAACTATATTGTTGAGAGATGCTGATCCCCAAAGGACAATTATATATTTTTCAAATCTCACTTCCTCTTTCTATTATTTTTTAAACTGGCCAGATTATGTTATTGCATTTTCTGGAAATAATTGGGCACGCTGCCCTTGCATCTATTGCCCTCTTTCTCATCAGCAATAACAGACATAATAAATAAAAATGGAGTCTGCCTATTAGACAAGGGAAATGTTGTCTGCTCCAGTTTTGCTCACTGCCTCCATGTGTTTGTTTTTATTTGTTTGAGGCCTCTGTTTCCTATGAGTCGTATTTTCCCTAATGGCAGTCATTCCAAATAGGCACAGCATATTCCCCAGCTTCCATGGATGACACTTGCTATCTCCATAATAATAATCATTTGGCTTCAGATTTAAACCATTTCAACAGGACAGCACACTGTGACATTGACAATTGACAGCTTGCTTCACTTCTAAATTGGCTGCTACCTTATCAGTACACTAGAGTTTCCTGTTGGCTGTGATTTCAGAAAGTCCTTGAGAAGTGAAACAAAACAGCCCCCAATGATAGGCTTTTTGGTGTTTTCAAAGTGGCAGGATCAGTAGGCCAGAAAGACTGGAGAAGTTACTGGGAATGCTGGTTGCGATTATTATATTAGGTGACAGTGATGATAGATGGTCTTAAATTACTGTAAGCAACCTTTGGTTATCTTACCTTCTTGGGTATTCTATGCCAATGGCAGATACACTTTTCACAGTGGCAGTGTTCAAACAAGCAAGCTGTATGTGATTTCTGAGCTAGTGCAGCAATATGGGAGAATGTGCCATGCCACATTTGCACCTCATATATGTCTAGTTGAGCTGTCTGAATCCACATGCACATGCACATTTAAAACACTATGATACCACTTTAGGCAGTCACATGTTCCTCCAAAGAATTATGGGAGCCATAGTTTGTTAAGTGTGCTCAGAGTTGTTAGGAGACCTCTAGTCCCTTCACAGAGTTCCCAGGAAAGAGTGATTATTAAACCACTCTGACAACTAGAGCTCTGTGAAGGGATTAGGGGATAACCTAATGACTCTCCACACCCTCAACAAACTACAGTTCCCAGGATACTCTGGGGGAAGCAGCGATTATTTAAAGAGATATCATACTGCAAATGTGGCCTAAGTAGGTGGCCGGACAATAAAGCTTGAACCAATAAATGCTAAGTAAATGCTCTTGTTAGTCACTGGTGTGCAATAGTCCCCTACAGGAGTGCCAACTTGAATAAAATATGGGAGGAGTAGATAAGCCCCACTCTGCATAATCAATCACATGACACAGTACATGCACACTCTTTGCATGGCAATGCCCACCAACTTTTTTTTGGGGGGGTGGCACCCTCAAATATTTTATGGGGGTGGCTGAAGACCCCCTCAACCCCTAGGAGTTGGCTACTATAGTCCCCTGATCTGTAGTCCTGGATTCCCAACTCCTGATATAGACTGTGACTAAGACAGGGTAAGTGCTGATCTACATTTGTTTGTTTACTTGGAAGAGAGTTTTCTATAGGGAAACTTTCTAAGATTTAATTCCTCATTGCAATCCAAATTGAAGTTAAGGCTGGCCCATAAGGACAAATAGGGTACTGTCTCACTGATTTCAGTCTTCCCTTAGACAGTCACACAACTTTGTCCCCCACCCCCAAAGAGCTCAGCAACAACTTTGTGTCTGGATTTTCTCTTTTCAAAATATGGCAACCCTATCTGAGTTGGAGGAAGATTCAGCAATAGAGAAGCTATGGATTCCTTTTTTTAACTATTTCAAATAGTTAAATCAAGTTCATCTTATGTTTATCGGCATCCTGAGTTATGCAAGTTATTAATCTAACACATACACCATACCTGCCTCCCTACTTATAATACATCCAGGGTGAGATGCTGACTGTCAGCTTCCTCCTCTTTAGTCTTAGTGCTGCCCTGTACAGTTCCAGTATGGAGAAGAATGGTAACAAAACTTGAATTGGACCTATTGAAGTTTAGAATACAAAGCATCAATTAGGGAGATAAATATTTTTCAAGTTGCACTGGGATCAATACAATAAATGATAAATTAATGTGTTCATCATTTTATTAAGCTTTTGTACTGTGGAGATTAAAATCTACACTTTGGCACAGACATAGAGAGGCAAGAGGTAGAAGAAAAGATGGAGAGAAATATAATAGGATAACTATATGTATCAATATTCCAATGCTCTTGAAATATTCATTTGATCCTGGTTGGGGGTGGAAGTTCACACCAAGTTTTCATTTTAAGAATTAGCATGTTTGGCTAGAGAAGAGTAATATATAGATGTTACTTGTAGCATTGTTTTTGTTTTAGGTGGCAAAGGCCAGCAGACAAAGAAAGCTGGCCTTTGGGGAACAAATAGTGGAAAATGTCACCCAGCTTGTTTCATTTCTTTTTCTTTTTTTTAAAGTAGCTTCTTGAAAAATGTTGTTGTTTCTTTTCCTCCCTCTCTTTACAGAAATAAAAAGAGAGAGCATTTGAACTGGAACAATGTCAATATGGTAGAACAGTCTCCTAAGCCCCTTGTCATCCGTAATAAGGACATCAGTTATAGTCATTGTCAACATTCATTAAGTTCAGATCTTCCATCCTTCTGTCCCTCAGGGTGCCTTTCATTGATGTGCTCCTCAGACAAAGAAACAGCCCACATCAAGCCAGCATACAGTGTTGAATTCCTCCCCCTTAGAGTATTGCTACAAAAGGAACAAATTATTTTTAACCACTCCCCACCCCCACTCCCGCTGAGCTTCTCTTGGGTGCTGAACTGATTCTCTTCATACAGATGTAGTCTTTCCACCTGTTGCTGTTCCTCCACCCCTGGCAAATGTTTATGCATTATTTACATACTCACTATTCAAAATGCAGTTGTTGTTTTTGACAGACCAATAATAGGGAAAGCGTATGAACACAGGCCAGGTGTAGGTCACCTACAACTCCCATAACCTCTGGTTATTAGCTATTCTTGCTGTTTGCCATTGTTAAATATTTGTCCACTCCTTCATCATTGGGTCCCAGGGTGCGATAAACCTATTTAAAATTCAGGATTTAAAAAAGTTAAAACAGATATTCTTTCTCTCCCCCCCCCCCCAAGTATGGGATATTTCTCAATTCATTTTTATTTTTATTTTTCATGTCTCTAATATGAATGTCCTTTTCAGGGGTATCAGCTTGAATAAAATATTGAGGGGGCCGGGCTCAGGAAAGCTGTGCCTGCATAACTGATTACATGATGTGGTACACACACACTATTTGAATGGAAATGCCCATCAACGGGGGGGGGGGGAGCTTGGCCCCCTGAAATATTTTAGGATGGGCGTGAAGGGACCTCAGCTTCTAGGAGTTGGCTCCCATGGTCTCTTTGAAAGGTAAAGGTAAAGGTACCGCTGACAGTTAAGTCCAGTCGCGAATGACTCTGGGCTTGCAGTGCTCATCTTGCTTTACAGGCTGAGGGAACTGGCGTTTGTCTGCAGACAGTTTTTTTCCGGGTCATGTGGCCATCATGACTAAGCTGCTTCTGGCACAGCGGGACACTGAAACCAGAGCAGCGCACGGAAACACTGTTTATCTTCCCACCAAAGTGGTACCTACTTATCTACTTGCACTTTTTTTTGGTGTGCTTTTGAACTGCTAGGTTGGCAGAAGCTGGGACTGAGCAACGGGAGCTCACCTCATCGAACCGCTGACCTTCTGATCGGCAAGCCCAAGAGGCTCGGTGGTTTAGACCACAGCGCCACCCGCATCCCTATGGTCTCATTAAAGATGTCTTAAGTTTGCTGTTTTGTACATTAGTTACCCATGAAAGTGCCATCTACCATGCATTATGAGACTTAGCTCAAAAGATGAGGCTCTACTCCTTTCTTTGCTCTTCTGTCAAATTGGCTTAACTGAGCAGCACCTTTTGCAAGAAGCAATCACATTTTATTTTATTATTTTGCTTCATCATTGGGATTGGCAGGTACAGTTTTAGACCCTGTTATTTTGAATGTTAGCTGTGACTGCAAAAATGTAAATTTATTTTTCTGAACTGAAACACTTTGTGAATTGAAATGGATAGCCACTGCATCCTTAAATGAGATAAGGTGGTTATAACCATGTACCCTCAACACCATTTTATTAATTAATGCATGCTATATTCCATATTTTCCCTGAAAGCACACAGTGTCATAGATGGCTCTTGCCTACTCAGTATTATCCTCACAACAACCCTGTGAAGAAAGTTAGGCTAACTGGCTCAAGGTCACTCAATGAACTTCAGGACTGAGTAGGGATTTGAACACTGGTTTCATAGGTCCCAGACTGACACCCTAAGATCAACATAAACTGTTACCTTAAGAAAGGTACTATTCCCTCCTTGTTGATATACCATCAAGGAGAAACTGAGCTGAGCCAAAACTAAGGGGAAGAACTCCCCATTAATTAGAACTTTTGTGTTTTCATGTAAGTTTTCCCTATATTGTTGAGGAATTTTTCTAATTACTTTATGAATGATTGCATGGACAAAATCATTGGTAAGTCGCAATGGGCAAATTACATAAGTCAGCATGAGGCAGAATGTAACCCAAGATTGGTCCAAAAGAGATAAACAAGTAAATGCTAATGTTTTCAGCGATTTACTGATGAGTAACTTAACTCCAGCCCTCAGGCATTGTTGAAGCCACATCTCTTCCCCCAGTCACATTAGGAACTAATTTGACAGTTGCTGGAGGCGAAGTTGCAACATGAGTCAAGTTGTCAAATGTCCTTTGTCCTCACAAATGCAAAATCTTTAAACTAGATTTTGAGCACGGTTGCATTTTTCATTCTGAATTATTGTTCATTTTGCCTGTCGAGTTGACACTTCCCCCTCTGCTTCTGGTCTGCTTGCACATCCCCCTCCCTTTAAACATTTGCTCAATGGGTTGTCAATCACCAGTGGGCAAAAAGAAGCAGAGAGAATGACAGATCTAACATGCTTGCAAGTCTATGTGGATAAAAAAAATGGGATGTTTTAAAACAATGGATTTTCTTTCTTTTTCCATTTCAAGAGAAGTTATACGCCATTGAGGATCGTAAAGTGAATGGTGAGTAAGTCCTGACTGAGCAAGCTGCATTGGTGGCTGCCAGTGAGATATCGGGTCCCGTTCAAGTTTAGTTCTAGAGTACAAAGTCATAAACCACTCCCCCCCCCAAAAAAACACACCTAATAAGTATGTTTCTCTCAATGTCAACCAGTTTGGGTCCTGTTGGTGATGCTGCCACTGGGTACTGTTCTTTGGCAGGACCTTCTCAATATCTGTTGAGGGCCAAGTGCACTGGAGACACAGGTAATAGGGTCAAGGCTTTAAATATGTAGTTGCAATAAACACAGGTCAACTAATTTTAGCAGGGCACAAGTTTATCAATTACAGATGTTACCAGGTTTTGTGTAGGCACTGAGTGTGTATCAACAAACACATCTGCTGGTTGATTGATTGGTCAAGTTTAAGGATCACCCTATGACATACATCAAATCAGGGTGAGCCCCTCCAATTTTGGGGGTGTTTATACCCATCAACCCCCATCTGGGCATCTAGACAGAAGCACTTCCTGCTGGATCCCTTTAAGTAGATACCCTGATACAACATAGTTTCTATTCAAGAGGCATTCCTTGATTTTCTTACTCAGATGAATGCTGAGTCCTCAGAATTGGACTCCTGGGGATGCTCATCAAAAGAGACACCTCCCACCCCCCACTGCCTCAGCATACTGGCTGCTCCTGACATGCCTATGCCAATTCCATCCCAGTAAACATCCAGTGATGTCCCACTATCACTATCTGTAGAAAGTGCTTCAATTGCACTTGACTCTCTGTGATTGCTGGACTTCTAGGGATGCTTCTTGAGGGGGTGCTCTTGTAGGAGCATTTGTTTTGCTGCTTTTCCAAGGGGGTTCCATGGCAGAGCTGGAGGAGCCCATTGGCTGCACTGCATGTGGATGTTCTTGCTTGCTGCCTTTAGGGGGAGCAGTCAACAGTTGTGCAGATGTGTCTGATTTTTGAGTTTCTATGTAGTAAGGTAAAGGTACCCCTGCCTGTACGGGCCAGTCTTGACAGACTCTGGGGTTGTGCGCCCATCTCACTCAAGAGGCCAGGGGCCAGCGCTGTCCGGAGACACTTCCGGGTCACGTGGCCAGCGTGACATCGCTGCTCTGGCGAGCCAGAGCCACACACGGAAACGGCGTTTACCTTCCCGCTGGTAAGCGGTCCCTATTTATCTACTTGCACCCGGAGGTGCTTTCGAACTGCTACGTTGGCAGGCGCTGGGACCGAGCAGCGGGAGCGCACCCCGCCGCAGGGATTTGAACCGCCGACCTTTCGATCGGCAATTCCTAGGCGCTGAGGCTTTAACCCACAGCGCCACCTGCGTCCCCTTCTATGTAGTAAAGCCACCCAATTATAGCCTCCAGGGCCTATAACAATGCCCTTCAGGGAGTGGGCACTTTCCCTGGGCCTACTAGAAGCTGGGAAGTGTTTTTGTAGTAGTAGTAGTTGTCAGGACCATTTCCCTACCCCCCCCCCCCCCGGTGGGTGTCAGGGCTAGAACCCTAGCCTCCCTGAGTGATGTTTGGTGTAATCCCTTAGCACTCCCAGAGGATGCAGGAAGTGAGGCAATGTGCATTCTAACTGACTGGCAGGGAGTATCTTTCTGAGTATTGCCGGGGGGGGGGGACCTACACACACAGAGCACATAACCAACTGTGCCTTTTTATAGGGCATCTTCTTTCTTTGGCGATCACTTGTAGCCAGGTAAGATTAACACGGTTTTAACAATGAGTATGTAAGTGACTGTGGAGGCCAATTCTGGATCCACATGTCCTTCCACAGTGGGGACATCACAAGGGTTATAGGAACATGCAAGCCCACTCACCACGACAAGATGGTGATCCAGCGAGTGAGTTTTAGAGGGCATAGCGTGGGATGCAGGATACCACAGAGATAGTAAGGCAAACTAGTATCCCACCACCATACCCCAATCAAAGATACTCACCCTCCTGCACAAACTGTGATTACATGAACCCAGGTGTCTGTTGGCTGTGATAAGTTTGCATTGCCTACTGTAGCTCCTTGATGAAAGGCTCTAGTGTAGCTTGTGGCATGTAAAAACTGCCTTTGGAATCAATGTGTTGTGTTGCTGGTGCCCAGGCATATATTCGATGAAACTTCTATGCCCCAAGCTGCTCGCCCATGTATCAGCTGCACCCAAAATCAGCAGGGCTCAATGTATGGGGGAGAGGGTGTAAGTATCTCCCTACATTTCTAGACAACATCCCCAGTGGCATTCCCCACATGGGGGAGAGGGTGGGGAGTATCTCCCATGCTCTCAAAGGTGCTCCCCTATGGCAGAGGGGATGGGGAATATCTCCTGGATGCGTGGAGGCTTTCCCTGATGGGAGAAGGGAGAATATCTCCCACACCCTCAAAGACACTCGACTATGGGGAAGGGGATGAGAAGTACCGTATTTTTTGCCCTATAGGACGCACTTTTCCCCCTCCAAAAATGAAGGGGAAATGAAGTTAGGGTTCCAGGTGGAGAAATCGAAGTTGGAAACAGAATTGTTAGAACCTAAGACTAAGGTACTTTCAAGAATGTATAACTTGCTGTTGAAATGGAATACACAAGACGAAATGGTTAAGTCGGCTATGATAAAATGGGCACAGGACATTGGGCATAACATTATGTTTGAGGACTGGGAAAGGTTGTGGACCACTGGGTTGAACTTTACTGCATGTAATGCTTTGAAAGAAAATGTAATGAAAATGATATACAGATGGTACATGACCCCAGTTAAACTTGCCAAAATATACCATTTGTCTGATAACAAATGTTGGAAATGCAAAGAAAATGAAGGAACATTCTTCCACCTCTGGTGGACTTGCCCTAAAGTGAAGGCCTTCTGGGAAATGATATATAATGAGTTGAAAAAGGTATTTAAGTATACCTTCACCAAGAAACCAGAGGCCTTTCTTCTGGGCATTGTCGACCAGAAGGTGTTAAAGAAAGATAGAACATTTTTCATGTATGCAACAACAGCAGCAAGGATATTACTCGCTAAGAACTGGAAAACTCAAGATCTACCCACACTGGAAGAATGGCAGATGCAACTGATGGACTATATGCAATTGACGGAGATGACTGGCAGAATCCGAGACCTGGGATAAGAAAGGATTGAAGAAGATTGGAAGAAATTTAAGATTTATCTACAAAAATATTGTGATTTAGTGGAATGTTAAGAAGGATGCTTGGTTATAAATAATTGGCCATCACTAAAATAGATCAGAATTTGGTAATAAGAGAGATTAAGAGAAACAAAATTTGTAGGAGAATTTTTTTATTGTATTTTAATAAGTGGTTATAAATTTGGAAATAAGATGATAATTTGCTTGACAAAAATTTATTAATGATGCAAGTGGGAGCGGGAGACGTGAGGAAGTCTAAGGATGTTATGAAATTTTGTAAAAACAAAGCAACACTGTTTATTATTATTGTATTTCTTTTCTAAAAATTCCAATAAATATCTATTAAAAAAAAATGAAGGGGAAATGTGTGTGCGTCCTATGGGGCGAATGCAGGCTTTCGCTGAAGCCTGGAGAGCAAGAGGGGTCGGTGCGCACCGACCCCTCTCGCTCTCCAGGCTTCAGGAAGCTCTGCGCAAGTCTTGCAAGCCCGGCGGGAGGTCCCGCGGGCTCGCAAGGCTTGCAGGCAGCAGCCTGCAGCCCAAAAGCTCGGGGGACAGCGGGGAGGCGCAGCGCCTGGTCTGGAGGCTGGCGGGGGGGCAGAAGCAAGCTTGCTTCTCCCCCCGGCCAGCCGCACAAGCTCGCGGGATAGCGGGGAGGCGGAGCACCGCCACCCCGCTATTCCCTGACCCGATCTGGAGGCTGGCGGGGGGGAGCGCTCCATCTCCCTCTTCTAGCTTGGGGGTGGCTGCGCAAACCTGGGGGGGATTTCCCCCAAAAAAAACTAGGTGCGTCCTATGGGCCGGTGCGTCCTATGGGGCGAAAAATACGGTATATCCTGCCCTATGTGGCCTTTGGGAGGAAGGCTTGTATAGAAATGATAATAAGAATGTGTTGTATCCAGCTACATTTTACTCAGAATAGGCCCATTAAAATTAATTAACCTGAGTTAGTTATGTCTGCTAATTTCAACTGATTTACTCTGAGTAGTACTAGCATTGGATACAACCTAGTCATAATAAAGGGGGGAATAATCATAATAAAGCAGGAGGGGAGAATAATCTCTCAGATTAGGGACATTATTCCCTCTGGAGCACAGAACAGAGGTGAGGAACATCTAGCCCGTCTTTGTTGTTGGATAAGGGCTAGAACATGTGCCCCTACTGCCACCCCATGGGATAACAACACTTGTTGTTAACACTGGAAGATGACTTGTCTCAGGGCCTGTCTGTTGTTCCATGCTGAGCATATTTGCAAACAAGCAATTACTACAAAAAAGAGTTTGGGTCTTTGTTACTCGCCTCTCACTTACAATAGGCTGCCCCCTCCATTCACACAAAAAATATGCCACTATGGTAGAAGTAGAGATTATCCAACAGTTATATTTCCATTCACTCAACAGATGATCATTTCTCATCCCAAGAAAACTAAGCAAACAGAAGAAAGGATGAACTTTACCAGAGAGGAAAAGTGCTAAAGCCACCACACTCTGTATCCATCAACATTAGGGACCAGCCTGATGGGAGATAACAGACAGATTGTGGAAAAGGTAATTTTGTGGCTTGGCTCTGATTTTCTTTGCCGTAAACCCAAGAAACGCTTTCTGCTCTGTAGGAGAAAAGACCAGTGGCTTATCTTCTTTACGGCTTTATCGGAAAGATTACATCTAAGCTTTTTTCTTCTTCTTCTTCTCAGGGTCCAGAAACAATAAAAAGTTACACAAAGGTACCTTCAAAGAAATGAATGATGTGCAGAATCAATAGGAGAGCTTTGATAAACTGCTGAATGATCATATCCTAAAGCATCAATTAAATTTCTTGAATGCCTCTCTAATCTAGCCATCTCTTTCAGAAAACACATGTCCCATCGGTGTGGCTGGTAGAGTTTGGGGAAGTAACTTTTTGGGATAATGTCAGTAAAAATCATACCATCTTGACTTAACTACCCAAATGCCTGGAACACATAATTTTTGTATACCAATCAAGTGTCTCCTCTAGCAGCCTTGGATTTAGGTTGGTGCAGGCGATTCCCCTGAACCACCCTAAATCCAAGGTGCATGGGCACAAAATAACAACAACAACAACAACACCTATATATACGGATATTATTGTGAGAATACCCATAAAAAGTAGCACTACCAAAAGGAATTATTGTGAAAATAAGAAATATTTAAGGGGTGGGGGTGTTAAATCTTGTCCTTGCTCAGGGCACCAAATTACCAAAGTCCACCCCTGCCTCAAGGCACCCAAAATTGTATTCCGGAACCAAGTTAGGCTCTCAGTACCAGCTGCCTAATCCCACAGGGTGGCTGTTGGCCATTGGGACTAGTAGGGTAGAATCCAGTAAGACCAATGGTAGGTAGAACAAGAGCCAATGACAAGCAGAGCCAACTACAGGCAATCCTCCTTTCTGGAATCCCCCCCCCCCATCAGCAGGGTCCATGTAAAGTGTTCCATCCCACCCCTATTCTGCCCCCATTTCACCATTTTAGTGACATTTTCAGATCAATCAGATTCACCTAAATCAGAGAAGGAAGCTGACAGTCAGTGCCACCACCTTGAACTGGATATAAGTAAGAAGGCAGGCAGGTGAGGGCTGGCCAAGGTTGGGGGCAATACCCATTCCCCTTTGGTGTTTCTCATTCTGTTTCGCAATACTTATTGTCCAGTTCTGACCTTTCCTCTTTTTCACCATTCCTTTTTCCTTATCTTTGTCATATGGCAAACACCTAGTTCTCAAGGATGTAGTAAAGCTGTGTCTGGGAGGGGTGGTACATTTCACTATATTAGAAAGGAAAATGCATGCACTTTGAATACCAGTTTGTTAGTGTGAAGGTAGCTTAGGAACCTTCCACCAATCATCTAGTTTTCTGGGCAGCATGTTAAGAGAAATATTGGCACAGCACTAGACTGTTCCACTGTTGTTGTTTTGAACAGCTTGGACTATCAGGAAATTCTTCCCAATGTGTAGATAACATCTCCTTTCTGTTAATTTGAACTTGTAGTTCAGATTCTAGCTTCTGGAGCAGGAGGGCAGAAACAAGGTCCATCATCTATTCAATAGAGATAATTTTTTGAAAACGGCCACCATTGAAGAGTATCATTATTATTATCAACTCTTAATCATACCTTATCAAGTCTAAATTTACCTAGCTCTTTCAACCTTCCGTTTCCAGATCCCTCAGCACCTTTGTAGCTCTACTCTGGACATGCTCCATGTTAAGATTACCCCAATCATTCCAACAAGGAAACTCAATCTGCATGCACAAAAGGATGTGTGTACTGAGCTGAATTTACAAATATAAACTTTGGCATACCAGGCCCAAAGCCCATCTGCTGAGCCATTATGTCTCCAAAGAGTTTGAAGGCATGTGCCTCCAGAAAGCCCAGAGACATGGATAAAGTTACATATCTCCTGCTGCTAAATCAAGAAACCAGATCTCATAACACCCACTCTTAGCCACCACTCACCACTAAATTCCCCTGCCAAAGAGAAGACTTGCATAGGATCTTAAATTTCTACTAGAAACTCAAGGTAGGACGCTCTATGGGGGTTGTGCATCCAGTTCGGTTTTCATTCTTTACAAAATGAATGCTGTGAGTAATCAATGTGAAATGAAAATCTATTTAGGAAACTCATGTACACTCACTTGTCCCTTGCTCCTACCATTGCAGGAAAGCCTTACCTGTCTCCAGTGACAGTGGTAGAAGCTGAGTGTTTTCTGTCCTACCTAGTGGTGGGGAAACTCTGTCCTTGATTGCTGCAGGAATCCATTTTTTTTGTTTGTTACTCAGAAGAGTAGAGCAGAATTACACTTATGATATTATCACATTGCATCATCATGAAGCCAAATCCGAGTGAGGGCATGGGGGTCATCCATCAGCAGCAAGTCTGTCCCCTTTCTGTTTGTCCCTTCCAAATGAGAAAATTTGAAAATTTGGGGAGAAAATTCACAGCCAACATACTAATTTTTGTATGGAGAGGGGTGGTTGTTTCATTTCAATGCTCAATTAATACCTGCTTTTATATATATAAGAGAGTATTACCAGATGCATTAAAAATACATAGTTTGAGGAAAGGTAATATCTGATGTAGAAAAACTGCTTAATCTACAACACTGAAATTTTTCTGAACTAACATAAGGTGAAGCTTAACACCCACAGCTCTCTTCCACCGGTGGAATGTCCCCATGCCTGGCTAAATATTTTTTAAGAAAAAACAACAGCAGGAAAGTTTTAACGCATGCAACCTTTTTCATTTCAGTTGTGTGTATCATGCTGACTAATGACAAGTTTTATAAAAGACAAACCAACCAAAGTTCATTTGTTTCTGGGTCTGTTGACAATTTGAACAATTATTTTTCTTTCTTCTCATCATCAGTACAATCATGTTTGTCAACATAACATCAGATTTGTTTTCTTCTTTCTGGCAGACTCTGTCAATGGATTGATTGGGAAAAAGCCAAAACCCATGTAATGTATGTGAATGAAAGCATTTGAAATGGTAATTTGTTAACAGCATTTTGCTAGAACGTCTACTGGATACACCCCAACATCTGTAAATGTTCAACTCTGATCATTACATATTTTGTGTTACGCTATTGCTAGAAATTTCTGTTCTAATTTATGGTGGTTTTTCCGTATCTGGTTCAGACATCAATGTTAACTATTGAATGACAAATCAGTCAATTTTAATTTCCTTGGTTTCTTATTTTACCCCATTTCCACATCAAGCTTTTTAAATTATTATTATTTTAAAGTCATTGCAAAAACACATATTCAATTTTGATTCCATTTCTCGTAATTTATGTAATCTTGCTTAATATATGTATTTTTCCAAGCATTTTCCTTGCTATGTTGTTGTCATCAAAATACCCATTTTTCGAAGCACTTTCCCCAATGCACATATTTTTAAATTTCCCTTTTAGCTGGGAACCTGCATCGTAAAATTCAGAGAAGTGTGACTTTCGACTGATGCCTTTGTTTCACTTTATATAATGATTCAGAATGTGTGAATTACGTTTTATTAAAATGAGAACCAAATAAATTTATTATTAACCACTGGATGTTAATACATCTTTTATCAGGCCTATGCTGAGTCACCTACTTTGTAGCAATCATCACAACTTTGCGAGATTAGGCATTGGGTAAGCGTTTGTTTAGATGGAGGGATTTGTTTAGATGGAGGGGTTTGTTTAGATGTAGCCTCCGCCTACCCCTCTTCATTAAGGGTGTCCTGTTAAAGGGCTCTGGGGGGCATGGATTCTGTCCGATGCCCCCAGTGGGGACCCCTTGGGATGTACCCCTCGGTGGTTTACCCATAGTTGGGCTCCCTGGTTTACTGTTGGATGGGTTGGTGGGAGTTGAGATATAGCCTGACTTCACCCAATGCCTAAGCCAAACCGCTCACATCTGTAATCAATAAAGTTGTGGCCTATTTCAACCCATAAATCAAAATACTCCTGTCTGTGTGCTTATTATCCACTATGGAACTGCGGGTCATGTGGCCTTGGCACACAATGCAGATGGGACCTAAGATTCACTTATTAGGCTGACAAAAGGAATGGGGCTGAGATGACAGGCAACAAACTATCTTGGGTTGGGCCAATGTTAATTAGTGAGCTTTGATGCTAAGTAGACATTTGAATCTGAGTTTCCTTAGCTCTACTCCAAGATTATAAACCATTACACTACACTGTTTCTTGGTGCTTAGATAGTATGGATGTGCATAAATTCTTCTTCAATGGCAATTTCTCTGATGTTTTGCCAAAGGAGGGGCCTCACTTTAGGTGAAATTTGGTGACAAAAAAAATCCCCATGAGAGTTCTATAAAGGAGCTTAATCATTTTTGGCAATCATTCAGAGAATCAGTTTGAAGCACACTGCATGCAATTAGTACTCCACAGAGAACCATCAGCACAAGAACTGTTAATTTGCATCCTCTTATGAGTCTAAAGCAAACAATCAAAATAAAATTAGAATAACTGGATTCTGATTTCTGCCCCTCCCTTCCCCCACCACACCCACACATACACACCATCTTCTGAGCAAAATTTATTCATTTTCATTCATCCGTTGAATAACCAAAAATGGACAAAGTTTATTAACCATTCTAATCTTTTGAAATAAGAAGGCATAGAAAAAGAAATAAGCTAAGTTGACCTGGTTCTCTTCAAACACAGCAAGATTTATTTTATGCTAGAATGAACTATGATTAAGACAGCCTGCCTGGATGAATTATTAGGAAATGTTAATTGCAAAAGAAAAGAAAAGAAAAACAGAGGAGTTAGTATGTATTTTGTGAAATGCAGTTGAAATCATTTGCAAGAGCAAATTAAATATATTCATGAGCAAAAGGTCCCAGATCGTTTTATCTATTGACCTTCCAAATTTACTGTATCATTTCTAGCATTAACAAAACAGCACATATTACAGTAACCAGCCTTCAGTTTGCACTCCCTTTTTATTTATGCAGCGACTTAAATAAATTCCTGATTTGAAACAAAGTAATATGGATCTGGCTTAATGGGACAAGTTGCAGGCAGTTCCACAAGTGAAACAATGTCAAAAAGAGTTCATTTGGGCCATTAAGTCGGTGCATGGATGCTTTTTTGGGGGGTGGGGGTTTTCCCATGACAGCCTTTTAGTGTTTCCAAATGTGCCAATGGTTCCAAAAGATCAAAAAGTCCACATCTAACCACTGCAGCACACTGTGGTATTTCATAAATAAAATATTTTTTTTAATATAAATATTTATTGGAGTTTTTAAGAAAAAGAATACAATAATAAAGAAAACAGTATTGCTTTGTTTTAACAAAATTTCATAATATCCTTGAACTTCCTCACGTCTCCCGCTCCCACTTACATCATTAATAAGTTTTTGTCAAGCAAATTATCATCTTATTTCCAATTTTGTAACCGCTTATTTAAATACAATAAAATAATTCTCCTGCAAATTTGTTTCTCTTAATCTCTCTTATCATCAAATCCTGATCTATTTTGGTGATGGCCAATTATTTATAACCAAGCATCCTTCTTAACATTCCACTAAATCACAATATTTCTGTAAATAAGTCTTGAATTTCTTCCAATCTTCTTCAATCCTTTCTTCTCCCAGGTCTCGGATTCTGCCCGTCATCTCCGCCAGTTGCATATAGTCCATCAGTTGCATCAGCCATTCTTCCAGTGTGGGTAGATCTTGGGTTTTCCAGTTCTTAGCGAGTAGTATCCTTGCTGCTGTTGTTGCATACATGAAAAATGTTCTATCTTTCTTTAACACCTTCTGGTCGACAATGCCCAGAAGAAAGGCCTCTGGTTTCTTGGTGAAGGTATACTTAAATACCTTTTTCAACTCATTATATATCATTTCCCAGAAGGCCTTCACTTTGGGGCAAGTCCACCAGAGGTGAAAGAATGTTCCTTCATTTTCTTTACATTTCCAACATTTGTTATCAGACGAATGGTATATTTTGGCAAGTTTAACTGGGGTCATGTACCATCTGTATATCATTTTCATTACATTTTCTTTCAAAGCATTACATGCAGTAAAGTTCAACCCAGTGGTCCACAACCTTTCCCAGTCCTCAAACATAATGTTATGCCCAATATCCTGTGCCCATTTTATCATAACCGACTTAACCATTTCGTCTTGTGTATTCCATTTCAACAGCAAGTTATACATTCTTGAAAGTACCTTAGTCTTAGGTTCTAACAGTTCTGTTTCCAACTTCGATTTCTCCACCTGGAATCCTAACTTTTTGTCACTTTTAAAAATTTCCTTAATCTGAGCGTAGTGTAACCAGTCTCGCACTTTATCCTTCATTTTCTCCATACTCTGCAATTTCCAATTATCTCCATCTTTTTCTAGCAATTCCCAATATTTTGGCCAGTAGGCTTCCATATTGGGTCTTTTCCAGGCCTTAGCTTCCAAAGGTGAGAGCCACCTTGGAGTTTTATTTTCCAGTAAGTCTTTGTATTTAGTCCAGACATTAAACACTGCTTTTCTGACAATATGGTTCTTAAAGGCCTTATTGATCTTAACTTTGTCATACCACAAATATGCATGCCAACCAAAAGCGTTGTTATAACCTTCCAGATCTAGCACATCAGTGTCTTCAAGAAGTAGCCAGTCTTTTAGCCAGCAGAAAGCTGCGGCTTCATAATACAACCTTAAGTCTGGCAGGGCAAAGCCCCCTCTTTCCTTTGCATCTGTTAATATCTTAAACTTGATTCTGGGCTTTTTGCCCTGCCAGACAAATTTAGAAATATCTCTCTGCCACCTCCGGAAACACTCCGTTTTGTCCACAATTTGCAATGTTTGGAACAAGAACAACATCTTCGGCAGCACATTCATCTTAATGGCAGCAATTCGGCCTAACAAAGAAAGCTTCAGTTTTGCCCAACTTTCCAAGTCTCTCTTAATTTCAGACCAACATTTTTCATAATTATCCTTAAATAGACTCAGATTTTTAGCTGTTATGTTGACCCCTAGGTACTTTACCTTTTTCACCACTGATAATTCTGTTTCTCTCTGAAACCGTTCTGACTCTGTCATATTTTTCCCTAACACCTTCATTTTTTGTTTATTTAGCTTAAATCCCGCCACCTGACCAAAATCATGTATCAATTGTAGTACTCTTTTCGTACTAGATTCTGGCTCCTGCAGTGTCAAAACTAAGTCATCTGCAAAAGCTTTAAGTTTATATTGTTTCGCTCCGACCTGAATCCCCTGCACCAACCGGTCACCTCTGATCAAGTTCAAGAGCACCTCCAAAACTGAAATAAATAACAGAGGGGAAATCGGGCAGCCTTGTCGTGTTCCTTTTTCAATTTTAAATTCTTCCGTTACCACATTGTTAACTATCAATTTAGCTTTTTGTTCTGAATATATTGCATCAATCCCATTTTCAAAACCCCGCCCCGCTCCCATTTCTTTTAAGTTTCCCTTCATAAATTTCCAAGAGATGTTGTCAAAGGCCTTCTCCGCGTCTATAAAAATCAGCACTGCTTTAGTGTTTATATTTGTTTGCAAAAGTTCCAAAATGTCAATAATGTTCCTTGTGTTTGCAAACATATGTCTACCTGGGAGAAAGCCAGCCTGGTCCTTGTGAATTACTTCATTCAAAACTCTTTTAAGTCTGCCTGCTAAGACATCAGCAAATATTTTGTAATCCACATTTAAAAGGGAGATGGGGCGGTAGTTCTTAAGTTGTGTCTTTTCAGTTTCTGATTTTGGTATCAACGTGATAAAAGCTTCCTTCCATGATTCCGGCGCCTTCTTTCCCTCCAGAATTTCATTGCTGACCTCCATCAAAGGTTGAATCAAATAGTCACTCATTGTCTTGTAATACTTGGAGGTCAGACCGTCTGGTCCTGGAGATTTGCCCAGCTTCATGTTCTGAATGGCATGTTCAATTTCTTGTCGTGTTATTTGACTGTTCAGGAGTAGTCTATTTTCTTGTGTAAATTTTTTAAGGCTGTTTTTTTCCAAAAATTGTTCAATCTCAACCTCATTTTGCGGCCCTTGAGTGTATAGTTTCTTGAAATATTTCTGAAAAGATTTTCTGATTTCCACGGGGTTCTGAATATTTCTTCCTTCAATTTCTAAATTTGTTACTATGTTCAACTTTTGTCTCTTCTTCAACTGCCAAGCCAGCAGTTTCCCACATTTATTTGCTGATTCAAACGTTTTTTGTTTCATTGACTTAATCTTCCATTCTATTTCCTGATTTATCAGTTTAGAATATTGTGCCTGGTGAAGTTTAATTTCTCTCAGAATCGGCTGCGACTTCGGATTTACTCTTAGCTTCTTTTCTAATTCTTTTATTTTTTCCAAAATCTTATCTTTCTTTTCATTTTGTTTCCTTTTCTTAATAGCATTCTGTTGTATTAAGAACCCTCTCATCACAGCTTTACTTGCGTCCCAAATTGTTCTTTTTTCCACCGTTGTGTTCAAATTTATTTCGAAATAGTCTTTCAAAACTTTTTGGGCCTTTTTAATAATCTCCTGATCTCTGAATAAGTTGTCATTCATCTTCCATCGAAAGGAGCCGGTTGGTAACAATGTCAAATCCATTTTCAAAGCGTTATGGTCGGAGCAGGTCTTTGGGCAGATTTCCACTTTTCTGACTTTAGGTGCCAGACCTCTAGTAATCCATATTTGGTTGATTCTTGTCCAAGTCAGATGGGCTTCAGAGAAGAATGTTCCTTCCTTTCCCAAGGGGTTTCTCATTCTCCAGATGTCAATCCAGTCCATATTGTCTGTCATTTCAAAAAAAGGTCTTTGGTAGTCTGCCATCTTTGGTAACTTTTTGACTTTGCGACTTATCCATGTTAGTTGATGCAATCCCGTTCATATCTCCCATCATGATGATGTTGTCAAAGTCCAGATACTCCAGCATGCTATCATGCAACTTCTTATAAAATTCCGATTTCCCTTCATTTGGTGCGTAAATTCCTAATAACATAATTTTTTCTCCTTGATGCTGTATTTCGACTGCCAAAATTCTGCCATGTTCATCTTTAAATAATAATTTAGGTGAAAGGCTCTCCTTTGCATATATCACCACCCCTCTCTTCTTTACTCTGTCTGAAGATATAAATTCCTGGCCGAGTCTTTTATTTACCATAACTTTTCTGTGGAGCCTAGTCACATGTGTTTCTTGCAGGCAAATAATGTCCAATTGTTCCTTTTTTAATATGTGAAAAATTTTCTTCCTTTTTTCCGGAATGTTGCAGCCATTTATGTTCCAGCTCAGAAGTTGCAGAGACATCCTGTATGAATCTGGTTATTTTTCAAGGGGTGGTACTTTGTCATCCAAGGGTGCCGGTTCCTTTGGTGCTCCAGGCTCCGGCAATGATCCAAGTCCTTTATGAAGGTCTTCTCCGTACTGGTTCAGAAATTTGTCTCTATCTTCCAATGTTCTGATTTTGATCTTCCTCCCTCTAAAAGTAAACGATAATCCTTGAGGGAAATCCCACCTAAAGATGATTGAGTTGCTCCTCAATAGTTTTGCTAGTTCCAAATATTCAGATCTCAAGTCCAAAAGCTGTCTAGGAATATCCTTATAAATTTCAATTCTTTTGCCCAGAATGTCCAGTGAATTTCTGTAGTGTAGGCCCAAAATCTTGTCCCTTTCCTCCTTTGATCTCACTGTTATCAAGCAATCTCTGGGCTTATCTTTTCTTATCAATCTTCCCAGCCTAAATGCTGATGTAATTTTAAAGTCTTTTTCCTCAAGTTTCCACTGCACAGAAAATATTTTAGTCAGGAACTCAGCCAGGTTATCTTCTTCTACTTCGGGCACAGATCTTATCCTTAAATTGGTCTCCCTATTTTTCAATTCAATCATCGAAAGATAGGTCTGGTGTTCACCTACTTGTTTGTTGAGTGGTCTTACCTCTTTTTCTAACTGTCCAAGTCTTTGGCTGGTATCTTCAACCAGTTTCCTGTTTTCCCCTGAGGCCTCCTCCAATTTTGCAATCGATTGAGTGTTCTGTGCCACTTGCCCAGTTATTCTATTTAGACATTCTGTGTTCTGATCTATTTTCGCAGTTTGCTCATCAGCCTTTTTGTCCAGAGATTCCACTCTCTTGTCCAAAGATTCCAATTTTTCATAGATTTTTTCTAAAATGGAAGAGGCTGATCCTGAGGCCATATCCTCCAATTGTAAATCCTCTGTCTCTCCTCCCCCTGCCTGTGGCAAGGAGGCAGCTTCTTCCTCAGAGTGCAAAATAGGCACAGACGATCTATGTTGCTGTAAAGTTGAGGCTAGAGTTGTTTGTCTCGTTCTTGGTCTTTGTTCTTTTTCCTTGGTCTCTTTTTTCTTTGCGCCACTCATTCCAAACTTATCTGGTAGTCAAGGTCAAGCTGAGTTGTTCCCATGAGAAAAAGACGGCCCAGGTGCAGCACTCAGCCAGCAGGCCAAGAAATAGCAAGTAAAACAATATCACTGCTGTTAAGTCCAAAAACCTCTAGGGGGAGCCTAAAATGTCTTTTCAGGAAGGATTACCCAAAAATAAAAATTAAAGTCCAAAAACCTTCAAATGTTAAGTTTTTAGCAGAGTTGGTGTTATAAAAACACAATGTCTCAAAACAGTGCTTGCTGGTACTTCAGTTGATATTATAAAGTAACAAAGTCCAAACCTCTCAAATTTTCCCAGTTTATGTATCAGAATGCTTGGGTCTGCAAACTGATTGCTACTGTTACCAGGCAGTTCCAGCCCCTGGTTTCCTTCTTTAAAATGTAACTTCAGCAGAGGAAGATTCCACAGTCCATGCTAACACATAAATCCAATGCTTACACTCCTTTTCTGCCTTTAAATACAGTTCAGTAAATGCTCAGATCCAGTCAGTAAAAGATTTACTGCAGCCTTCACTCCTCCAGCTCTTTGCTTAGAAGTTCAATGGCAGCGGAAGACGGACTTCCTTTTTCTTTTCATCCTCCGCTTTCTGCCAAATTCAATTGCTTTTGGTCTCAAATTGATCTCAAATTGATTAAAAGTATCTGTTACTCACGGGTTGCTGTATTTTTAAGTGCCAAATCCAGGAAGAAAGGTCGGCGCTCACCGGCAACGGCTTCGCGGCTTCTCTCCGCCGATTGCGGAACGACCCTCAGCGCTGCTGCCTCCTCCGCGATCCGGAGCCCCTTACGGGGTTCCTTCAACGTTTCGGGGGCAGCTTCTGGCGCCCGCCGGGTCCCAAGGCTGCAGGCTTCTGCCGCCTGCAGTTTTCCGGTGTGGGTCTCCGCTTCGCCGTAGCGGACAACCCGTTCTCGGACGGAGCTCCCTTCCCGGTTAGGAAAGGGCAGCCATTACCCTTCGCGCCGCCTCCGGAAGTCTAATCTATTTCATAAATAAAATAAAGTGTGTTCTCCAATAAATGAGAGCACGTGTTGCGGTGTGGGCCACCGGGCCAGGCCTCTTGTTGCCAGGTAGGTTAAGAGTTGTTGCCTGGTATTATGATTGGGTAACCGGGTTGCTGGGGGCAAATTGTATGTTGCAAATTGGGTGGGTCTTTAAATATTGGTGCACTCTGGTTTCTCTTTCTCTTTGCAGAGTGCATCGGATCGCCCGCCCGCCCGCCCTCTTTTCCGGTTGACCTTGCTTTGCCTGTCATGGGATCATCTGCTTTGGAGCAGGGGCGTAGTAGGAATTTTGCCATTTGGTGATTGGCTGTGCCATTTAGTTTTTGCCTACTACTCAGCAATTCGTCACAACTTGTAAGGTTGTGGTTAGGCATTGGTTATAATATGCTGGTGGTGGAGGGGTCAGGATAGGCTGTGCCTGCCCCTCCTATTGCGCTGAAGGGAATTCCGTTAAAGGAATCCTGGGGTTTGCCATGATTTCGTCCAATCCCTGTCATGGGACCAGGGCCACCCAATCCCTGTCATGGGAATCCCTGTCATGGGACCAGGGCCGGCAAGCTTTTGGGGAGCTGCTGGGGTGAGCGGCGTGGGTCCGACGCTTAGCTCAAATGACCCCCAAGTTTGACTTTCCCTTCTACTGGCTACCAATCGGATCTCGGGATATTGCATGTATATTATTATTATTATTATTATTATTATTATTTTGCTTTTTTGCCACAGCAACTCAAAGCGATTTACAATACTTTATGCAAAAACAAGCAAATACATAAAACCAACACACACACACAAAGTGGCTCCCTCTGCAACCATCTCATTCCTGGCAAAAGTTTAGTTTTCCTTCCAGCATCCACACCACTATTTAGCAAGAATTTGCTATCCATAGACATTATGGGGACATTAATAACATTTGAAATGATCATCAGAAGACCCACCAAAGCAATGAATGAGTGTATTCCACAACAAGCCTGAATAAAGTACATTGGTATCCCCCCCCCCCCGAAAATTGGAAAGAGGTATGTGATATGCTTTATTTAAAACTGGGGAAAGGGGCTCACAAGTGCCAATTTTCAGCACTTTTTAAACTTGCTGCATCTATTGCAATTTCTGTTGGGTTGGTTTGGAATGTGACACTTACATGCTCCTGATCAGGTAGATCATGTATGCCATGGTTATTAGCCCAATATATGTCATTTTAATTAGCTGTAGAATTTGAGGATTATAAGAACAGAACCTTGTTTTTTTACTACTCACCTTACTACAGGATGCCAGCCTCCCATGCTTCTGCCATGCACCTGAGCTCCAATAGTATCTCTGCATTTACATTCAAAGAAATATAGCAGATGGAAGCCTATGATGGTAATACATGTGCAATGTGATCTAGTGTGCATTGAGGCAGGCCCTCATATGTATCCCCTTGTTCATAAAGTTTTATGGGTAATTCATATTGAGAAGACTTAGAGCTAAACTGACTACCATGTAGGCTACTCTGCTAAATCCAAACTACTCTGTGTAATTAATCTAGAGTGAACTGAGTCGTGTCCATTCCCCCGCCCTTCTTTTTAAACTCCAGATTAAATCTACCATGTCCTCATTTTGTACTCTAATGGCATTGGGATCCTCAACCCATCATTAACAATACCTTAAAATATTACAGAGAAATGGTGAATGTTCTCGGTCTTTAGGACACTCACCAGAAAATAAAGTCCATTAACCCCAATGGAAATTGCTTTTGAGTAGACATACAATTATGCATAAAATTATGTTATCAGGATGCAAACCTATGCCTACCTACCTGAGAATAAGCCCAAGCGAACACAGGGGGGCTTGCTTTTTAAAAACATGCATAGTATTATACTGCATGCATATTTTATATGATGTTCGTTTTGCTGGACATATCAAAACCCTGTTCCTTTCTGTGTCTGAAGTGGCCTTTGAAGTGTGAGCACAGGCAATCAACAATTGCTTATAGAGCTTCACCTCAGGTTTAGGCCTTGGGATTTCCACACCAAGGCTTTCTGGGAGCTGATGAAGGGCAGAGACAGTAACTTTCAGGATTTTACAAACCCAGTTTAGGGTCACACTATCTACAGCTGCCCTAATCTTTGGCCCTGTTCCAGATGATTTGGCATACAGTTTTTATTTTGTGGATAGTTTAATACAACTGAAAGCTATTTGAAATGGGTCAAAACTAATGTGTGTGTGTTTCACAAATGTTTTTTGCCAGTTAGCTGATGTCATGCAGTCAGTTCAGAGTGAAGCAATACTTCCTGACTTCACCCCCAAATTAGCTTTAGGGCAGTGCCAAAACTAGGGGCATTTAGCCTAGAATTTTGCCCAGGGTG
The DNA here is from genome assembly GCF_964234715.1 of Podarcis melisellensis. Lineage (NCBI taxonomy): Eukaryota > Metazoa > Chordata > Lepidosauria > Squamata > Lacertidae > Podarcis > Podarcis melisellensis. The sequence continues at coordinate 35,826,954 of NC_138547.1, forward strand.
AAGCCTCCAGAGAGTGCTTTTGAAGCTCTCAGCCTGCCAGATAATCCACAATGAGCTCTGACGGCTTGTTTCCAGCCCTTGCTGGGCATTTCAAAAATGGCTCAGGGCAACTTGGTGGCACTTAGCACTGGCTTCACCCTTGAGCTCTTTCTAATGGGTGAACAATCCCAATAAATAGTGAAGTTTTATTGAAAAGGGAGGGAGGGAGAAACATGAAGAGAGAGTCACCAACCATCTCACTTTGGCCCCCTGGTGTAGTGTCCCGTGGTTTGATAGCTGAGTGAGGCTGCCTGCTTTTGGGGGAGGTGGAGAATGGCTTTCCATCAAACGAGGCTTTCTTGCCTTTAAAATAAAGGTGACCCTGTTGAGGGTCTTGGCTGATCTTCTGGAAATACAGCCTTTTAAAGATGCTTTAACCAAATAAATCCAAGTCAAACCCCATCCTCAGATAGAGAACTGCTGCACATGGAAGCTCTCTTTACTGGAAGGGACACTCATTTTCCCTTTGGTCATGTAGTCATAATACTTCTTAGGATTCTTCAAATGATATTTTATTCTCTGCCTAACATTCTATGCCCTTTAAGAACAAGTGTGTGTGTGTGTGTGTGTGTGTGTGTGTGTGTGTGTACGAGTATGCAAACATGTGAGCAGGGCTGAACTGAGTCATTGACCCAGGTAAAAGAAAGCCTAGCTTTGCCCCTGCTTTGGGGTCAAATGCAGCCCTCTAAACCCATCTATCTTGCACTCAGGCTACCCCTCCCCAAGCTACACCCATCATCCCTAATTTACATCCTCCTGGTGTTTCTTTGCCTGACTGCCCTTGAACTGTGATAATGTTTTGTACTTTCCTGGATGAAGAATAGACGGGTTTGAGAGTATGTCTAAAACTATTCTACTAAATATTACAAAAGTACCCTTTAAAATGTGTTTGAGGGGTGGGACGGAGGTTTCTTTTGGTTGTTCGTGTTTTTATTATGCGTTTTCCCCACATAGGGTTGCCCAGAAGTGAATGTGGGCCACAATATGAAAAATGGATTGGAATTATTTAGAGCGGGATAGTAAAAAGGTAAACGTAAAGGACCCCTGACCATTAGGTCCAGTCGCGGAAGACTCTGGGGTTGCAGTGCTCATCTCGCTTTACTGGCCGAGGGAGCCTATGTTTGTCCGCAGACAGTTTTTCCTGGTCATGTGGCCAGCATGACTATGCTGCTTCTGGCGAAACCAGAGCAGCACACGGAAACACCATTTACCTTCCCGCCAGAGTGGTACCTATTTATCTACTTGAACTTTGATGTGCTTTCAAACTGCTAGGTTGGCAAGAGCAGGGACCGAGCAACGGGAGCTCACCCTGTTGCGGGGATTCAAACCACTGACCTTCTGATCGGCAAGCCCTAGGCTCAGTGGTTTAGACCACAGCGCCACCCGCGTTAAAAAATGCAACCAGAGAAGTAGCAGTGGGGGAGGACTGCTGAAAAGAGTGAACATAAATGTCAAAATAGCTACTTCGAAGGTTTATTTCAGGAAACCTTTAAAGACACATGTACACACAGAAACACCCACACCCCAAAAGACTCAGCTCTCCCCTTTTACCTCCAAAAGTTTGTAAGTGAATGTTTGGCACATTCCTAAAAACTATAGAAGAGAGGCTCCTGGTAGCAGTGCTGTGTCAGGCTGCGCCTTTTGGTAACTTGAGGAAATTACCTGGCTACATAACACTCTCACCTCATTAGAAATGGTTACAGGAAACAATATTTGCATAATAGCCAAGGATGAGATAACACTTTCCTAGTTTACAGAGAGGAGGAAAGGCCATTTGGAAAGGGAATAAGCATGCACACTCGAGTTAATTTGATTAATCTAAATTGCAAAGGGATCACAAAACTCAACCTTTCATTTGATTCTAAATGAAGGGAAGGACTGAGATGCTGTGGACAAGATTGGTTTCAAACCCGTTGGGACAGAGAGGAAGCAGGCCTGCCATATACAGCATCCTCTTTGCAATGCAGATAGGTCCTCATGATGAACAGGGAGACTCCCAGAACACTTACTCTGTTTTATTTTTCACCTTTAATGTGTCTTCGTAATCAACATGCTCTTTGAATAAATAGAGCCAAGGGACCATTGAAATATATGCAGCTCTTTCCCCTCGATGATAGCTGGAGAATTATGACATGACTACATTGACACCTTTCTCTCCCCTGTGGAACATTTTTGCTCTGAGATGAGTTAAAAGTAAGAATAAGATAAAATATGTTTTACGGCACAATTGATCTTCTGCTCCCTAAAAAAAAAAAAGGAACAAATTTAGGTGTCAGCGCTGACAAAATATCCAGCTAGTCCTGTTTTTTCAAGGTTTGTCATAAAACCCAATCTTTCTGCTTCCCCCCACCCTCATCTTCCCCACCATGACCACACCACGACCAAACTCTCCTGAGAATTAGGAGGAGAAGCATATCTGAAGAGCACCATAAATACTGGCAGGTTTCAAAGGAAAATAAAGCTGCATTGACGGTTTCAAATACAAAGCTTGGGATATAGAAATTAAATTCACCTGCTCCTTGGCATCGTGATCAACCCAGGAGACAAGTTTTATCACTCACTAGATGTGAAGGTCTAATGGCAAACCTTTGTATAGCTGTCTGACCTTTCAGAAAATAGTAACATGAGCATCAGTACACCAAGGGTGTTTTTGCACATAAAGCTGAAAACACTCTGCTTCCATTGCTTTCATTAAAAAGGGTATGTAAAACCTCAGTTTACCAGAACAGTTAATTTAGAGTGCAAATGCCCTTTCCCCCACAACAGACACTTTCAGGTGTTCACATAAATAGTACATGAGAGAGATCCAAATGCAATCCAAAACCAAATACCATTTTTACAGCATGTATAAAAATGCTTTAAAAGCATATTCATGCAGGAGTTTTCAGCCCCAGTACTGCCACACTGGTCTCTTTAGCTAGCTCCTACCTTTTTTTTCTTGTCGGAATTGTCTGCATTTGTTTCTTAAATATTGCACCAAAAAACTCCTATCCATCTTGTACTTCTTTATCTTAGAGCATTTCTGACCATGGGATCTCACCCAGTATTTCCCTAAGCATTTTGAAATCAGCCTTCTTAAAGTCTAGAGTGCATTCCTGACTACACTCAGCTTTCCCTTGCCTGTGTATGATGAAACTCAAGAGAGCATGATCACAGCCACCAAAGGTTCCCAGTACTTCCACTTCATTCATTAGTTTCTCCATATTGGTGAGAACCAGGTTCAACATGATCCCCATGTTGCATCTTCCACATTATAGGAAATAAAATTGTCAATGAGACCATGGAATAATTTGTTGGACCTTACATTCTTGGAAGAGTTTGCTACAACAGATATCGGGATAGTGACTTTGATATCATTCCTTTATGAAAATTTTGTAATCTCCTGTAGGAAGGCTTCACCCAAGTCTTTAGTTAGGCTTGGAGGTTTACAGCAGACTTCCCTGGTAAGGTCACTGTTGTTTCCCTCTCCTACAATTTTTACCCATATACTCTCAATCTGCCTTCCCTGCTCCAAGTCATGGATCTCTTCACAAGTGTACACATCCTTTACATACAGCGCTGCTACTCCTCCCTTCCTGTTTGTTCTATTCCTTTTGAACAGGTTATACTCATCCTTTTCTAAATTTCAGTAATGAGTTTCATCCCACCAGGTTTCAGTGATGCCTATTACGTCATATTTGCCATCCTGTATTAAGAGTGCAAATTCAACTTGCTTATTTCCCATACTCCATGCATTTGTCTGGTGACAACTGAAACCACAAGTCATTCCCTCCAGCTGCTTCCTTCTTGTAGTTTACTGTGCTTAGAAGATATCTAGAGAACCATATCAGTTTCCAGTGCATCAATGAAGGTCCTCTCCCCAGTACCAGGTGTTCCCCTGAAGTCTGTAATATTGTCTCCCTCCTTCTCAGGATTTAGTTTAAAGCTCTCCTGATCAGTTTTGTGAGACTCTTAGTAAACACATTATTGCCATATCTGGCCAGAAGTCCTTCCTCACTGGACTGCTGCTGGCATCCCTTTCCCTTTTGGAATTTCTCCCTAATCACTATTATTTTTTTGTACTTGAAAATGTTGAAGCCACTCCCACCAACATGGAACCTACTGACATTCCCCTTTTTGTCTTGATGGTGCTAGAGACTGACGCTTGCAGAATTAAGTTCAATGTTAGTTTATAGGAAGATGATCTACTTTTCATGAATGAATTTATTATTTCACTTCCTTCATATAGCACCTTTTTGACATTTAGGGTGTTTTACATTTTAAAATACTCTGAAAAAAATAAACAAAAGTACTTTCTGAATTTGATCAATTTTATTAATCTGACATGCAGGCACTTGTTTGAAGTCATTAGTGGTGCTTAACTGAATTTATTAAAGCAAATAGAAAATAGTTTGTCCTTAGCTAGCCCTATTCTTATTAAGGCTCTTTCTCCTAGTTCTATAAGCACATACTTCATTAGAATCACTTCTATATAGCCAGTATAGACTACCATTCTTAAAGGAGCAACTCCTTCCCAACACAACGTATTGCCCCCACACCCACAAAGAAAACTTATGAGACCAGAGATTTGAGGAAATGGCTATATCTATTAATATAACAACTTGGAGTGCCTGCATGTCAGATTAATAAAATTGATCAAATTCAGAAAGTACATGCAGTTGAGGAATATAGGAGTCTCTGGTAGGGAAGTATGTGATACAACTGCAAATTGTGGCTCCTTAGTGAAGGATTGGAAATGCTTTCCTCCTTTCTAGGTGAGCCCTAGGCATGAACCTAACATGCACATTCATGCCCCACTGTAAAGTATTCATCCAAACTGGGCATGTCAGGTCTAGAGGACACCTTCCAAGTGTCACCCGGAATAATGTGTTGGCAGATTCCTAGGGAGGGTGACTGTAACCTAACAGTGCCTTGGTATACCTAAAGTATTTCCCCCAGTTTCCTCACCTGCCTGGACTCAAAGGAAGGTGGGCAAGTAAACCAAACCACTCCCAGATGTCAAACAATTTATTCCCAGCAGTGTGAAGTAGGCAAACAAATGGGGGTCCTAAGGCCAATAAAGGATTCCTTCCAAAAATCCTCCCACTCAGTTCCTTCAACAGAAGAGTTTGGACTTGATATCCTGCCTTTCACTCCCCTTAAGGAGTCTCAATCTCCTTTCCCTCCCCCCCCCACTCTGTGAGGTGAGTGAGGCTGAGAGACTTCGGAGAAGTGTGACTAGCCCAAGGTCACCCAGCAGCTGCAGGTGGAGGAGGGGGAATCGAACCTGGTTCACCAGATTACAAGTCTACTGCTCTTAACTAGTCAAAGTCTACATCGCACATAGGGAGAGATAGTGTAGCAGAAACACAAGGAGGAAGAGCTCAGGGGAGGGGTGGACTAAGACACCTTACTCAGATCCTTCAGATTTGCTCTTGGACCCCATGTGACCTTCCTTTCAAGCCTCTTGCCTCAAAGAGAGGCAAACTTCTGATTGCTCTTTGAGGCAGGGGGATGAGGACAAATGCACCCACTGCTGCAGGCAGGGGAATGATACAGTTACTGAGTATAGGAAAACCCCACTAAAAGCAATTATTCTTCCATGGCTATTTTGTGTCATAAATTTGCACCAGAGGTTAAACAATTACATTTCTTTCATTGGAAATTTGAAGTGCCTTGCCTGTTTTCCCACATGAGCCCATGTACCAGAATAAAACAACATGGCAGTTAGCAAAGGATTCCCTCCATAGTATGATTACAGAGACTCCTCTAAGAACAGGTGAGTGTTCTGAGTCAATTGAAAAGCCACGTTTCTAAGTATGTGAATCATATGGAGAGTGGATCATTTGGCGTTAATAGACTTGGCTTTGCCATGACCATTGAAGTCAGTGGGTCTACTCTGAGTATGATTTTGTTGGAGACAATGCATGAAATTGGTTGTAGATTGCATTTGAGAAAATAGTACCACTGATTCTTTTTAATATTAAATTAGATTATTATTCCCTAGAAATAATGACATCCATCTACCCATCAGATGCACTAAAAGCATAACAATCACTTAATATTCATGTGGCAAGGAATCATTGTTCCCCATACTAGGGCAGATTTAATGTAAATTGTGTTAATCATTTCACAATGTTTGCTATTTGAAGAGATAATGAGGCGTCACCCCCAAAGTAATGTGTCTTAATTACAAAACAGTGTCAGTGGAAGAATGGCATGCTAAAGAACAATGACAAATTATATTTTATTATCAGCAAAAGATAATTAGACATGGAAGTTTGATGTAAATAGGCTGCAATGGGGAGTCCCCAGAACACATTCTTTCCATTAGCTACCAATGGGAACAAGGAGACTTCAAATGGTACATGGTCCCAAGCAGGTCAATGGAGGGGTACTCGCTACCTTGAGTTAGAGGCAGATGGAGATATTTTGTTCCTCCCCTCCAGAAACTATCACCTAGCCCCAGCCAGCTCAATGGTGGGGCTTCTGATGGACTGGAGTTAACAAAGGCAGGTGGAATGGCTGCAACTGGGCATTGTTCTTGGAGAGCATATGGTCCCCCCCTTTGATTTATGTGCTAATTGCAGCCAGGTGGGCGGTGGCGCATATTTAAATATCCTTTTGTTAACTCTTGCAGGAAAGCTTCTAGTATTAGATGGGGAACATTCCTAATTTTTGATTTATTGTGTTGTTTCACAGGCTATTCCTTGGGATGTGCATATTGCTGGAAACTTGGAACTGTATTGCTTTCTGTGTGATAGGCTGCATGAAAAATGCATTATCACACATCTGCCTAAACACACCCTAATGAGGCCTTCCTCAATCAGAGCAACCAGTCCTATGGCTGCTATGAAAGGCAGACAAAAGAAGGTGATTGTATATACAGATGTATATTGGTTGCAAACTATAATCATCTGTGCAATTTTCAGGTGAGTACATCACGTAGCCCAGTTTATTGGGAAGCAAGATATAATTTGAGGAGTAAATACTTGAAAGCCACTTCTCACTGTACAACTCAATAGGTAGGGAGCAAAAGTGTTCCCTTCTCTTCCCCGCATTGTAAATTGCAACCCACATTAAGCTGAACTGGCACCCCATAATACTACTGGGCATTGACCTATTCTAAATCACAGGCTGCAGTCCAAAATAAAGAAAAAATATGCTTGGTATGATTTGCAGAAAGAAAATAATAATCATTATGGTCTATTAAGATGAACTGAACCACCCAGAGCACAGTGAATAGGAGATCAATACACTATGATTTATAAACAAAACTAAAAGTTGTTGTTTTTTCCTCTTAAAAAGCAATATAGCATTATTTGAAGGTGAACTCAGTATGGTAATGATTTTGCTTTGAACTCAGTAGGAAGTCTGGGTGGTTTCTGATAGAAAGATCAGAGGCATGATAAAATGCCCTAAAACTCAAATACAGTGCTACCTCCAGATGCGGACGGGATCCATTCCGGAGGTCCGGTCAGACCCCAAGGTTTCTGCAACCTGAGGACCACTTCTGCACATGCGGTAACAATGAAACCCGGTAAAATACTTCCAGGTTTGCCACGTGTGCATCCCGAAGTTTATGTAACCAGATGTAACTGGAGGTACGACTATAAGTACATCTCACCAACAGGGTTGGATCAAAAAGCTTGTTACAAGGACTATGACAATGGTACATTGTTGGAACAGGGGCAATGCTTTCTTATAAGAGCAAATCCAAATCCTCTATGGAGGTCTAATAAGGTAAGCTACGCTCTTTTGGTTGAGTTTGCATTGGTTCAGATGTGCATGTGCATTACTTGATTTCCTTCACTTCACACGCACTCTTGGCCAGACCTGATTATGATGATTACTCTGATGTATGCTGTGGAGCATGTCTTACACTCCCACCTGCCAGCTATGGCTTCATATTTCTCAGAACACTTATTTTACAGGCCTGTTCTCCATCATTAAAGCAGAGGAATGATGAATAGCAGACCTGATAAGAATATGTCACCCATCTCAAGTAGAAATAACCACAGAGGCTTTAACTGTATATAAAGTATACAGTGGTGCCTCGGTTTTCCAACGTCTTGGAAGTTGAACGTTTCGGTTTTTGAATGCTGAAAACCTAGAAGTAAATGCTTTCATTTTCAAACATGCCTCGGAAATCAAATGGGTTCCGCTGAGGGTTTTTTCCTTTCAAATTTCTCTATTGAATTTGCAGACCACCCTTTGTGCCTCAGTTTTTGAACGCTTTGGAAGTTGAACAGTCTTCTGGAACAGATTACATTCGAAAACCAAGGTGCCACTGTGGTAAGGCAACAAGCCAGAATCCTAGAAGGGCTGGCAAAGAAAATTCCTGAAATGAAATCCTAGGAAACTTTCTCTTGCCTTCCTCTTCCATTTCACCAAGGCTGTGTTAGTTAGAAAATTAATAATGTCTTCAAATATAATTCAAATCAAGTTTAGTGTGGTTTTTAAATATAACATATACAGTTTTCTTATGTTGCTTGATTTTTCCCTAGGGTCACTTTAAAAAGGTAAAGGTACCCCTGCCTGTATGGGCCAGTCTTGACAGACTCTAGGGTTGTGCGCCCATTTCACTTAAGAGGCCAAGGGCCAGCGCTGTCTGGAGACACTTCCGGGTCACGTGGCCAGCGTGACAAAGCTGCATCTGGTGAGTCAGCGCAGCACACGGAAACGCCGTTTACCTTCCCGCCAGTAAGCAGTCCCTATTTATCTACTTGCACCCGGTGGTGCTTTCGAACTGCTAGGTTGGCAGGTGCTGGGACCGAGCAACGGGAGCGCACCCCGCCACGGGGATTCGAACGGCTGACCTTTCAATCGGCAAGCCCTAGGCGCTGAGGCTTTTACCCACAGCGCCACCCGCGTCCCAGGGTCACTTTACGTTCATTCTAATCACCAGTGATGTCCATGATTAGTGGGCCCACAAAGGAATGTGCAACTCCAACTTCATCAGCAAATCCACGAATTAAAGAATGGAACACAGAAAGGCATCTGAAAAAAAATAGAGAGAGAGAGGGATTAAAGAATTAAAGAAAATTGAAAATGTGTGTGAGAAGGGCTAAGTGAAGTGAAAGTTAGAATGTGAAGGTTGTGCTTGCAAGAGAACAGTGAGAAGGATGGAACAACATGTACACAGGAGCTGTTGCTATAGCTGTTAAGGGTAGTTATAGCACATGCCATGTGATTAACCCAGTAGAAGCTAGTACAGTGGTACCTCGGGTTAAGAACTTAATTTGTTCTGGAGTTCCATTCTTAACTTGAAACTGTTCTTAACCTGAGGTACCACTCTAGCTAATGGGGCCTCCCGCTGCTGCCACGCTGCCAGAGCACGATTTCTGTTCTCATCCTGAAGCAAAGTTCTTAACCTGAAGCACTATTTCTGGGTGAGCGGAGTCTGTAACCTGAAGTGTCTGTAACCTGAAGAGTCTGTAACCCGAGGTACCACTGTAGAAGGAAGTGCTGCCATATATGGACATAACTACCCCTTTGCTTAATAAATGGTACAAGCGTGCCATTTTCATATTTGGTGTGCCACCCCTCAACTAATTACTGGTTGAGGTAATGTTGCACTGGCCTTGCACCTAAATAAGCCTCCTGTTTGACTGACAATTGGATTTTATTGACCATCCAGGCTGAACACACAGGGTATTGTACTTTGAAATCCAGCATTTCCCCAGCAATACTGGATAGAGGTTCTAGCAGGGGAGTGCAGCTGTCATAAACCTTTGACCAAAGAATGGTACACCCTTTCTATCTGTGATGGTCATCCTCTTCCACCAAGTGCACAGCTTCGGGAGGGACACACGTGAAGCAGTGAGGGATGAAGGGGACACCCGCCTAGCCAGCCAAAGCAGCAGAATCAACCCTGGTGATCAATGACAGATATTGCAGTCAGATCACCCTCACATCCACAAATTCTCAATGCACATGTGGCCCTAACTGTTACCCTATGAAATATTTCACTACACACCACTGTTGTATGCCTCCTTCTAGCAACCCCTACAAGCCAAGCTGGTACTGCATACAGTGGTGCCTCGCAAGACGAATGCCTCGCAAGACGAAAAATGCGCAAGACGAAAGAGTTTTCCGTTTTTTGAGTCATTCCGCAAGACGAATTTCCCTATGGGCTTGCTTCGCAAGACGAAACGTCTTGCGAGTTCTTGCGAATTTGTTTCCTTTTTCTTAAAGTCGCTAAGCCGCTAAGCCATTAATAGCCGCTAAGCCGCTAAGCCGTTAATAGCTGCTAAGCCGCTAAGCCACTAATAGCCGCCAAGCCGCTAATAGACGTGCTTCACAAGACGAAAAAACTGCAAGACGAAGTGACTCGCGGAACGGATTAATTTCGTCTTGCGAGGCACCACTGTATATTGTTCTGCTTTCCTTTGGGCCACATCAGTGAGGCCAAGATTGGGGCCTTGTTGTATTGGCAGCCCAGGATCTCCATACACATTGCCCAGGCTTGTGCCCCAGATAGCCACTTTGGTGCTGCTAGCATGGTGGTTTGACTTCAGCCCTGGATGCACACTCCATTGCCTCTTGAGACAGTTGGATGCTGACAACAATCCTATAAATAGTAGTAGGAGACAGCAGAGGCTAGAGAAAGACATGTGAGTTGAGGAGTTTACTTTTAAGGGACCACCTGGGGAACATGATGTATCTGGAACATGATGTGGAGAATGAATGGACACAGCTGTGAGCAGCCTGAGGCTGCTTCATCCTCCTTGAGCATACCCAATAAAAACAAGCCCAGAGTGAAAAACTAGGGTGCTGTCAGCAGTGTCTAGTAACTTTCCTCTTTTTGAATTTTTTGAGGCAGAGATTTGAGTTTGCTTGGGCCCTGGCTGAGACCCAGGGTGAATATGTGAAGGAGCTTGAAAGGAGAGGTGTATTGGAAGAAGGGATTGATATTGGTTTATATGCATTGGTAATTTTGTATTATTATAACATTTTTATATGCAAGTGTTTAATTTTTTTGTAAAATTGGTTGTTGCTTAAGTTGTCTTTTGATGCTTTAGTTTTCTGTATACCACTTAAAGATTTTTTTTTGAATATATTAAGTGGTATAGAAATGGAATAAATAAATAAGGTAGGTTTGGCTTTGTTGTTGTTGTTTAGTCGTCTAGTCGTGTCCGACTCTTCATGACCCCATGGACCAGAGCACGCCAGGCACTTCTGTCTTCCACTGCCTCCTGCAGTTTGGTCAAACTCATGTTGGTAGTTTCAAGAACACTATCCAAGCATCTCATCCTCTGTCATCCCCTTCTCCTTGTGTCCTCCATCTTTCCCAACATCAGGGTCTTTTCCAGGTTTGGCTAGGAGATAGCATATTAAAAATTGTCTGGTAAAAAAAGCTGTGGTAATAGTCCTGGAAATAACTGGAAGGGCAGTTCTAAAAGTGTTATTCTGAGCTCTGTAGCATCTGTGATCAAATCATTTTGCTCCTAAAGAACCTTTTCAATGCCATAATGAATACTCCCTATCTTTCAGAAGTGTATTTTCCCCACTCTAAAACACAAAGAAATCGTTTTTGAAAAGTTGTAAGTTATCATATGCCTTCGTGTGTGTGTTTGGTGGGGGGGGGGAGTCACAGGGGTAGGGCAGTCAGAGGGAGGGAGAGGCTTTGGTCTGACCCTGAGATATTAAACTGATCTTTCCAAGCCTGAGCAGCTGACAGTTTATTCTGCTCATACTGAAAGCTCATCACAATATAAGTGCCTGTTTGCTTTTGTGAAATGGAAGTTTCCTTGCATTCACATGACATTTTATACCTGAGTGCCAAATATATAAAGACACAGACTGCTGCCATTGTGAAAAGTAATGGCCAATTTACTTGAGAGATCATCTGACTCTATATATGTCCTATTACAGATGCCACATAATATTCTGTTGTAATCAGAAGTTGATATTTTCATGTAGTGGCACCTACATTTTGGAACTCCCTGCTGGTTGACATCAGACAGGGGCTTTTCCTGTATTATTGTCAGTGCCTGCTTAAAACAGGTTTTAATCTCTTTTACTATTGATTTTAATTAATTTTATTTGTTTTTAACCATTTGTTGATTTTTAAAATATTTCTAATAAACCACTTAAAGGTTTTAACTACAACCAAGCAGCATATATAAACAAGCAAGCAAACAAACTTATCATATAGTATGTGCACACATAAGAGTTCACATTGTAAAAGGGTTGTAGCTAATTTGTAGAGCAAGTGCCTGCCATGCAGCGTCCCCTAGGTTCAATCCCTGGTACTTCCTGGTAAGGCCAGGTAATGTCCTTATTTGATCCCCTACTGAGATCCTGCCTGTAGACCCAGGATGCAGAATCAGTGTCCGTCAAGTTGTTATTAGGCTACTACTCCCATCACTAATGAGAGTTAGAATCCTCCAACATATTGAAAGCCACAGGTTCTCCACTTCTGATGTAGAGAAATCAGGGATGGACACTCATGCAGAAAAGAAAGTGTCTCAGCCCTGTGCATATGTTGTTGTTGTTTAGTCGTTTAGTCGTGTCCGACTCTTCATGACTCCATGGACCAGAGCACTCCAGGCACATCTGTCTTCCACTGCTTCCAGCAGTTTGGTCAAACTCATGCTGGTAGCTTCGAGAACACTATCCAACCATCTTGTCCTCTGTCATCCCCTTCTCCTTGTGCCCTCAATCTTTCTCAACATCAGGGTCTTTTCCAGAGTCTTCTCTTCTCATGAGGTGGCCAAAGTATTGGAGCCTCAGCTTCACGATCTGTCCTTCCAGTGAGCACTCAGGGCTGATTTCCTTAAGAATGGATAGGTTTGATCTTCTTGCAGTCCACGGGACTCTCAACCAGACAAATGAAACTGAACGTGTCCCAGATACCCACTAGGCAACTATTACCACATGCAGCAAATATGCTATATCAAAACTAAGCAGGTTCTCTAGCTATTAATTCCAGACCGTTTAGGTTCTGGTGGGAAAGGAATAATCAGCGCTCACATAGAAACTTTGTAATGTAGCTTGCTCTTTCCCTTTGCAAATTACTTATGCAGAGAATGGAAGTTTCTATTTGGTTATTTCTCCAGGTAAACATCACACTTATTACATTCAGAAAACAAGTGACATTTACACAGCTGAGACAGCACTTATTCCTGTATTGGGTTTGCTCCTTGGCGTTTGTAATAAAGCATGAATTATAGATGGAAACATCCCCTGCTTTGTTGAAATTGTTAAGGAAAGCATTTGTTGCCTAATTAAACACAGAGACCTCTGTCAGGCACCTGGATGAATGAGATTACATTACCCCATTGATTTCAACAAAGAAAGTAAAAAAGAAAAAAAGTAACGTGATTAAATTAGTTACACCTTATTAATGCTTATTGCCAGGTTTTTTGAGTAGCGTAGTGACTAAGTAGATTGTGCTATGGATCAAGAAATCACTATTTTGAATCGTAGATCTTACTAGGTGGCATTAGGCCACACACTGTGAGTTGTAACCGATGTAGTGCTAAGTTAAAGTATTTTAGTATACTTGCTGTGTACTTGTTGTGCTGATGGGATGAAGTGACGAGTAATGAGGCACTCAGTGTTGACCACCAGGGCATAGATTTTCAGAATGACCTGCAGAAGCAGGCTGTTGTTAGAAGAATAACCATGAGGGGTGAGAGCCTGCATAACATAGCCATTTTCAGAGGAAGTACTGTGAGAGGAGAGACATTTTTTGATTGCCATCAGGTTGGTTTCACCTGTGTTGCCGCCCTTCAGCCCTAGAAGCCTTTTGTGCAGCAAGGTGAGCATAATAGGTACTTTAACTCAGTCAATTGGTAAGCTGTGTTCTAACTTAAATAACACTGTTGTTCCACAAGTGAAAACCCAAAAACATTTTCTGAAGACTATTGTGCAGTCTTCAACTAGCAAAACTGTTGCACTTGCTTCCATTGCTGCACAGCCTTTAAACTCTACCATCTGCTAGAACAGGCTTCCTCAACCTTGGGCCTCCAGATGTTTTGAGACTACAATTCCCATCATACCTGATCACTGGTCCTGCTAGCTAGGCATCATGGGAGTTGTAGGCCAAAAACACCTGGAGGGCCGAGTTTGAGGAAGCCTGTGCTGGAGTAAGGGTTCTTCTCTAGTAGACAGAGGACACTGAATATGACCACCTCTCTTAGCTTCATCATACATCTCCAATAGGCCTTATAGGAGTGTTCTGATGATTACAACTAGAAAGCCTGTGGCTCTCCCAATGTTGTTAACCTCTAACCCTCATCCACATGACTAGTGGTCAGGAATGATGGGAATTGGAATCTAACAATATTAGGAGGGCCACAGGTTACCCAGCCCTGCTCTATCCCAATCTTCAGAATAAGATTTTGAGGGACATGATTAATGAACTATAAACAATTTAATTACTTGATTGCTCTTGCTAAGAGTTTGGCTACATATGGTATCAGGGAGTTTATATTCTTTTTTAGTTTAAGAATTCTAGAAAACTAAAATTAAAATTAAAACAGTGCAGTTTTGAAAGGTTCAGTCTGCCTTTCCATTCAAAATGGTGTCCAAATATATCAAAACATAGACAAAGACCTGCTCCTTGGTCCCGGGAACTGTCATTAACAAATGGTTACATTATATGAAGATTTTGGGATATGTTTTTGAAACTCGTTTACATACCTTTAAAAATGCTAAATAATGAATATATATTAAAAGACAGCTTAGTAAAGTAAAGCGTGTTCTCCTTCATGGAGAGCACGTGTTGCGGTGGGGGCCACCAGGACACTCCAAAGTTGGGGGCGGGCTAACTGATCGTTGGCCACTGATGCGATTGGGGCTTCCCTTGTTGTTGGGAAGAAATTAATGTTGCCATTTATTGATTGACAGCCAGAAATGCTAAAACTCCTTGCACGAGGCTAGGGCTTCCTCTTTTCGCCCGTGCAGCGGATTGCCCGTCCCTCCCTCCCTAGAATAGGGTTGTTCGCTTTGACCTTGCTATGCCTGTCATGGGGTCGTCTGCTTTGGAGCGGGGGCCTGGTAGGAATTTTGTCCATCTGGCTGATTGGCTGGGGCCATTTGGTTTTTGCCTACTGCGTAGCAAATCGTCACAACTTGTAAGGTTGCGGTTAGGCATTGGTTTATGGTTTGGTTGGTTGAGGGGCATGGATTGGCTGTGCCTGCCCCTCTAATGCTACTGCTGCAAGGGATTCCGTTAAAGGAATTGGGGGCTAACTATTGCTTGTCCACTCTGTCAAGGGGGCTCGGGCCATAGCAATGAGCTCCTGGTTGCATTTGGGGTGAGGGCAGGTTCCCTGCTCCGCGTAACCCCCAAGTGTATTCCCCCATTCTGACTTTCGCATCGTGCGGAATGTCAGTCTGTCCCCCATGGTGGGGGCATATAGTCGCAACCAATGCCTGGTTGCATTTGGGGTGAGGGCAGGTTCCCTGCTCCACGTAACCCCCAAGTGTATTCCCCCATTCTGACTTTCGCATCGTGCGGAATGTCAGTCTGTCCCCCATGGTGGGGGCAGATAGTTGCAACCAGTGCCTAAGCAACCACTCACAAATTTGTATTTTAATAAAGTTGTGGCCAAAATTATGCCAAAAACCTTAAACAAAAATTCTGTGTGATGTGTGAGTTATTGGGGTGGACCTGGGGACCTCGACACGCAAATAGCAATTGTTTAGTAAACATACGATTTCCCTTTCATATTTCTATAATTAGTTGCAGGTGCGGTGCTGGCACATCCTATTTTGCTACTTGAAGCAAAATGGGAAGTTCCACCCTGCTCTGCTGCTTCCACTGCCATGCCACTCACCTCAACTGACACATCCAGTACTCCACATCCACTAGTGGCAGAGAAGCGCTGCCACCATTGGCACTGTTATCCAGTGAGATCTTGCTGAAATCTCACCGGAAATTGGCACCGATGCAACTTCTCTGCCACCACCGGAGGTGATGGGACACAGAAGGCACCTGCAGGGGTGCCACTTGGGTGCTTTGCCCCACTTCATGCGTAGACCAGTCTTGATTAGGAGCCCAAAATAGCACCCAAGAGGGAGTTGTAAGGGGGTTCCTCTGAAGCTCAAGTATTAAAAAGCACCAGGAGGCTCATTTGCTCCTTAGTTGCTTCCTCAAAACTGTGGCAACACTTCAAGCCGATAGAAAAGGGGTCCTGCATAGCCAAGCAAAAGCCTTTAACATCTTAGAGCAGAAAAAAGCTAATGCTTTTCTAGGCTGCATCAATAGAAGCCTTGAAGTCTGGTGCTAGCCATAACTAGAGGACATTCCTTGTGCTTATAAGAGCTCCTGCAGCTGTAAGAGGTGGAAAGACCAAGGTGGATCTCTTAAAAACAGCCACATAGTAATGACAGATCAGAAAGGATTGCAACACATGATTTCTAATATGAATAAAGTCTTTCCACATTTAAAATAACCATAAGGATACTGTCTTATCTGTATGGAGAAGTGGCTAAAAAGTCATCATCCATAATAATTTGTCTGGAAACCTCTGCTGGTCTGGATCCCCACACCATGAACATCAGAGGCAAACATAAGCTTTTGTGCAGAAAGGTGAGCAAATTATGTGAAGGAAATGCATGATTACATCTGTTTCTCCATTGCCTAGGATGCTCCAGTCACAATAAACTTACACTCTTTGCTTATACAAGCTACAGGTGAAGCCAGGCAGCTGTTTCATATCCCAACGCTGCTGAATGAAAGCAGTGTGCATATAAATGAGAGGAGTTAATATTTGACACAATTGTATTTCAGCTGCCTATACACTCCCATTAATTCCTGAATGGATTTAAAAGATGCAATTAGATACAAGAAGTATGCTCCTTTGCATGGCATTTCTATGGCTTTGGGTTAAATTCAGGCAGTAATTCAGGTGCAGAATATGTAATGCTTTGCACTGCAGTCTTTATTTGTGCCATTTTCCTCCCATTAGCTATTACCGCCAGGGAGACAATAAAAGAACCAGTTGCTTCCTGAAAGCCACCCAGGACTCAGTGTTAAGCTGCAGAATGACTGGGAAATGCCCTCCATGGCATTTTTTTCCTGTTGCATATTCCATAGGTTACTATAACACATAATGGGGTGAGGAACCTCTAGTCTGCATGCCAGATTTGGTCTGAATGTCATTTCCCCAAAACCATGCCCACCTACCCCACATCTGATGTAATATGTGTGTCAGAAACCAGAGCACATAGAAACAGCATTTATCTACTTGTACTTTGTGCTTTTGAACTGCTAGGGACACGGGTGGCGCTATGGGTTAAACCACAGAGCCAAGGACTTGCCGATCAGAAGGTCGGTGATTCGAATCCCCGCAATGGGGTGAGCTCCCGTTGTTCAGTCCCTGCTCCCGCCAACCTAGCAGTTCGAAAGCACATCAAACTGCAAGTAGATAAATAGGTACCGCTCCGGCGGGAAGGCAAACGGTGTTTCTGTGCGCTGCTCTGGTTCACCAGAAGCGGCTTAGTCATGCTGGCCACATGACCCAGAAGCTGTACGCCAGCTCCCTCGGCCTATAGAGCAAGATGAGCGCGCAACCCCGGAGTCGGTCACGACTGGACCTAACGGTCAGGGGTCTCTTTAACTTTACCTTTAGTTTGTGCTTTTGAACTGCTAGGTTGGAAGGAGCTGGGACAGAGCAACGGGAACTCACCCCATCATGGCGATTCAAACCGCTGACCTTATGATTGGCAAACCCAAGAGCCTTAGTGGTTTAGATCACAGCACCACCCATGTCCCAGTAAGATACATACACAGTAATATACTGTTTTAAAGATACAGTGCAGAATGAGGCAAAAACGATTCAAATAAGTGGGAGAAAGAATGAACAGAAGAAAGAATCACAGACCTATTTAGAATTGAAGCAATAAAGCAAGGAGTTAGATGGGCTTTTCACAAAGTGTATTTAATAAACTTGAGTGGGGATTCTTACTTGTACTCTCTCTCTCTTTTGGGGGAAGTAATGTTAGTTCTGAACTTGACTGTGGTAGTCATTAAGTGTAAACCAAAATCAGTAATTTATCACCTTGAGTACTGAATACTTGAACCTTTATTTTCCCATTCCCTGCAGTGTAGAAAGTTACTGGTCTCCTGTTAGAAGACAAAAGAAAAATCAATACTGGTGTTGGAAAAAGAAACCTGCATGTTTTACTTCACAAACAAAGTTCTTGTTTAAGCTTCAGGAACAGAAACTGTAATAGAAAAGATACGAATGCCTTGACTTAATTATCGGAGTATACAGAAAAGCAATATTGGTTCAGCAGATGCTGGAGCTCAGGATAGAAATGTTTTTCTCATTTATTTCAGCTGAAAATATTTCAGCAAAAATAAGGATGGACTGATAATGTTTTGACATTAGCATTTTCAACCCTTAAAAAAAAAAAGCTTTATGAGAAGAAAAACTTGTTAACTTTCATTTAATGCCCATGCATGCCTACAGTGATTTGTTGATCCACTGGAAAATTAAAAAGGAAAAAAATGAATCCCTCTTAGTTAAAAGGCTAAGGGGAAGCCATGATTTTTCTGTCACTTTTTTTGGCAAGAGTGATGGCATCTTTTGTTGTTGTTATTTCCATTGCCTGAATATTTTCATGTGTTCATCTGGGCATTCTTGAAGATGAAGAAAATTTAAATAATGTATGATACTATCAGGACTGGGAGAGGGGGAAGCACTAACTTGAAATCCTGCAGTTTCCAATTTCCCCCCTCCCAGAAATGCTGGGAACTAGTTGTGGAGGAGACTTCAAAGGAAGCATTTGTTCAATAAGATACTGATTATTATTATTTTAAAGGCACAGTAAATGCCCCAGTTCTAATGAAACTATTTTTAACATCTCTGGTATTAATATACATAGATTTACATCTTATGTAAAAGATTTACGGTGCCTGCAAAGTATAGAACCATCCTATAAGGTAGGGAAACCTATATATCGCTATATTGCGCATGGTGTAAACTAAGATCTATTTAATGGAATCATAGAATTGTAGATATGGAAGGGTCCCCAAAGGGCATATAGTGCAACCCACTGCAATGCATGTTAAGCATGTGATCTACTAAGACCCCTAGATCATTTTCACATGTACTACTGGCAATCCAGGTGTCCCCCATCTTATATTTGTGCAGCTGGGCTGTCCTGCCTAAGTGTAGATCCTGGCATTTCACTTTGTTAATTTGACCCAGTTCTCCAATCTGTTAACCTCATCTTGAATCCGATTCTGTCTTCAGTGGCATTAGCTACCCCCCCCCCTAGTTTGGTGTCATCTGTAGATTTGATGAGCGTGCCCAGAATTTCTTTATCCAAGTCATTTATAAAGATATTAACAATAGGCCCAGGACAGAACCCTATGTCACCCCACTTGTCAATTTTTCCAGGATGATAAGGAACCATCTTTGGGTTCTTTCAGTCAACCCACTTTAAATCCACCTAACAGTTACCTCATCCAGCTCACATTTTCCAGCTTCTCCACAAGAATATCATGGGGGACTTTGTCAAAAGCCTTACTGAAATCAAGATACAGCATCCCCCGATCCACCAAGCTTGTTTTTTGTGAAAACCAGTTAATGATCACACCATCCTTTTATATGTGCTCCCATACTGACTTCTTAATTTTCTGTTGCGCGTTGAGGTCCCCGAGACACCCCCCAAAGAAAAACACAATTGACACTTAATTTTTGTTTAAGGTTTTTAGCATAATTTTGGCCATAGCTTTATTCAAATTACAGCAATGTGAGTGGTTGCTTAGGCATTGGTAGCACTTACTGACCCCGCACGGGGACAGCTCTGACATTCGCACCCCCCGTGAAGTCAGGAAGGGTAAGTCACCTGGGGAGAGAGTCGGGACTGGGAATCATGCCTCACCCCTCCCCAGAATGCTCCCAGGGGCTTGTGTGGCCCTAGCCCCTTGCCAGGTGGTTTCGGACAAAAGCATGGGGAGCCCCTGGGCTCCTTTAACGGAAAACCCTTGAAGCAGTGGCAGCAGCAGCAGCATTTTGGAGGGGCAGGCACAGCCAAATCCATACCCCTCCACCAACCAGTTCCAAGACCAATGCCTAACTGCAAACCTTAGAAGTTGGGACGATTTGCTACGCAGTAGGCAAAAAACCAAGTGGCACACACTAATCAGCCAAATGGACAAAATTCCTACCGGGCCCCTGCCCCAAAGCAGATGACCCCATGACAGGCATAGCAAGGTCAAGCAAACAGCCTAAAATTAGGGAAGGGAGGGTGGGTGATCCGAAGTAAGCAGTGAAAAGAGGAAGTCCCTCGCTGCGAGCATTGTATTTAACAAATAGGGCTGTCAATCAACAAATGGCAACATCTAGATTTCCCCAGTAACAGCCCGCCCCTGCTTAAAGGATGGCCAAACCATTTGTCTAGCAACAGTGAGGTGTCTCGTCAGCCCCGCCCGCAACCCATGCTCTCCATGAGGGAGAACACGCTTTCTAGGACGTTTCCTGGTATTGACATCAAGCTGGCTGGTGAAGCTGTGTTTCAGCACCTCAGGGGGTAAAAATATACCTAGAATTTACCATTTAAGACTGTAAGTAATAGCTCATGTGCATGCTAGAGGAACCATGGGCCCCATGATTCTCCTTGTATCTGTGCTTAATTATATTTATTTATTTATTTATTTATTTATTTATTTATTTATTGAATTTATATACCGCCCTATGCCTGGAGGTCTCAGGGTGGATCACAGAACAAATTATTTTTCCTAATATGTTTCTGAGTTGTTCTGTGCTGTGCCCTGTTTGCTTCTATTTTTGGTTCAGGTTCCTAGGCACCCTGTATTAGTAGATTTTATATATATATAAAATAGAAGACGCTGCTGGATTAGGTTAAAGGTCCATCTCTGCCAACATCCTACTCTCACAGTGGTCAACCAGATGCCTATACCCATGTAAGGTGAATATCTGTGTTTCCTATCCCCTCTTGAGGTGAATCTGAATATAGTACAGTGGTACCTCTGTACTATATTCATTCTAAGAACTTAATTCATTCTGGAGGTCTGTTTCTAACCTGAAACTGTTCTTAAACTGAGGTACCACTTTAGCTAATAGGGCCTCCCGCTCCCACCGCACAATTTCTGTTCTCATCCTGAAGCAAAGTTCCTAACCCGAGGTACTATTTCTGGGTTAGTGAAGTCTGTAACCTGAAGCATCTGTAACCTGAAGCGTCTGTAACCCAAGGTATCACTGTAGTACAGCGGTACCTTGGGATGCGAACGGGATTCATTCTGGAGCCCCATTTGCATCCTGAACAGAACGTAAGACGTGACGGTGCATCTGCGTGTGCGCGGGTCGTGTTTCGCCGCTTCTGCGCATGCACGTGACATCATTTTGAGCATCTGTGCATGCGCAAGCGGCAAAACCAGGAAGTAACATGCTCCGCTACTTCCGGGTTGCCACGGAGTGCAACCTGAAAGCGCTCAATCTGAAGTACATTCAACTCGAGGTATGACTGTAACTTTTCCCCTTGCTACGTAAGTGGATAAAATTTGCAGGCATGGGAGTCCTTCCAGAGTGAATCAAGATTTTGTTGAAGAACTAAAGGGGATTTCATTTCCTCTATAATCCACATAAGGGCAATACCTTTATGGGTAAAAGGGATTCTATTTCCTCTATAATTCATTTTTGGGAAACACCTTTTGGGGGTAAAATTAGTTTCATATTTTGAAGGATGGTAGTCTTTGTTGTTCTTTCTTACCTTAAATAATAACAATCTTTCCCTTTCAAAACAGAACATGATTAAAGAAAAAAATTCACCCACTGTTCTCCTTTAACAGCAGCAACAACAAATCATCCAGATCTCTTCAATGCTCTGCAGGCAGCCTTTAGGCAGGCAGCCTTTAGGCATCCCAAAGACCATGGACCTAGAGTATAGAAATACAGAGACCTAGAAAGACACGGAGTTATAACTGACAGAAAATTAGAGACACATGTGGGGAGGGGAACAGCATGAGGCTTCAATTCTCAAGAAATGGCAAGAAGAGGAAGTTAATGTAAGGAAAGAGTGGCTATAAACATTACTTGTCTATAAGATAACATTTATTTCTATCCACATTTATTTGTTGGGGAGGGCTTTGTAAATCCAAGGAGTGACCAGTCATGTGATATAACTAAGGCATTAAACATTAGATCAACCTTCCCCAACATATGCTGTCCAAATGTTTTAGACTCCAGCTTTCATCAGTCCAGCCAGCATGACCAATGTCTGACCAATCTCTGAGGTTATTATCCAAACCCACTCTTCTGCACTCCTCTCAGTCATTCCCATCTGCTTCTTTGGCTTGCTGTTCTAGTTGCAACAGAGGCGGCCTCTCTGTTATGTGGCATCTGGCATACAGATATTGATGCAGACCAGGTGCTAGAAAGGAAAGCAAAAAACCCCACCATTTCCCCCACTTTTTACTACTGTCTCCAGAGTGGTAAGGCAAGTAGGAGCAGAGCGGGAGTTTGTGGGTAGACAGAGAATGGCAAGTAGACATACACGAAAATGAAGTAGTCAAGTGGGAATCTCCCTAGGTAGACTGGAGGGGTGGACTGAATCCTACTGTTGTATCATTGGTGACATCATCAAGAGGTACAATAGCATCCACTTTAGCTCAGGTTCAGAATAAACCAAGATATTTGGGCTTGGAATAAGCCCTGCTCTTTCCATGTTTGGGAAGGGGCGATAGCTTGGTTTTCCAAGGCCACTTCCAAGTGTGACTGCAGAAGTTCAGTCCTTCACAAAGTTCGCAGACCACAAAGCTTCCAGTTTCAATTTTAACTCAGCCTGACTTCCCCCCCCCAAAAAAAAACCCCAAACCCAACAACCACAAAATGCTATTGCCATGCCAACAATATACTAGGCCATTTCCTCATAATAGACTTTACATCAACCACTCATTGGCATAGCATTTGCAAGGATTTTCTGTAGTAAAGCATGCTGTGTTCCTTGTGGTATTCTTCCTATGCAAAATACCCACAGAAAAAAAGGGTGGGGGAAAGAGTTGACATAATGACTGACTACAATTTAAATCTTATTATACAAAGCCTCATTCAAGTCAAGATCCATAGTACAGAACGACAGGGGTAAGTTTTTGAGCCTGGTGTGAGCAGAATGAGTCAAGCAATCCCCATTATGGTTAATGGAAGGAAACTGCCTAATACCCCCGCCCTGTGCAAGCACACACAGAAAATGTACCACATGGTTCAGATTACAAATCATGTTGCAAAGTGACTGCTCTGCACTCAGTGTAAAACAGCTCCATTTGGGACAAAGGAGACATCTCACTTAAATCAGGGTGGGAGGAAAATAACAGCAACTGGTTCACTACTGGCTATTATTTGACAACTCTAATAGCCAGGCTGATAGTACTGGAGAGGTGTTTTTCCCCTGAAACACAGCACAACCTTTTTCCTGATGTTGGTGAGGCAATTTATGTTGATTAAGTATGGAAGCAGCTGAAGCCAAAAACCCTCTTTGACTCAAGCTACCTGGTATTCATAACGGTGACAATAAGGCTCTAAGGGCCCTTAAAGAACTTTTTAAAAATGTTTGTACTGGCTCTTAAACAAAGGTAAGTACATTACAGATAATAATACAAGTTCCTCACCTGCCCCACCCCAATCCCTGGCATGAGGCAAAACAGAAAAGAGAAGAAAAAGCATCACCCTAGCATAGTCATCCCACCCATAAATGTCCACGAGTCCCTGGTGGATTGAAACCATGTTTTCTTGTCCTCACATAAGAAATAAAGATTCACCAAACAAAATAAACCTTGTCTACAGTTGTTCCTCCTTGCTCATATTTCATATATCTGTTTCTCTATCAAAGCTAAGGATCCAATTTGAGAGGTCCATTCATGAATTAGTTCCCCAGACAGAGTTCATCAATGTTTAGATACCACCAATCTGGCCACCACAATAAGATGAACAATCAATTTCTTGGAAGTTGATGATATAGAATTTGGGCCAAAGATGGATGGATGGGCTAGCTTAAGAAATGATGATAGATTTATTGGGTTAAAGATTTATTGGGGAAATATTCTCAAAAACACAAAGATCTTGGGCAGGACCACCATATGTGGTAGTACAATCCCAGAGTATCACATTCCCTCCTTTACACAAAATCATATTTAAGCATTGGGAAAGTTTAAAATTATTTTCTTTTTCTCTAGCCGAAATCACTTTATATGGTAAACCAGTCCAAATCCTAAACCAGCTCTGTTTAGGGAAGTTTTTAATGTTTGATATTTTATCGTGTTTTTAATATTCTGCTGGGAGCTGCCCAGATGGGCAGGGTGTAAATAATAAATAATAAATAATAATAATAATAATTAACCATTTGTCATGGAAAAGCAATCCTTCTTTGGGTTCCAGGTTGGTTTACACAGCACAGCAGTGGCGTGTTGTGATTTTTTTCATAGGGGAACTGTTAGGGCCATAGGTGTCGGTTTGCAAGGGTGATTGGCGGGGGGGGGGGAGATGTCACGTGCAGGATATCCTGACATCCTGCATCACACCTCTCTTCCTAAACCAGGCTGAAGCTTCCTGGGCTTTGGGAAGGAGGCACCAGGGGGAAATTTAGAGGAATAGCTTGCTCCCCTAGTCCAATGACCATACACCACTGGTGTACAAGGTGCCACCCTACCATTTTAAGAACTCTGGATTTGTGTAGAGTCTACTCCTTAGCCTTTTCTTCTCCTGAAGATATCCCACAAGGCAGCAGAGGTTTAAGATCAGAGGCTTCCTTCTCCTAGGTGGGCTACCTTTCCAGGTAGTGAGGGGCAGATGAGGACTTATAGGGTGAATGTGAGGATAACAGGCAAAGAGAGATATGCACGTCACCCTGAACTGTTTGGGAAAGGGTGGAGTGTGTATTTGTGTGCGTGTGAACATTTTATTTAATAATGTTCTTTAACAATCTTTCTGCTTCGAAAGATTTTCTGAAAAGGACAAATAACAGAAGGTAAAAGTTAGGGATATGTGAATCCCAATTCTACATAGACTAAAGCTTTATCTTGTTCTTCCTTTGTCCTGCCCTGTATGTGAAAGTAGGATTTCACCTGTCCTTTGTGTAAGAGAGAGAGCATATGTTTTTTGCCCAATTCATCAAACTGAACTTATATTTCTTTATTATGCATGGAACTGCGTTCCTAACCCTGAATCTCACTTTCCTTCTCCAACTGTATCTCCGAAGCCCTCCCAACTACTTTCACTATAATTTCCCTTGAATTTTCATGGTTGTTAATTCATTTTTGTTTTGTTTTCTGCCCCCTGTTTCTCACTGCCTATCAGCTTCTTATGCTGCATGCCATGTTTAATCTTTTAAAAATTTAGTACTCTTTTTTTTCTCCCTGACACAATATCAGAAAGTCAGCGGTGTCTTCTCAGTTCATCTGTTGTGGTGCTTAGCACAGCAAGTAAGCCCATGAAAGACACTTTTGCAAGATTCTAACACTCTATTAGCTCATGTCTGCATCATAATTTAGCTTTATCTGTCACTGTTATATCTTATTAATTATGTCCACTGTGCCCATGCCCAGGTGTAGCCCATTCCATTTTGCTACCTGAGGTGAAACAAGAAGGTGCTGCCCTTTGTGCCAGCAACACTTACCCCACCTTGCTCTCCCCACCAAAGCCTCACTTACTAAGGTTGTGTGGCATTGTTATGCTGTCTGGGGTTGATGCGAGTTGGAATCCAACAATGTTTAGAGAGCCACAGATTCTTCACCCATGCTCTACATGCTGCAAGGCTGTCAAAAGTTCTGAGAATGTCTTCACTTGCCTCTCTGTGCATCAGAACTGGTGCCTTAGCCCTTATATTAGGGCTCATGCAACATAAGCTTTTATTCACCAAAACTCATTGGTGCAAGAAGTGGTTGACTAACTGGGAACACTGACAGAGGAAGGAGGGTGCAGGGGGTGTGGTGCACACCTGGTGTCAGTTGTGAGGGTGGGTGACATTGCCACGCCGCCGCCCCCCACTTACTGCGTGGGTGGCACCCCCAGATGCTCGCTGCGTGGGTGGCAGGCCGCTAGGGATGATGCTGCCGCAGGCGACTAGCAGCACCCCCTGATGCTCACCATGTGGGCGGCAGGCAGCTAGGGACGCTCCCCACATGGGCGGCTAGCCCGTCCCCCACACCGCTCCTGGTGCCAGGGCGGGTAGCTCTGCCCCTGACTGGGAATAGCAGAAGAAAGAGCAGAAAAGGAACACAATGGATGGAACAGAAGATTAAGATATAGGAGATTCTCTCTCTCTCTTTAACCAGTTAGACCAACAGATCAAAGAATCCAAGAGATTATTGTAGGTGTGCCATAGTGCTATGCAGGGTGGCAATGAAGGTAGAATACATAGATGTGATTCTCTCCCAACTAGCTGCCTCTAGTGATGAATAGGCATACCAAGGGCCATAGTGTAAAGTTAATGGAAGTCAATGTGGTACCATCCAGATTTTGTGTGCTCTTCCCATCATACGCTGCTAGCGTGGCCAAAAGTCAAGGATGACAGAAGTATCGGAGTTGTAGTCCACAAGATCTGGAGGGCACAACATTGGCTAGCTCTGTCACAAGTAAACAATTCAAAATGCAAAACAATAAAAATGGAGGTTGAACTTGCTCGCCTGCAAAGCAAACAGTTCAAAAATAATACAGCTTTACTGCTTTTCAACTGCTGAAAACAATTCTTTTTGATCTTGATCCTCTTCTTTTTAGTAGCCTGTGGCCATGCACTAAGGGACACGATTCCAAAGAATAGCATCCATCAGTAGCTTTTCAGACATTCATCTCTAATGGATGCAGAAAGGGACAAAGTTCGCCAAATAAGTATGGTGGAAAAGATTAAAATGAGACAAGTTACAGAATGACAGATGATTACTGGATAGTGGAGAGAGGCAGTTTCTCCCCTGGAAGCCCCTGAACATCTAGAGTTTTTACCCCCCCAAAAGGTGTCCCACCAAGGGTGGTAAATGAATTCTAGTGTTTAGTGCCAATGTTTCCTATGTACAAACAAGTTCATTAAAATTGCAAGCGCCTTTAGCACTCCATAACAACTTGCCCGAAGGTTAACATTTATTGTTCTGCACTGCCAACATCAAGCTTTTATGGGGCACATTTATATGCTAAATTGCCTATTATGTTAAGTTGTAAGTTTCCATTTAGCAGCATCAGGAATAAGATTTGACTATAAGTGTTTAGATTTTTATTAGCACTGTGCCAATCTTCTTAATAGCTCAAACTTCCTTGGGGCACAAGAAACCCTCTTCACTCTCCCAACCCAATGAAGTCACTCCATCCTCCATAGAGCACACTTCTGCAAACCATGCCCCCAATAGCTGTGATAGGAGTTTAAAAGGTAGTACTTTGTGATTCTGGTCACCACAGAGAAATGAAAGTACTTCATTGGAACTTACCCACAAGCAAATGCTAAATGATGACAACACTTAAGCAATTATTGCAGATAAAACTATCTAAGTAATGACCACTTGCTAAGTTAACGAGCCCAAAGTAACACAGCCAAAAACACCCCGAAGAGCTGAATGCATGCTAATAAGGATAGCTTCTAGGATCCTGTTATTCAGATATTCTGATGTGCCTGACCTTAGAAGACAAGTATACACAAACATGGAAGATAAGGCTTTGAAAGGAAAGTTTTCAAAAGAAGGAAATGTCTTTGTCTCAGGTATTGCCACTGCAATTCTTATGATGTCATGGCTTAGTGGCAGGGCATACAAGCAAAAAGTTCTAAGTTCAGACCCTGGGATAACTGCAAACAGGATCAGATATCAGGCCTGGAAAAGGAGATTCTGCTTCAAAGTTTGAAGGTCCACTGCTAGTCAGAATCAATCAGCCTTCTCCAACCTTGTGCCCTCCAGATGATTTGAAGTACAACACTAATCATCCCTGACCTTTGGCCTTGCTGGCTGGAGCTGATAGGAAGTATGGTTCAGAACATCTGGGGGGCACCAGGCTAGAAAAGGCAAGAACAGATAATACTGGGCTACAGTGAGCAAATGTCTGACAGCTCATGGTCTTATTTTTGTTGTTGTTGTTTAGTCGTGTCCGACCCTTCATGACCCCATGGACCAGAGCATGCCAGGCACTCCTGTCTTCCACTGCCTCCTGCAGTTTTGTCAAACTTATACTGGTAGCTTCGCGAACACTATCCAACCATCTCATCCTCTGTCATCCCTTCTCCTTGTGCCCTCCATCTTTCCCAACATCAGGCTCTTTTCCAGGGAGTCTTCTCTTCCCATGAGGTGGCCAAAGTACTGGAGTCTCAGCTTCAGGATCTGTCCTTCCAGTGAGCACTAAGGTCTGATTTCCTTAAGAATGGATAGGTTGATCTTCTTGCAGTCCATGGGACTCTCAAGAGTCTCCTCCAGCACCATAATTCGAAAGCATCAATTCTTTGGCGATCAGCCTTCTTTATGGTCCAGCTTTCACTTCCATAGATCACTACTGGGAAAACCATAGCTTTTACTATACGGACCTTTGTTGGCAATGTGATGTCTCTACTTTTTAAGATGCTGTCTAGGTCTGTCATTACTTTTCTCCCAAGAGGTCTTATTTTTACACCTTTGTTATTTCACACTTCCTTCCATCTTATTCAACTATACCCTATCTTTGGAACTAGTGGCCTCCAGATAGTCATCAGGCTGAGCTGCTGACATTAATTAATAAACAACTTTTTGAAAATTTATCAATATTTTAATTTAGTACCTCTCTTCGTACATTTTCCTTGAAGTACCTTTTGTTTTGTTTTTAACACTGCAGCTCCCACTTCTGCAGCAACAGTAGTGAAACACAAATACAGGCCATGGGCAGTGGCGTAGCGTGGGGGGTGCAAGGGGTGCCAGCCGCACCGGGCGCAACATTTTTGGGGGCGCACTCGGAGCTCTCTGCCCCTACCTGGTCCTGGTGGCTCACTCTCTCTCTCACAGTGCTGGCTGCGAAGGAAAGGACGAGGCTGCGCGCTCCCCAGCCCAGGCGCCGCCTTCTGCGCGCACACTCGCTTGCAGCTAGAAGCCCTGCAGAAAAGGCCGTCGGGTGCAGGAGTGGCGCCTACGTCGCGCTTCCCAGAGGGGGCGCGTCGCCCGGCATTGGCGCGCGTTTGGGCGGGCTGCGGAGGGTGCGAGCGCTGCGTGCGCCCCAGGAGGCCGGCGAGGGCGGGAAAGCGGGCCGCTCGCTCCTCCCGTGCGCCCGAAGGGGCTTTTTTGGCGGTTCCCCCGCTGCTACGAAGTCCTAAGCAACGAGAAGGAAAGCGCCTCATGAGCATAGCACTGGAGGGTGAGTCTCAACTTTTCTGGATGAGCACTCAATGTGTTGCAGATATTAAGCATAAGAAACGGTCCTCATTGTCAACACCCATAAAAATATTCATTTATTTTTTTATAAATATTTTATTAAATTTTCAAATACATAATACAAGATCCCTACACCAAAAAGCCAGAACCAAAATACCAAAGAGCCATATAGAAAGAAAGAAATAAAAAAGAAAAAAAGAAAAGAGAAAAATATAACCAACCATTCAGTACAACTTTTCTTATATAACTGATTGGACTTCCTCACATCTCCTTACCCTGCATTATTTATAATAAGAATGTCAGCAAATTATTACCTTGTTTCATACCTTATTTTGTACTTTCCAAATATTATACTTCTAAATTTAAAACAATTTTTATCAATTGCTCATACCTTAAAATTAAACGTAGTGTTGCCTTAAATTTCGACCTTTTCTTACTTATAACTTAATTTTCTATTTTACAAAGTCTATTTGCTGGAACTGATATTTTCTAAATCGTGCAAATACTTAACATTCATACAACTTATAATGTTTTTGTAAATAGTCCTTAAACTTCTTCCAGTCCTCTTCCATTGTTTCTTCTCCCAAGTCTCGGATTCTGCAAGTCATTTCAGCCAATTCCATATAGTCCATCAATTGCGTCTGCCACTCTTCCAGTGTGGGCAAGTCTTGTGTCTTCCAATACTTTGCAATAAGTATTCTTGCTGCTGTTGTCGCATACATAAAGAAACTTCTGTCCTTTTTTAACACTTTCTGGCCGACAATGCCCAAGAGGAAGGCCTCCGGTTTCTTAACAAAGGTATATTTAAATCAGTGGCGTAGCGTGGGGGGTGCAGGGGGGGGCCAGCCGCACCGGGCGCAGCATCTGGGGGTTAGGGTAGGGGGCGCAAATCCACGGGTTAGGGGGCGCAAATTACTTGCCTTGCCCCGGGCGCTGACAACCCACGCTACGCCACTGGCCATGGGAAAGTGGTAATCAAATGGGATCTACGTCTAAGTGCCTGTGTATATGTTTGAGAACATAATAGAAGCCCTGCTGGATTTCCCAAAGGCCTGTCTAGTCCAGGATCTTGTTAACGCAGTGGTCAACCAACTGCCTCAGGGAAATCCACAAGCCCCACATGAATGCAACAACAGTTTCCCCAGTTGTGATTACCAGCAATTGGTATTCAGAAGGATACTGCCTCCAACAGAGAGGTAAAAGAAGCCATTCAACAGGAGTGATTAATGGGAGGGCATGGTCACTTGGAGTGAAGTTGCCATCTTCAATAGGTCTTTGAGTCTGAGTGGTATTGTGAAATGGTTTAATGTGAAAAATATTTCTGGTGCCTTTATTAGCATTCTTTGGTGTAGTTGGACTGGTCATGTTGTTCAGATGCCTGCTTATTGTCTTCCAAAGCAACTACTCTGTTCCCAACTTAAGAATGGAAAAAGAAATCCAGGAGGACAACCAAAGAGGTTTAAAGACTCTCTCAAGGCAAATCTAAAAAAATAATGCAGTATAAGCACTGATAATTGGGAAACACTGGCCTATGAGCCTCTACCAAAGGCATCATGGACTTTGAAGAAGCATGAACTCAGGATGAAAGGGAGAAACATGCTAAGAGGAAGGCATTTGCCATGATCAACTCCCTCCTGGAAACCCATATCTCCATTCTAGAAGGACATGTGGATTCAGAATTGGCCTCCACAGTCACTTATGGACACACCATTAATGCCATCTTCATGGAGGAAAATCTTACTTGGCTACAAGTGATCGCCAAAAAAGAGGAAGAAAAAGAGAGGTCTAGTGATCACTATGATATGACATGGTGCTCTCCATGCTCCCCATGAATTTGCCGAACCCTGTTTGAAAGCCATCTAGGCTGGTGACCATCACACATCTTGTGAGGGTGAACTCCATAGTTCAGCTATGCACTGTTAGAGTAAGTATCTCCCTTTGTCTGTCTTGAATGTTCCAACGTTGAAGATCCATCATAATTGTAAGGTGAAAACTGCAATCCTTTGGCTAATTAAACAATCTGCTACTTTTTAAACTCTGGTGTGTGTATGTGATTATTTTGTTTGTTGTTATATTATGTATTTTTGTGTTTTTACACCGTAAGCTGCCCTGTGATCCAAGGAAATAAAAAATAAAATAAAATGTTAAACCCCAGTCTGCATGATATTAAATGCTATGAGCAGTAGCAGATGGCGTGCTGTGGCAGAGGCACTCACCTGGCCTCCAATAGTATTGCTACTGTTTACGGAGAGGTAGTGGTAGAGGGGCAAGGTAGCCACAAGGTTAGAGCAGTGCAAATGCACCACCAGGAGCCCCAGATTGGCTCAGCTGCTGCATTTGCACTGCACTGACCTCACTGCCTTTTTGCACCTCCTACTCTACCTCTATATTCTGGTAAGCAGCACCTATGCGACCTACCACCTCACCACATCATCTGCTCCTGAATCTTGCATATCATTTCAAAAACCAACCTGGAAGCCACATTTAACTTTCTTTGCAACTTAAGGGTTAGCAAAGACTGAGTGTCATCAAATCCAGGATGACTTTATTTTATTTTTTAAGGTAATAAGATAATATAAAAGTATAAAAGCAAAGACATTGACTTCAGTAGCAAAGGCCTGGTAGTGGGAAGAGGGGGGAGAAGAGATGACCTATTTAAATGCCCCCCCAACCATTTAAAGAAAAGGCTTAGCTAATGCTGTCTTTAATCAAAGTTCTTTTGCAAAGAACTGAAAGGTGACAGGTCAGCAAAGACAAGCTTATTTAAAGACTGTATTTTTAGAATTTAAAAGCTAAGAGTCTTAACAAGCTTAATCTTCTAAGGAATTATTATAAATTATATTAAAAGTTCAAACCTTGTTTATTCAAAAATCAGGGTTTTCTTTAAAAGAACTTAAGAAGTTATACCCAAAGACAGGAAAGTATTTAAGTATCAACCACTTGACAAGTGACACCTAAAGTTTATCTCATCAGGCTAGCTGGTCAGTTTTGAGAGGTGCTGCATTTTATATATTCCCCTCAAATCAGCAGAGTTAGAAAGTAATATGTTTATTTCAATTTATCAGGTGAATATTGTGCCATTGTTCTCTCATTGTCATACACAATAGCAGTGAGAAAGTGACAGGATTAAGACAATAATGTTCAAAGAAATATACAAGTAGTTTGCAGCTTCTTAGGATTCTTTCCTCATTCTTTCCTTATTTTTAAAAATTATTTTTTTGTCAATGCTATTGCAGCTAAGCACCTAAGGAATGCCAAGAAAGGGAGACAGAGCTACAGTACAGTTAGCTAAACTTCAGAATGACACCTTGAAATTTTCTTATCTTGGACCCACAGAAGGCATGAATGCAGGTTATCATAAGAACATAAGAATAGCCAATGGCCCATTGAGTCCACCAGCATGTTCTCACAGTGACCAATCAGATGCCTGAGGGAAACCTGCAAACACAAGAGCACTATCCCCTCCTGTGGTTTCCAGCCACTGATATTCTGACGCATTGCTGCCTCCAACTGTGGAGGTAGAGCATAGCCATCATGGTTAAGCCAAGGTCCGCAATCTTTTCTGGGACAGTAGGCACATGTGAAATTTTGAGGAAATGTTGGGGGGCACCAATCACAAAATGGCTGTGTTGTGGGGTGTGTCTCATAAAATGAAATGGATGCAGTGAATTGTGTGGCATAACTGACTGCCGCATCTCAAAGAACAGGAAAGCATAGCAAGGTGAACATTGATGGAAAGAAAGGCAGCCACTCCTGCAGTCAATCACAGAGAGAACCCCTTCATTTAGAATGGGAGTGAGGGGTGGGTGTCCAGTCCTGGCATGCAATGAAACATGCATATTTAAAGAGGCATGTTTAGTGTAGGAGAAGCTGAATCAGTGCAAGCAGAAACTGAGCAGAAAGAACAAACTGTCTCTTGTGCATTCTAGATTTTTGAGGGTATATTTTCTGAGACATTTTCTGGGCATCATAGCACATGACAGCAGGCACACTGGTGACCATGAATTCCAGCTGGTTACTGCCTGGTATTCTGTGGTTGTCAGGCCTGGTGTCAGCATGTGTCATCTCTGGGCAGCAACTGGAGCCCTAATACATAGGTAGGACCAGTCCTTTTTTTTCCTGGGAGTGCTCAAGGGTATTCACTGGAGTAGCTTATTTCCTTCTTCCCCCTACACCCCAATGTTTTCTTGCAGCATGTATCTACACATGGCAGCAGTTACCTTTCTGGTGACTTGGCCCCCATTTTGCATCCTCAACTGTGCCCCAGATCTAGCATGATTGTAGGACAGGGGCCAACACAAAAAGAGTGATGGGAAGTATTTGGAGAAAATTCTGCAAAGTGGCCTTCTTTTTCTACGGAGGTGAGAAAAGGAAAAATATCAGAACATTTCTTGGATTATAATATCTTCTAAGAAATTTCAGCTCTGCAGAAAACACCTTTTGAAATATACCTGCAGACATATCCATTTGTTCTACTTATTTCAGTACTTGTTAGCTCTTTTAGCATACTTCCCTGGGCTTCCAAACAATGCAATTATTGTGAGATGAAGTCCGATACAGAAAAGTATCTCTGTCTTCAGCTGCAGTCATTTCTGAATATTCACCATTAATATGCAATGCAATAACAGATATTGTAGGCAGAAATAAGCTACTACACATGATTACATTTTACATCTCACACCAAAGCCGTAATCATTTCAAGAAAATGAATTACTCATTGAGGAGACAGATCATACACTGAACGAGATATATTACTAGCTGAATTCCATATATCACTTAGTACATCCGATAGATCATAGAAGGAATGGGGGTATATCACCTGCTGAATAAGATATATTACCTCACTGAGCCCAGATCTATCACCTGAATTAGATGCATCACCTTTTGAACCAGAAACATCACCTACTGAATTAGATACATCATCTGCTGAATCTAATACATAAGATAATAAATCAAAGATACCACCCATTGATTCAAGGAAATTGCAATAAATCTGGCCTCTGGGTGCATACAACATGAACACGACCAGTTTCAATAAAATTATGTAATTGGTGTGTGGGTGTTTGTGTGGGTGTGCGCACGCACACGCGCACACACACACAAATATGTGCATTAAGAAAGAGAATCCCATTAAAAGAGAGTCAGCAATTTGAACTTTGAATAAAAAAACACATTTCTTATTATATAAAGTCAGAACTAGTGGCATGTACAATGCTTGGAACTGATGTAGTGTAGGGTTGCCATATTTTGAAGAGCAAAAAAGAGGACACACTTGCCAACTTCTACTTTTAACTAGGGACGCAGGTGGCACTTAAACCACAGAGCCTAGGACTTGCTGATCAGAAGGTCGGCAGTTCAAATCCCCCGCGACGGGGTGAGCTCCCGTTGTTCAGTCCCAGCTCCTGCCAACCTAACAGTTCAAAAGCACTTCAAAGTGCAAGTAGATAAATAGGTACCGCTCCGATGGGAAGGTAAACCGCGTTTCCGTGCGCTGCTCTGGTTTGCCAGAAGTGGCTTAGTCATGCTGGCCAGATGACCCAGAAGCTGTACGCTGGCTCCCTCAGCCTGTAAAGCGAGATGAGCACCGCAACCCAAGAGTCAGTCACAACTGGACCTAATGGTCAGGGGTCCCTTTATCTTTACCTTACTTTTAACTATGGATTGCTATGATGAAAAAGAGGACATATGGTAACCCTAATAGAGTGCCAGGGCTCAAATCCTCACTTGGACATGAAACACCTTGGGTGACGTGGAGCCAGTCACCATCTCTCAGCCAAACCTACTTCACAGGGTTGTTGTGAGGATAAAACATGGAGAAGGAAAAATGTGTATGCCAGCTGAAGCTCCTTGTGAAAAAAAGGTGGAGTAGAAATGGAATGAATGATGAATGAATGAATGAATGAATGAATATTTCTGTTTTGGAACTTTTAATATTCAAACAGCATGGCAATGCTCTGGTATAATAAGCAAAGTACAGCTGCTCATGAGTACAAAGAAGTCTTCAATACAAGATCAGTCCAAGTGCAGAGTCAACCTCTGTGATCAACTGTCAGCTGCCAAGATCCCAGGGTTCTCTCTGTCAGCTGTTATGGATTAAAACTGAAAACAAGAAAATAATACCTTGAGTTTTCTCAATCTTTTTGTATATTGTTATTTTGTCCTGCATACAGTGAGACCTTAGGGACTGGGCATCCATTTCAACCATCATCAACATTGTGTTTGTGTGTGATTACTATATAAATGTTAATTCAGCAAATAAAAAAAAGAGGTTCTGCTTCAGAGTCAGAATGCCATTCCGCCTTTCAGCGAGCTCAACCACCATGAGCTTCTTTGGCAGCAAAGTCTGGGTCTTGAGAAGCTGGCCACTATTTAAATTTCCCACACTACCCCCAGAATGATGCTACTTCAGGCTTCCAGGAAATTGTACAAAAGTGAAAATAGTGCACAAGTTCCTAGATACAGTCTCTGCTTTCAGGCAGTAGGACAGAAACAGGGTAAGTGCTGATGGGGCTAGGATTTTAATCAGCACAAGTGGACCTTGCTAGAAAACATGGGTCCAGTCTATTTCCTGAAGATTGTGGGTACTGGTGATGACCCTTCAGATGCCTCTCACTTTTAGCTTTTGCATTTTGCCTGGAGGGAAAATAGGAACATGATAAATAAACTTGTGACATTTCCAAATTCCAAATCCTGCCAGTGCAAGTTCCAAGTTTTAATATAGTGGTTATATTTTCCATCATGACCAAAGCAGCTTCCAGAGAAATCTCCACTTGTACATTGGAAACACAGAGAAGATTTTTCCCCTTGGTTGGAAGAAAGAAAATGGTAGAGCCCCTGCTTCCACACAGTAGAGATTGGTGTGTGCAAAACAGCACTACATACTTTTGGGGTGCTTTCCTAATATCCTAAGCATGTATTATGGAGCATGGTCCCATATGTGCTTGGAACTTGAGGGTTGTTGTTTCATCTTTCCTGATGACCCTGTATGATGGAGGTAGGTGACCTGGATGGGGGTATAATCTTCAAAGCACAGTCTTTTCTGTGACTCTGAAAAACTTAGCTCATTTTTTTGGCTCAGTGACCTTGAGGAAAACACATTTACACTTTTTAGATACAGCCTGGTAAGAAACACATTGTGTGAATTCTTGCCTTTTGTTTCCTTAATGGAAAACAAATGTGGCATTTTTGTTTTTCTCTCCACTGAAAGCATGTGAAGGGTACAGATCAAACAATTGCATCAGTCCCACGAAATGAGAGCCAGAGCAGGTAGACAATATGGGTCCCACCAAAAAAAACCAAGAACCTGGATTTACATGCATGATGGGCTAACTGAGGAAGAGACAATGCTGTTTGCAGATCAGGGCTGCAGTCACAAAGTGACATTCAGAAGCCCCACCCCCACCCCACCCCCTGGGATAGTCAGGCTCCATTCTCTGAATTTTCAGTTTTCATTTTAAAAAGTAAGTGCCTTGGCCATTTATGTGTGGAGACAGAGATATAAGGAAAATAGTGTTGGGGTACTCAGTGACTCACTAATCACTAAACTTGCTCCTGCTTTTCAAACTTCTGAAAAGGAAGTGAGATAACTGGCAAGGATAAGCACACACACTTACTTTTATCAGAATAGTATCTGTTTTGGGGTCTCCCCACCATCTGTTAATGTGCTGTGGGATGTGATCTTCTCTCCCTGTGCACTGCCACAATGCACATGTGCCTTTTCCTTCTGTGCACACATATACTCTGTTGTGTTGAGTCACAATTCATGACATTTGGAAGCCTACACTGAGTGGGAGAAAATCCACAGAGATGGGAATTTGACAGTGCTAATACAGAAAACAAGAAAACATGTTAAGCAGTTGGAGAGCTTTCATTTTCTGCTGAGGTAACTGATTCCTACTTCATACCAGGTCCAGGGAATAATCCATTGGGTAGCCATCACTCCCCTCAAATATTTCTTGCTACCCCACATCTTCCTATGCCTTTTGTCACCGTACATTAAGAACTTCATAGCATATCTTAAATTTCTAGAACATCACAATTATTTCAGAATTTGAATGACATTTCTGAGTATGAAGCCAGCCCAAGAAGAAAGTCAAGGCATTTTGAGGATTACAAGGAAGAAAAGAACACAAACACCAACAAACCACACAAATGGTATGTGCTGTTACCAGACATTTGTTGAGTAAATACCTTTCTTTTCTCTTTATCTTCATTCTTTATTTGAGTACTGATTCAGAACTGTAAAAGTTATCATTAGACTTGACAAATTGGCTTAAAGAGCTGTACATTGCATGACCAGGCGGCAACAGCCCCAGCCCCCAGGGATCATAAGGAAGGAATAAAGACTCTGACAACGTTATATGGAATTAAAATTAGGCCACAACTATATTAAACTTCTGAATGTAGGAAGACCTTGGCTTAGGCCTTGGGCATGTATCCCTCCCAGCCCCCTATCTGGGGGGAACTGGGGCTCATCAGGGTAAATGGGATATAGCTCTGCAAGATGTAAGTGCAGCAGGCAGCCAAGCCCATACCCCGCACACAGGGTCGTTCACTAACAACCTTTCAGTGTATGGCTAGTGACACCCATATATATATATAACCCCTTTAAGAGGGGGACCCTGGAATCACCGCTGCATGGGGTCTAAAGAATTCCAACTAACGCCATAACTGCCAAAGTTGTGACGAATTGCTACAGGGAAGACAAAACCTGCCAATGCAGGAAAATTTATTCCCAGTCCTTCAACAGCAACTAGTCAAAGACCATAGCAACACCCACTAAACAGAAAGAAAAAATTAACCTGCAAACAAGAAACATTAAAGAAAGGAAGGGTGAATCTCCAGAACCGAATGCCTGGCTGTTGTCGGCTCCACTCCCAATTTATAAATGGGGCTGGCCCACCTCCCAGAAGAAGGTTACTGAGACTGGGTGTGATCCTCCAGAAATTAACAATGCGAGGCAAGCCAGCACACCACATGCAATCCCGCAAAGGGCACCCACAATGTAAAGTGTGAGTGCTCATTTTGGTGCAGGGCTGCACATTAGGAAAATCCCTTATCTATTTCTGGAGTATATGGTTATTAATGAATTGGTGCTTATCTGTGAACTGCCCTGAGATCTCTGAGTATAGGGCAGGATATGAATTCAAATAATAATAATAATAATAATAACAACAACAACAACAACAACAATAAATTTCAGCATGTTTTATGAGGGTGTGTGTGTGTGTGTGTGGCAACCTGTCTTGGAGGTTTCACCCTGAAAGGAGGGGCAGAAATGCTGACACTACTGCTGTTATTAAAATGATTAACCCACCCTTCCTCCAAAAAGCTTGGGACAATTTACAAGCTTGTCCTCTTCTCCTCCCAACACCCCTGTGAGCCTAGGCTGGGATAAAAGCTAGTGACTGGCCCATAATTACCCATTCAGCTTTGTTGCTTAGGAGGAATTTCGACATGGCTCTTCAAGCTCATAGCACAGAGAACATATGTCATAGAAAGTTACTTTATGTTGAGCCAGAACAATGGTCCATCTGGCTCAGTATTTTCTACACCGACTGGCAGCAGCTGTCTACTGTTTCTTACAAGAAATCTTTCCCAGCCATACCTACGGATGCCATAATATCACAGTCTGACCAACCACAACCAGCTACAAAATTGTGCTACTCAAATAACATTTAAGCCACCTGGTTCCCTTAACTTCCATCCACAGATTCCTGTTTAACCAAGTGGTAGGCTGAACTCTTAATGGTTCCCCCCCCTTTTCTTTCTACTACTGTACTGGCTTGAGAAAAGTGGGGAGTTGGGGTGGACTGTCTGTTCAGTCTATAAGTGGAGGACTGAACATGTGGTAATCCTTTCTACATAATTCCTAATTCTCACGCAATGCCATTTTTTCTTCACATTTGTTTATTCAAGCAGTATTAATTATAATAGATAAAACTAAATACAAAAAAGAGATTTCCACTTGGAAGCATGGCAATTACAGGCATGAATTAGTTTTAAAATATCTAAGTCTGAAAACATTTTGCAATGATTGGGTACCCAGCCCCAGAGTTCTTAGAACTTCTTGAAGCCATTGGAGAGTTCTGTTGATGTAACAATGGGCAGATTACGACCATTGTATTTTAGTCTGGTTTTATTGTTATCCCTTTCCCTTTCTTCTCAAATATTTCATTTTGAATTCACACTGATCAATGAAAGGGAAAAGGGGCTGGTTTAGAAAATATATATATATGCAAACATTAGTCCATTGCCCTACCATTTCATCTGTGTGCAATCATAGATCAGGGAAGGGCTGCAGATCAGTGGTAGGGCAAGTGTTTTGCATGCAGAGGGTCCTAGGTTAATCCCCAGCATCTCCAGGTAAGGCAGAGAGAAGAGAACCCTCTCTGGAATCCTAGAGAACTGCTGCCATTGTAGACAATACTGATCTAGATGGACAATCTGACTCAGTATAAGTCAGGCTCCTATGTTGGATGGCTCTAAAAGAGGATAAGGCAAATTCATGGCTATCAATGGCAACTGGCTTATTATGCTATATCAGTTCCAAGTTGAATATATGAATAACCTTTTGCCAGAGAGCTTCTTGTTCACATTTCTTCAAACTGAATCTGAAACATGGGACCAAAGGATGTGAAAATTAACACTGCGAACTGGAACTAGCTAAAACTTTTTACTGTCAGACTATTGGCAATTAAATGGAGCTGCCCTGGAAAATGACTCCTAGCAAAACAGTTTACACATTAGTTGAATTGTTTAAAAAGAAAGATGCAAAACATCTTATATGCTCTGCTGAATTTCTTCTTTCAATTTAATTTATTGAGAGCTTCACCTTTCTCAAGGTCAATAAACACTGCCTTAACGGAACTTTTCCTTTGCTTCATCTTCCAAACAAGGATCAAAATAAGATCTTCTGCTTAGCTAGAAGAAAAACAGAAGGCTACCATTTGAATTCACATAATAGGTACATGGGAGCAGTCATATTTTTCTCCATATTTATCCCCAGGAAGGGGCTGCATGTTATGACAAATAGCTGCTTTGTGGGTGCTTTTTTACCCAGATCATTATTATTTTTTTACCATGCAGCCATGTAAGAGATATTAACTTGCCCTACACCCAGACTGAATGCCCCATAAGAGGAACGTGTAGAAAGGTTTTATTTATTAAAAGATACCAAGGAAAACTTGTGCAAAGTAAAGGCAGGTAAAACTTATACAGGCAGTGTGCAAATCTCCTGCCTTTAGATAATGGTCAAATCACCCTAAATAAATGTCATCAACCAAGTTGGCGTGATGGGAGGCAAATAGCCATCTCCCCACAAAGGGAAGCCAAAGGTGTATTACCTGTTGGAGAATTTTGACCAAAATAGAAATGGGACTGGAAGTTTCCAATGTTTGCTCATTCACCCCATGTACAGAACAGAAATCAATCCAGCAAATATGAAGAATATTTACTCCTGTTGTTGCTTTCATAATTGATTATACCCCACCCAATTTGGATTGTGTTTCCTTTGCACTGATATCAACAGAGCAAAATAACATGACAATGTAATTCATATATCTTATTTTTCCTTGTATAAGATGCCCCCAACTTTTGAGGACCCCAAATTTAGAAAATAGGCATATGTACTATCCATGTATAAGCCCCCCCCCCAGATTTTTAACCTTATTTTAAAATAAAATAAAACAAAACACAAAAACTAGTCTTATACATGAAAAATTACGGTAATTAATTATGTAAATTAGGTAACTTACATAATTTACATGAATTACATAATTTCCCCGCAGAGGCCAGTGAGATGAAAAACATAGTTTGGGGCAGAAGAGAAACTGCAGTGGAATAGAAACATTCCTACATTAGACAAATGCAAGCTTTAACAGAAAATGATTCCTTTTTTCATCCCTAGTTACCTAACAGGTGTCAGCCACCTCTGCTGTTCATTGCTCAACTACCAGACCCAAAATGCACCAAACAGCCCCTCCCTGAGCAAGCTGCCAATAGGAAAAGGATAGTGAAGTGCTCTCTACCCAACTTGCCTCATGATGCTGACCAACCATTTACCTGCCTGCACTACATGCCAAACAAACCAGCCAAATAACAACCCAGACCACCAGAAGCCTTGCAAAGCAGGCAAATAAAAGGTACATCAAAAGGTCTCCCAAAGGCCATGTGGTGGAGTCCTTCACCCACTCCTATTGGGAGTAAGTCATGTAAGTTTTCCCCCTTATTGGGGTGGAGCAAGTACAACTCCAACTGATTGCTGAGAGTAATCTTCCATAAGTAAAATGTCAAACAAATGATAAGGCGCCCCCAAGACCACTTCATAAGAAAATGATAATGAGTGAACCTACCTGTGCATAGATCCATGCTGTGCTTATTTATGTTCTGATCCACAAATTGGTCTGAGGGTGTATGCAGAATTGGTAGGTTCATTCCAAAATGCAGAGATTACTTGAGCTCTCCCCATGATCCAACATGAATGTAGAGACCCAAGACTTTATCCTAAGCTTCAGATCTCTTGCGGAACTTTCCCCATTGTTTGTTTGTTTGTTTGTTGGGATTTATTTAAGGCTCAACATATGAAATACCCAACTGGTTTACGTGTTAAGACTTGAAAGCAAGTGCAAAATAAAACAGGGGAAATAAATAGTAAGACATTTTTGGCAGTATGGACATCATGGCTCAGCCATTCACACACACTATAAGAGAAGTATGTGTGAATAAGAACATTTCAGGCAAACATCTAAAGCCGGTGGGCAACCTTTAATTGATCACATGCCCATGGTGGGCAGAGTCAGAGGCAAAATGGGCAAAGCAATGAATTCAAAATAGGGTAAATCCAGCCACAGTTAAGTCAGAGGTTTCTGCACATCTCTTCATCCTCCATCTAGGCAATCAAGAGGCATTATCACAGTTTAAGGACATACACCAGTCAGGCAAAAGCACTAAGGAGTGAATGCTGGGAGCAGAGGGGCCATATACCTTTCAGAAAGGTTGTGGCCTGGGAAGGGTCTTGAGGGCCTTATAGAGAAGCTTGAAAACCTGCATCTGGCTCCTAGGTCGGAGATCCCCCACCCTTAATTTTGAGTTCTATTTCTACCAGCAAGATCTTAAACCCAGCCCTGTAGCATACAGCTAGCCAGTGCAATTCTAACAAGGGAGCAAAGAACAATGGAGAGAACTAAATATTTTGAATATTTGACACATATCATATTCAATTTGACCCTGTTTGTGGTGCAGTCTGGAATCTTTATGAAAATACACCTGGGAGAAATATATCCAAAATTCAGTTTCTGAACACCACCCTATTTAGGGACGTCAGCACCATCACTATGAACAAAATGAGGCTAAGAATACAGTGTCAATACCATAGAATCCAACACAGAACCGCAGCATGCAAGATGAATTTCATATCAAAGAAATCAATTATTTATGCAGGACTTTTTCAGATCATTTTGTGCTCCTTAGGAAATTGGACCAGAATGCAAAAGAAGAGAGATGTT
This sequence comes from Podarcis melisellensis, assembly GCF_964234715.1. NCBI lineage: Eukaryota > Metazoa > Chordata > Lepidosauria > Squamata > Lacertidae > Podarcis > Podarcis melisellensis. The sequence continues at coordinate 35,869,764 of NC_138547.1, forward strand.
GAAGTCAAGGAGACTTAATGCTGCTCTACTAGGAATTTCCGACTTCATAGATATATTTTCCACCACCCCCCCTTCCTCTTGCTGGCAAGAGCAATTTTGCTTTGAAATAATTCCCCTTCAGCATCTTCCCCTTTCTTTGGGGAGCCTTCAAGGCAGTTCTGAGAGGTCACTCTTCGCATATTCAGTGCTAGTAAGAGGAAAGAAATTGAACAGCAAAATTTACTAATATTGCAAAGAGCATCGCTAAAATGGGGAAGAGGTTATCTAATAATTCATTCATCAGAGACATCTGCAACTTCCAATCTTGCCCAAACAGAGAAATTCCCTCTGCTTATTTGGCCATATAGTTCTGTAAAAATTGATAGCTTGTGTTAAAGAAGTGGGGGCGGGGGGAGTGATGGAAAGTGCAGAAAGAGACCTTGAACCAAAGGCATTCAAGAGAAGCAGAACCTCCCAACAGCATATTGTTGTGTGCATTTTTCAGAGTTGGTCTACAGATCAGGCTCTACAAACCTCCTTCTAACCTTGCTTTCCCAAGCTCATGGTGCTCATCTACAGTTAAGAAATGGCCAGCAATTACATCTATGGACATACTGAGAAGTTTGTCAAGTGAGCAAGCGGTGGGTGATTTGCCAAATTATCCTGATGCCTTGAAGATGTTGGTGTGAAAGCAGAGTGAGCTCTTGCCAGTATTGTGGAGGCTGCATTCAATGACAGCCTGATAACGGCTTGCAGGAAATACTCCTTCATGGTGGTCCTAGTTTGAATTAAAGATTTTAATTCTCTTCTGAAGCCAAGCAAGGCATGTAACAAGCCAAGACTCAAATATATGATGTGTTTTACACACTGCCTTGGCTTTTACTCTATTGATTGCATTGACTAACAGACGGGTTTGTTTTTCCTCTAATAAATTGGTTTGTTAATTAAACATATTGATCTGCTTAAGTTTACCAATCGATGTTGGTATTAAATACATGAGTTTCGATGGCAGCTTAATTAGTGCGTGTATGAAATTCATCGATTCATGATTAGAGTATATTGCTTTGTATGTGCCGTGCAAGCCCTGTTTACCCTGAGCAAAGTCTGCTGTGATTAGTGTTTGTTGGCATTTGGAACAGATGAGGTTGCACATAATGCGCGTTCTGTTCCTTGTATGGGATAATACACAGCCATAATTTGCCCGAGGGAATGTTTTGAATTAAGCACGACAGAATTGTATAAAATAAACATTTACATTATACCATATGTAAATTGCTTCATTGCATGCTACCATTAACATGTTTTTTAAAAGCATATTCATGTATCATTCTTTCGGAGCAGATATTCAAGATCATGAAAGCCAGACGAGTTACCCATCAACATATTTTCATCATCCTTTAAAACTACAGTTAAAATAATGAATAGGATGTGAATAGTTGGCTTCAAAGTACAGAATCAGTCTATTTTCATGAGCTGAATGTTTTTCTATGTGATTATGATTTAGCGACATAGATTGGTGAAGATGGAACTTGCCACATTCTCACCTTACTTGGCCATTGATTGGGATGTTTAAGTCCTGAAGTCAAATTTTGCCCTCCAGGCTGGTCTGTGTAACGTGAAGGTTTCTCCCCAGGCCACACAACCTCTCCCCAGATTCTGCCACTCACTGGCCCTGCTCTGTATGCCTCTTGTTTGAATTTGCTTTGCTAAAATGTCTTCTTGAATGCTGGATGCTTGTAGTGGTGGCTGGTTCCTACTGAGACTGCTTTTGTGCAAAGAAGAGAGCTCACCAGTAGCTGGAGACAGAGTCAATGAGGGGCAGAGCCAATTGATTCTAGTTTTGTCCTCATCCTTCTCCCTGCAATGGAGAATGGCAACACTGAGAATGAAGCAGAATACATTGACAGGCAGTGCCACAATGCAGATGGTAAATAAATAAGAAGGCATGCAGTTGAGGTTGTTCAGGTGGTGCAGTATTTGCCCTACTAGACCAGTCTTTCTTTCCTTCTTTCTTTCTTTCTGCATGCCACCCTTTATCCGGAGATCACAGGGTGGCTCCTGAGATATAAATACATATAAAAACATAAAATGAGAACACAAAATACATAACAAAAAAAGGAGCCACCTGCTCCTACAAACATATTTAAAAGGGTACAGACTGTTTAACCAGCCAAAGGTCTAGTTATAGAGAAATGTTTTCACCTGAAAAACACTCTAGAAGGATACCATGGTCAATGGTGAAAGCTGCTGAGAGGTCAATGAGAATGAACAGGGACAAATTTCCTCCATCTCTTTCCCAACAGAGGTCATCATACAAGGTGACCAAAGTGGTTTCTGTGCCAAAATTAGGCCTAAATCCTAAATTCTAGGATCTAGAAAATCAATTGCCTCCATGAGCACCTGGATCAAGAACCTGGTCCAAGAAGGGGAGATTGGCAACTGGCCAGTAATTACTTCTTAAGCACTTAGTGCTTGGAAGTAGTGTGTGGGATGCAGGAATCTGTATAAATATGTATTTGTAGAAACCTCTAACTTTGAGTTTAGCCTAGTGTGGAAAGTTAAGAGTCACATCCATTGTGCCACACATTCTTGCCTTACCTCATGCCCAAGTAGTTGGCATGCAGAAACTGGAAGACTGCCCACAAGGGAATGTGACCTTCAGGATGAATAAACGTTTCCCACCCAGCTACACAGAATAATAACACATTCAAAATAAATCAACCAGATTTTGCACTTCTGAGAATGTTGCATCTTCTTACACATATTGAATATGCATTTAGAAATACATGTTGGGGAAAATATCTATTTAAGTACTTCTTTTTAAGAGATAATTTGCATTTACAAATGTTGAGAGGATCTACATGGCTAAAAACATATTTTGTGAGAAAATATGAACCATGACTGCAGGAACTCCTGGATTTAGCAGGAAGATAAAATCATGCATTCAGTAGGAGAAACAGTGGAGCATTTGGGCTCAATTATTTGAGCTAATGATATTTTCCTTAATGTGCATCAATGACCATTATTTTCTAACTTGCTCTGCACCTTCAGTTCCCTCCATATGACCTTTAGCATGACTTATCTACCCACCCGCATTTTAATAGATATCCTTGTTTGTAACTATTCAGTTGCATTATGCTCATAAGTAAATTCTGGACTTCACTGTGTCAGATCACACAAGAATGAGGTTTATGTCATTGTTTAACCACAACATTAAATAAAAGATGAATAAAAATAACCTGTTTTTAAAACAGTATTAAAATACCATGGACATTTAACAACCAGCAGACTGGGAACCATGAGTGGAGCCTGTCTAGCGTAACCTCGCGAGGATTCAATTTGGTTTTCTGCACCTCATGCAACATGCATATGAAGGTGCAGGAATTTAAAGCCCATAATTGGAAGAATATTTAGAGCAGCCTTTCTCAACCTGTGGGTCCCCAGATGTTGTTGAACTACAACATCACCCCTAGCTAGCAAGGCCAGAGCTCAGGGATGACGGGAGTTGTAGTCCAACAATATCTGGGGACCCACAGGTTGAGAACCGCTGATTTAGAGGCACTGTCCAGTGGAATGGGAATGTCCCACAGAGAAGCTGCTCCCACCACTGTACCAGGGGAGGCACAGTGCCTCATGGATTATAGGATGAGTCTCATGGGTTGGACCTCCATTTCCAAGAGTGGAGAGAGAGGTCCATCAAGAGAGAGAGAGGGAAGGAGACACAATTCTCCCTCTACCACCTAGGCAATTTCTTTAGCCCTTGCCCTTGCCAGTGTTGGAGCTCAGAATTTGGTAAAGCCAAAGTCTTACTGGGAGAGGACCAGTGGAAGACCAGAGGTATGATTTGGTTTGGGATTCTGACTTTGACCAAATCCAGCACACAACCCTATTATAAATATATAAAAGTGGCACGGACTGCTAATAGTCACCCATCCCTAGCTTTTGAACATTTCTCAGATATGGTGACATGTCTTTTAGTGCATGTTAGATCATTCGGGTTTCATGTGTTAGAGCACTGAACCTCTTCTACTGATGTGCTCATGAAAGTACTTGCACCGTAATTACTAGGTTATGACCAACACACAGGTAAAATGTAATTTATGCCTCTCTCTCTTTTCTTTTAAAGTGTCATCATAGTTTTATTGTAACACATTGAAGGCAATCATCATCATATATAAAGCCCTAAGAATTTAATAAACATGCTCAGATTTAGTTTGATGGGTTCAACATACACTGTATATTGGTTACTCTATGTGTGCGGGGGAGCGATTTGTGATTTCACTTGAGGCATCTTTTAGGATCAAATAGGCATTACTCAGGAGAGCAAACATTTCTGCTACTTGATCCCACCATCTGTTTGGGTTCTTTTATTCAACAGCAGCACATTTATCAATAGCAACAAACTTAATAGAAAGCATTAACTTGAGTTCTATGTCCAAGACATCAAAAAGGCATTTGTTTACCTCCCAGAACTAACTCAACTTTAAATTATGCATGTTGTAAAGTCTTGTTCATTAGAAGCACTAGAGGGCTGGGGAGGGGAGGGGGGAGATTGGAATTAGTTACATTTTATTAATGCTGGCTGCCATTTCTGGTTTAAGCTACTATACTGGATTTTTTATTTTATTTTTTGCAACATATGTCAAAAAACCGATAAGGTAATGGACAGAGGTAAGGTAAAACAGAGAAGGTAATGGAGTCTACATCAGGTAGGAATTGTGGATATTTGGGCAATTTGATATTTGCAGATTCCTATACCTGATCTGAATAGCAAAATAAAAATATCACCCCAAGGTGCACAGTAGCCAAAGCTGATCAAGTTGTTTTGCTATTTGAGATGGAAAATCTCAGGAACATCCTTTATACTCTCTGCCAGAAAAAATACTATAATAAAGTAGATCACTAATTTTTACTGCCCTTTTATGATACAAAAACTTAGATGATTGAGATAGCTGCCTCACTCTGCCTTATGGTTGGCCCTGAAGTTCAGAACTTAGCTTTCCAACAGATGTTGTACTTCTGCTAATTTTGCAACACAGTTCTGTACGGTTTTCACATATCTAAAGTTCCCAATGAGCATGCTCAGTGGAGATGAAATTATGATTGTTGGGGGTGGGATAACAGAAGATGTGAGGCAGGGGTGGAACTGAGTGTCTGGAATCCTGAACAGAAACACTTCACACTGCAACATTTTGCTATGAGCCCCACTTGTAATGCTCCTACTTTCCCTGTCCATAAAACACACCAAATGTTATGTCAGATTAACCTTAAGAATTAAGCAAATATTGTCATCTTCTTTCAAAAGTAATCTGTAGTTGACCAAAGAGCTTCTTCCCTTGCAGTAAGGGTTTTTTGATGTTAGGTATTTCAGAAATGTCATTGCATTCAAGAATGAAAAATAGGGAAGAGCACTTGGTAGAAAATGAAGATTCATGCCTAAGTTAAATTCAATCCTGAAAAAATATATATAGGGGGGACACATGACTGCGCTTACAATGCAGATGAGCTAGAGTTTAAGAGCTGTCCCAGATCCTCACTTAGATGCAAGCATTCAAGCAAAGATTTGATGGAATGCAGTCAAGCGATGGGCTGCACAATGGACTTGCTTCAATGGTGACCTACTGGAGACAGCTCATTCACCTTCCCCATGTCTTAAAATTATAATTCCAAATGCTAGAGTTTAAAATAACAGAGGATTTCCTCTTCAAAGTTTCTAAGCATGTTTTAATACTCAAGAGTTGCATGCAAACTTTTGTGATTTATTGCACAAGGACAATGTGTTTTCTTTTGTGCATGGGGAATAGTTGTTGTATCCTGTCCCTTTATGATGGGATGCTTTAACATTTCTTTGGGATCCCTGGTATGCAGAGTGCCTTCTCCTGCAGGACACATCTGGTGGCAAGTGGCAAGGGTGTCAGGTGGCTTGCAAGCATTATGAGTTAATGATTAAAGAGCCTTGATCTTTTGTGAATGTTCACTTGGAATGTTCAGAAAGGATTGACCCATTTCAGGTAAACAGTAAGGTGTCTATGCATCACTACAAAGTGTATGTAGGTTGCAGCCATCTGTGCACTTACTTGGGTAAAAGCATTGGATTAAGCTGTAAAAGCTCCCTGTGAAGGCAGAAGCACATTTCCCGGGGTTACACCTGGGATGGATGAATTTGCAAGAGTGATGTAGTAGTTCAGATGCTGGAGTAGGGCCTTGGAGACCAGGGTTCAAATCCCAACGCAGCCATGAAGCTCACTGGGTTACCTAGGCCAGTGAATATTTCTTAGCCCAACCTCAAATGTGAGAGTTGGGACTGTATATGCTGACTTGAACTCCATGGGGGGAAAGGGGAGGATTTTGTTGTTGTCGTCGTTTCTCTCTAATTTTCATTTTTCCAGTCTTGTTCAGTTCACATTTATGTTCACATCAGTTTGTGAGTTTTTTAAGTCTGCATGAAAATCAGACTTGAATGCATGTTTCTCTTAATATAGACATTTTTGTATAAAATCTGACCTAATATACAGTATTTTCAGTCAGTCAGTTTGGTTTATTGTGTTTAACAAGCAGACATTATACACATAAAATAATAATACTAACAGGAATACTGCTACTAATAATGGTGTACATTTCTGCTCCTCAACCCCTAGTGGATGAATCATTTCCCGTTCCCCCCTCAAGTTTTGTTACATGAATCTGTAAAGCCTTAACAAGAAATTAAGTTGTTCTAAAGGATATATATATATCTCAACATCGTACAGCAAGAAACAGGTCTTTGCAAGAGATGATCTTCCCTTCTGCATTTTTAGCAATGGGTGGATGTAATTGTTTCTGGGATTGTCATAGAAAGGGCACTCAGGGGGTGCATGAATTATGTCGCTTATTGATAAAGAGTTGCAGCCACAAACTATCCTTCTTAGGAACTCCTTTGTGTTGGCCCGTCCAGTATGGTATCCTCATTCTAACATTAAGTAAATCTACCAGATATCTTGGCAGGGATGGATACAATGGGATAAAAGAAGCATACAATTTATTAGATGATATACAATATTTTACAAGCAGTTCCCAATAATATAATTCACTTTTGTCTATCATTTTCATTAATATATTCACTTTATGCACACTTTCATCTACTATCTTCATACACACTAAGCAGTATTCAATGTCCTGCCACTCCAAGGATTTCTACTTGCACAAGGGGGATTTCATCCCACTCTTCATTCTGCACGTGCTCCACACCCTCCCCAAACCTGCTCCAGAGGGTTGGGGGAAACCACAGAACAGATTTAGGGGGCACATGGAGGTGAGGGGAGGAGAAGAGTGTTATGTAGCCTATGGAGTTATTTTCACACTAATGGAAAAAGAAGGTTACATTTGCGCAAATCTGGAGGAATAACTGTGCTTCAGTTTATGCATTTTTTGAAGGCGTAAACTACATAGGTTCATAATAAGATGTGAACCAAAATAATTTCTTCCCAATCCCAAATTATACTCAGAGCAAATAGTAATACATCACATGGGTTACATGCTGATGCAAAAGCTATGAAGGCAAAGGAATGTGCTGCATGAAAGAAAACACAACAAATGGCACAATTAGTACGGTAACTGATACTGTATTAGCCAAACAGTAAATGATGGCAGACTGCAATTGTAATCTGCAAACAAATGCAATTGTTGCAGTAGTATTAAATCCTCCATGCAGAGGAGCACCAGGCATTAATAAGGTTAAAAATGGTTTGTTGGTTTGATCTCAGCATAGCTCTTTCTCCCTACAGAGGTTTTCTTTTAAATGACAAATCTATCTGGAAGGACAACAGATGGAATTCCATCTATATTAATCTTTCCTAGAGACTGGGCAATTTTTTTTAAAAAAATGTTCTGCATCTCCATGGCTCTGACTATAATGTTATCTCAAGAAGAAGGAGGAGGAGGAGGAGGAGGAGGAGGATGTTAGAACTAATGCCATTTTTGGCTTTCCCAGCTTGTAGCTTGCACATGTCCTTAGGCAGGGTAAATTTAAATTGACTCCCATACTTCAATGAAATTATCTCTTCTACACCATCGACATAAAAAAATGATCTGTGGGGGGTTGAACCTCTTCCCTCCCCCCAGTTCTTCCTATCACAACATTTCTGTCTATGCACCTGTCCTGCACCCCATACTTAATAAATAAATAAATAAAAGTCTTATGTAGGCATTATTTGGAAAACTTTGCCAAGTTTTCTTTTGAAGAGGTTTATTTGAGCTAGGATTTAGTTGCTAAACTTAGCAACCATATATGACGGATAGTGGTGAAGTTAGGTAGGCGCTGGACTCTGGATGGCCAAATCTGTTGAGTTAGATGTTTCTCCAGGTTTCTCATTTTTCACATCTTAAGTTCAGATATTGAGTGATGTATTCCACCTGAAGCTGACTACAAATAAGAAGTCTGTATATGGGACATTGTTGTAGGGGCCATCTAAGACTATACTAGGCAGCATTTGGAAACACAGCTCAATAAGGGCCTTTCTTAAGGAAACTGGTGAGAGTTTGGTCAGATAATTAGTTTTAAAATGCTCTCTCCTCAAAAGTGGATACCAAGGGTTTGGTGTTTCTAATTAGTTGTAGGTCTTTTCTGGATTCAATTCAGAAGAGCCAGTCCCTTAGTGGACACTTATTCAAGGTCAAAGTGGAGCCCAGTTCTAGAAAATAATAGACTAAAACTTCTTTGACAGGCTACTTGCCAGAGTTGGTTATCACCCAATTCTGTATAACACAGTGCAGGAAAATGTTCAGCAGGCATAGTAGCACCTTTAAAAATATACTTTATCTGTGCTCGGTCTACTACTGCCTTAATTGTTGGCCACCTGGATTATGTACAAAGAAGACCTGCTGAAATCTGATGGTAGAGAGTATAGTTTCAGGGGAAGAAATATTCTGTGCAGTTTCCAAAGCTTTAATGGAGTTCAAATCAGAGCCTCAGATTTCAGCACCATAGATCATTTGAGTTAGCACTTTGCTAGCAGATAACTTTAGGGCAGGTTTAGAACTCCACCAATGCCCCTATTGTTTTCTGTGCTTTGACTTTCACTGACTTTCACTGCTTCTATATGACACTTCCAAGAGAGTGTTTCTCTAAAGAGCATATCCAGGTATCTAAATGAGTGAGTTTGTTCTGTAGCATGATAATCCAAGAAATCTATACCTATGACCATGTATGCCAAAAATCACAATCTTGTTCTTAGAGTAATTTATAGATAGGCTTTCCTGTTTACAGCATGTGTTGAACACAGACCCCATTGGGAAAGAGAGAGGAGTATTAAATCATCTGCATACATCAATATTGAGATCTTTCTGTTCCTAATTACTGGAGAGGGGGAGTTTGCATTGGCTAAATATGGCACCAAATCATTAACTTAAAAGATAAAGAAGTGGGAGCCAGAATGCAACCTTGATTCACTCCTTGTGACATTTTAAAAGCATCAGTCATACCACCATCTAAACCTACTCTGACCTGCATGTCTGTATTGCTGTATAGTTCTTGGATCAATAGCAAAAGTCTGTAGTCAATGTTAGCAATTTGAAATTTCTCCCACACTCCGTTTCGCTTAATAGAGTCGAATGCAGCTACATAAAGATTATTCTTAATGTTCTTAGTATATTTTGTTATAATATGGTTCAGAGTAAAACATTGATAATGGTGCCCTCCACTGAACTCCACTTGGTCTTCATGAACAATGTTATTTTGCAACCAGTCGGATAATTTTTGAAGGTGATACAGTGCATATAGCTTTAAGGATATGTCTAACAAACTAACTGGTCAATAGATTTGTGATTCCATCCTATCCCTTTTCTTATAAAGCAGGAAAATAATACTCACTTTCCATCCAGAGGGCATTTGGCCCCTGTTGTTTATAGTGGTAAATAAACCAGTCAGGATAGGCATCCATAATTCTAAATGGAGTTGTTTTTAATGTTTAGATGGGGTGGGAATTATCTTAATCTGATTATAATTATATATTGTGTTTTATTTTCTATTGGTTTACAGTTTATTTTTAAGGGAGAGGTTCAGGGTTGCCCTGGGCCCTAGCCAATAGGATGGCTGGGCAGGTTCCACCAGGGTGGGGGGTTGCATTGGCACACCTACAGTAATCTCAGTAATCATGGGCAAGAGAAGGAGTTATGCTAGGACCAGAATATGTCATTACCGAGGAGGCAGGTTTAGGCATTGTTTGATGACTAGGGTCTGGTCCTGACTGGAAGGATACTGGAATCAACAAGGGAAACCCACATGACCTTAAGGTGCTGCTGTGCAGTGCCAAGTCAATGATTCACAAGACCACTGCCATCCATGATTTGATTGTGGATGGACGAATTGATGTGGAATATGTAAAAGAGACTTGGTTGGAAGAGGCAGATGGGCCTGTCCTTGCCACTGCTTGTCCACCAGGTTTCTCTTATGCACAGCAATCCAGGACATGTGTGGGGGGGGGGGGAGTTGCAGTGATTTTTAGTAAGTCAGTAGCTTGCACCAGGCTTCCTATTAGGGACACCCAGTTTTCTGAGTGCATGCTCTGGACGTTCGGCAATAGGAGCAGTACAGGATTTCTATTGGTATACCGACCTCCCCACTGCACCAAGGATTCCCTTCTCGAGTTGCTTCAGGTCATGGCGGATGTTCTCCTGCTGACACCCAGCTTGGTTGTCCTAGGGGATTTTTACATCCATGCTGACATGACCTTACAAGGGGCCTCTTGTGACTTCATGGAAAAAATGGCCTCCATAGGGCTGTCCCTGAATAAGTTTGACCCAACCCATAGTCATGGACATGGCTTAGGTCTGGTGTACACGTTTATGGACATGAGTGGTCTAACATTAAGTGAAAGTGAAACAAAAGAAGAGCCGTGGTCAGATCCCTTCCTGGTGCAACTAGACTTCTTTGCAACCTTTCCTTTCTGCAGAGAGGTGGAACTGATTTGGATGGTCTGCCCCACCCCTTAATTCATCCAAATGTTTCCAGAGAGGGGTAGGGGATGTTTTATCCCATGTTTATGGCCTCCCAGCTGATTCCCTGGTGGCCCCCTAGAATGAGGAGTTAACCAGGACTATCGACTGTCTAGTGGGCAGGTATGGGGGACTCCTTGGTCCTGAACGGGGGGGGGGGGGTAACCATGCCCCTGAAAGACCAAGTGCACAGCCTGGGAGTCATTTTGGATTCACAGCTGTCCACGGAGGCACAGTTGAATTCTGTGTCCTGGACAGCTGTACCAGCTCCATCTGGTATGCAGGCTGAGACCCTACCTGCCCGCAGACTGTCTTGCCACAGTGCTGCATGCCCTGATTATCTCCCACTATTGCAATGCGCTCTACCTGGGGCTACCTCTGAAGGTGACTCAGAAACTAAAACTAATCCAGAATGTGGCAACTAGACTGGTGACTAGGAATGACCACAAGGACCATATAACACAGGTCCTAAAGGATCTTCACTGGTTCCCAGTATGTTTCTGGGCACAATTCAAAGTGTTGGCACTGACCTTTAAAGTCCTAAACAGCCTCAGCCTAGTATACCTGAAGGAACATCTACACCCTCATATCTCAGCCCGGACACTGAGGTCCACCTCCAAGGGTCTTCTGCTGGTCCCCTCACTGCGAGAAGTAAGGTTACAGGGAATTAGGCAGAGGGCCTTCTCAGTAGTGGCACACTCCTTGTGGAACACCCTACCTTTAGATGTCAAGGAAATAAGCAACTAACTGACTTTTAGAAGACATCTAAAAGCAGCCCTGTTTAGGGAAGTTTTAAAGGATTGATGCTTTTATTATGTTTTTAGATATGTTGTAAGCTGCCCAGAGTGGCTGGGGAAACCCAGCCACATGAGCAGGGTATAAATAAAATAATAAATAAATAAATATGCTAATCTGTATTTATTTTGTCAATTTATATAAGTGGTGTACTTAATAAGATCAAAATAGCACAGTAAAATCAAGGACTAAAACCATCAAAAATCCAACAGGCATAGAAACTGGGTCATGGATCTGAGAAAGCTTGAGTAAAAAGGAATGTTTTGATGTCTAAAAATGGCATTTGCATAACACACATAGGCAAAACGTCTTACAAAACTGGTGAGATCACACCATTTCTTGTAACCATCAAGGAAATATCATGGAGCACTGTGATGAGCACATCTCCAGCCAATCTCAACAGGCAGACCTCAGAAAAGATATTGTAGAGTTGGGAAAGGTTCAGGAAAGGACAACCAAAATGATCAAGGGGATTCAGAGATTTCCCTGTGAGGAAAGATTGGGACTTCTTAGTTCTTTGGGTGTTTTTTTAAAAAAAAGTGAGTATGGGGGCAATTGAAGAAGTTTCTAAAATGTGCATGGCTTGCGAAAAGTGAATAGAGAAAAGTTTCTCTCTCTCTCTCATAACACTTATTGTCATCCAATGTAGCTGAATGTTGGAAGATACCTGAAAGATCAAAGGGCATACTTCTTCACGCAGCATAACCAGCTCCCACTGGATGGCCACCAAACTGGATGGCTTTAAAAGAGGAATGGACAATTTATGCAGCATAAGGTTACCAATAGCAACTAGCCACAATTGATGTGTTCCACCTCAACTATCAAAAGCAATATGCTTCTGAATACCAGTTGCTGGAAACTACAGGAGGTTTGTGCTGTTGTGCTCATGTTCTGCTTGCAGGTTTCCCACAGGCATCTCATTGTTCACTGTGAGAACAGGATGCTGAACAAGATAGGTCATTGGCCCAATCTGGCAGACTCTTCCTATGTGGGGCTTTGGACTTCTGCCCCAAATGCCAAGTGTTCATTTGAACGCCACTCATAGGGATGCATGAAAAGCCGCACAACCCTGCCATGACATATATATTAACCCTGCATGTGAAGCAGCCTTCTGACCAAGAAAGAGGCACCTCCACACAAGAGAGGATCCTCAATCAAACAGGATTCCTGTCCTTGCATATAGACTCCTTGTGTGCTTAGGGCTATTTTCATGCTAGCTGAATGTGCAATCAGTGTGTGGGTGGGTGGATGTGGAGGGAGATGTCCAGTACATGAGGCAACCAGAGGCATAGGGACATAGAAAGCTGCCTTGTACCAGATCAGACCATTGGTCCATCTAACTCTATTGTCTACAGCAGGTACAGGAGCCACTTTTAACCCAAACATGCATTCAGGGACACGTTTCTTAAGATTTTGCCACATATTTGCATGGTGGCAATGCTCCTGTTGCAACCCTTTAATGAATGTCCTGATCCCAGGGCCTACCTGGCAGACAATGTTCCAAGTTCAGAAGCCAACCCACACAATGAAGTTCCAAGTTCCAAAAGCTAATCCATATGACAAAATTCCAAGTCCTGAAGTCAATCCACGCAAGCCAAGTCTGGGGTCAGTCCAAAGTTCAGCAGTCAATCTCAAAGTAGAAACCCATTAAGGTCCAAGGAGAATCCCAGATGAGGTCCCTCAACATGGGCAGCTGAGCAGACATAGCACCTTAGCTCTGCTGCCTTCTTATACTGTGTCTGCTGATTGCAACATCTAGACTTGTTGAGGCATGTGACCCTCATCTGTTCTCAGCTTGCCCCAGCCAAGGAGTCACATGCCTCCTTCTCAACCTGTCCAGCTAGTGAACTAGGCTGCAGGCCCTGGCCTGCCTCTGCTTCCTAGAGTGCCCCACCCACTGTTCCCTGCATTTTAGAACCTGCCATGTTCACAGGGGCCGCTCTGGCTCTGGTGAGGGGTCCCACTCTTTGGCTTCCTGTGTACTCGCCCCTGTCCCCTCATCATCCTCTGTCACCCCGTGAGTATTGCCTACAACAACCTCTCTTTCCCCATCCTCAGCTTGCTCCTGTGTGACCCACTCTCAGCTGCACCCCTCACCAGGATCCTCTTCTTCCTCCCTGAAATCCTGCCAGTTCATGACAGTGGGTCCTGCCGCACCAGTTGAAAACTAGTGCTTTGTCAGCAGCTCTCTAGGATTTCAAGCAGAAGTCTCTCCCAGCCCTCCCTAAAGATGGTAGGAATTACACCTGGGCCCAAAGTAGAGGCTCTGCCACTGACATATGGCCCTCTCTTTCTAGTGGTGCTAGAAACCTCAGAGCATGTTGGGACAGGGGACCTTCAGCTGAGTCACAGCCTGTGGGCATGCACACACACATGCGCACGTGCACACACACACACACACACACATTTCAGGACCTCACACAATTAAACTGTTTATTTATCTCAGAGATCTGAGAAGAAAACACTCCATCAGTGAGCAATTTACAGATATGGGAAGCATCTCTATTTTTTAGGTAGAAGTTATATTGCTAATTAAGCCAACAGTCTAGAATTTAGGTTGCAGGCAGAGAGGAGGGTGGGAAAACCCTCTTTTTTAAAAAAAAAGAGAAAAGAAAAGAAAAGCATTTGTTGTAACTACACATATTAGCTGCCCGTCAAAACTCTAATTTCAGCATTGTTCTATCCAGAGGTATTAGTTAATCATTCAGTAGGAGTGAAAAAGAAAGAGGCATTTTCAGCTGAGTAAAGATGGCAGGCCCATTTGCTATAATGAGACTCTGGCTGACAATAAGAGAATATCTTTTTTGCCCTCGATCTGAAAAGGAAAAAAAAGAAGAAGCTATAATACTTCAGTGTTATCATTCCTCATCCCTAGCAGGTCATTTGCAAATGATTGTAGGCCAGCTTTCTTTTACTCTTGGAGTTAAGAACTAGACAGTTTTTCACATATGCCAGAAGTAGTTTAGTGCTAAATGCTGCAAGAAGAGTAAGATCACAGTGCCATCCTATGTAGGAAGGGAGAGGGATCTGGTGAGTCTTGATTTCAAAGTGCCTCACCTGATCTGACCACACCAATGTAAGGATTGTTCAGGGCTGAGCTCCAGAATCCATGCATTGCTGGATTCCCACTCTCATAGATTCACATATGAGGTGGCATAAAGGCCGGCTGCCTGTCTTCTTCTGTTGTTTTTTTTAAAAAAATAAATTTTAGCTGCTCATAGATGTTAGTGCATGGAGCTTCTGCCACTGGGTACATCAGGAATGAGGAACTTCAGGTCCAAGGGCCAAATCTGGCTCCCCAGCACTCTTCATCCAGCCCTCAAAAAAATGCCGCAACCCAAGCCACAACATGGGCTCTCTTTGATGCCCTCCTCAGTTGCTTTTGCCTGGTTAGAATTTGTCCTTGTACATTTGTTTGTTTGTTTGCTTGTTTGTTTATATGCCACCTTTCATCAAAAAGTCTCAGGGTGGTTCACAAGATACCATGATAATGCCTCTTGTTTCCAAGATAAAGGATATTTGTGTGTGCAGAAACCTCTGACTTTTCTTTCCACTTTTGTCTTGTATACAAAGGTAAGGATCACATTCATTGTACAGCCTAATTTTGTCTATGGCTTCACTGACAATTTGCTATGCAGCAGGTGAAACCCAAATGGCAACAGCCAATCAGCCAAGTGGGAAAAATTCCTGCCGTGCCCCTGTCCCAATGACAGATGACACACAACAGCATACCAAGGTCAAGCGTAAAAGCCCTAAAAGTAGAGAGAGGTGGGTGGGTGTTCCTAATGCACACGCTGAAAGAGGAAACTCTGGGTCACGTGAATGGGTATATATAGGTCCCTCAATCTGTTTGGAATGCGCCCCATTGGCCAGATTGAACCCAACACCGAGGGACCTACCAGCCGGGTGTTGTGGCTGACCAATCTTACCCACCCATAACACAGGCGGTCGGTCTCCAAGTTTCACCGCAACATGTGCTCTCTTTTAGGGAGGACACGATATGTGAAACGCAAAATGAAATCAGCCCTGAAAGGTACCTCTGACAATGTGTGATGCATTATCATTCACCATTGTTATTTGCTGTTTCTTATGTCAGGGACAGGCACTGTTGGACTACAAATCCCAGCAGCCCCAGCCGAAAACTTGGAGGGTGTCACATGCTCAGAGCCTCCAAGTGTCCCTATTTTCCTGAGACAGCCCCAGATTTACAGAAGCCACCCTGGTTTTTTATTTGATCCCAGAATGTCTTGCTTTTCCTTAGGACGTCCCTATTTTAATCAGACAAATGGTGGCAGGTATGGTGTTATGTGACCCTCAAGCCAAGGATATAAGTAACTATACAACCTTTGGAAGAGATCTGAAGGCAGCCCTGTATAGGGAAGGTTTTTTAAAAAATGTGTAATGTTTTATTATGCTTTTATATATGTTGAAAGCTGCCCAGAGTGGCTGGGACAAGCCAGTCAGATAGGTGGGGTATAAATAGTAAAATTATTATTATGGAATAGGGCATCCCTATTTTGACTGGAGAAATGTTGGAGGGGATGCATGCTGTGTGTGGATGGGGAAGCTACAATGAGGCAGAGTGAGGCAGCTGGCTCATGCGGTGTATGCTGAGGTGCTGTGGGGGGGGGGAGTGAACACAGCTGTGAGTTCCACAATCCTGACCTGTACCCCCAGTGATATAGCCTGCTGTCCTTGGGTGCAGTGGGAGTGAGATTTATCTGCCAGTCCAGCTGGCTTCTGCATGGGCAGGGGGGGAGGGCATCATCTTGCACTTCACCTCAGGCAGCAAAATGTCTTGAGCCAGCCCTGGTGTGGGTATGGGTGTAAACTCATTCCATTTGTACCTCTCCTGACTTGTTTCTACAGCACATGACCCATCCCTAACCTAATTCAGAGTGGGATGGCATGGAACGAGCTTGTAACCCACAAGCAAGGATAGTTCTATTACACTACATCAAACCCTAAGGTGGAAAGAGATCCATTGTTTCCTTCCAGACTGATTTCTGTAGCTATTTTTTAAAAATAGAAAAAGAAAAAGAGAAGTGAAGAAAGAAATAGCATAGCCTCTTTTGCCAAGCATAGGAGAACTGGGTTTTTATTTTATTTTTAAAGCTACATTTTCACGAAATAGAAAAAAAGAATGCTCCAGTCCTCTGTGCCCCTCTCCAAGAGGCCCTAAGGACTAACGCGGAAAGCTTCTAATAAGCACTAAATAAAACCATCGGCGAGACTTCCCCTTGCTTCTTTGTCCTTGCACACCTGGACTTTCAAACTGCTTTGAAATCAGTCTTTCAGCAGGGCTGCTGTGAAAACGGGTCTAAGAACAGGGATGAGGAAGATTTGAAGTACTTTCCAGAAAGAAAGCTGCTGGGTTTTCAAAGGTTATTGGCCTGTCATAAAAGGGTCTTTAGTCTGAGGGGGAAGGGGAGGAAATGAAGGGGTTTTCTTTCCTTCCTTCTTTTTTATCAGAGAGAAATGTATGAAAACTTCAGCATTTCCTTTTTATGATATTTGAGCCTTTTTCTTGGTTACTCTTCTTTAGTAATGTTTTTCTTTAATAAACAGCTGAAGGATGTTCCTTTGAATATTTATCTACTTATTTGATGTTAGCATCTATGGGGAGTGTTTACACTTAAAATAGAAATTTATTGAACTGGAAATTGATGTACTGGGTATATTGGACTCTGCAGTGTCTTTATAGGAAGGAATTGACTAGTTTAGATAGATGCTGTCAATGTGATACTGATAATGCCACTTTGAGGCATATGATGTGTGTGTCCAGGGGTGTCTTTGTATCAACCTAGTTTTGGAGAAATCCTTGATATGTGCAAATGTTAAAATATAAATTACCATATTTTTTGCTCTATAAGACTCACTTTTTCCCTCATAAAAAGTAAGGGGAAATGTGTGTGTGTCTTATGGAGCGAATGCAGGCTGCGCAGCTATCCCAGAAGCCAGAACAGCAAGAGGGATCGCTGCTTTTGCTGCACAGCGATCCCTCTTGCTGTTCTGGCTTCTTCGATTCAGAATATATATTTTTTCTTGTTTTCCTCCTCCAAAAACTAGGTGTGTCTTATGGTCTGGTGCATCTTATAGAGCGAAAAATACGGCATATTTCTGATATGTAGGCCACCTGGAATGTACGCTCAGAATTATGATCAACGTGAAAGTGATTAGGAAATGCTTGCATTTTCAAAAAAATTTGTTTCCTCAGTGGAGCTTACAAACATATAGGAAGACCCTGTATAAGGTTGGCAGTCCTTGAAAAAGGGTTAGATAGTATTAAGGAAGGATTTAGGTGTCTCGGGTTTTCTTGTTCTAGTAGCTGATGTGATCATTATTAACTGACATTATGACTGGTCAGTCCTGCTTGGCTCATATGATGCAGTGCCATTCTGCACACATTCCTTCCTTCCCTGAAATGAAATTCCATTTAGAGGTTATTGTCATAGAATTGTCTCTTCCAGCTCCAGTTCAAAAAAAGTATAAAGGGGACATACAAATTGCATCTAAATGCAGTATCCTATTTAAAAAAGGGAAGGGAGAATGAAAGGCAGAAGTGTTATTTATTTCCACAACAAAATTTTATAATATTTACAGCCAGTTCAGATAATGAACTAAGTTCAACACATGCGCCCATCTAGCTTACATAGGAAGCTGCTTTAATTTATTTCAGACCATTGGTCCATCAAGCCTAGTATTGTCTAAGCTAACCGGCAGTGATTCTGCAGTGATTCAGGCAAGGGACATTTCCAGCCCTACTTGGAGCTGCTGTAGAATGAATTTGGGACCTTCCACATGCAAAGCAGATGCTCTATGACGGAGCTACAACACCCCACCATCAAGCCTCACTGTTCTCTTCTAAGAAGAGAAGCATTCTATATGTCCTCAGAGGTTCCCCATAGCATGGGCATTATTTTCCTATGTTGGTGCAAGTGTTCTTCCATAACAACTGTCCATGATTAAATCAATTGCAGTGAGATGAACAGGAGATGGATCAGTGGAGCACAAAATACCTTTTTTATAGTGAAACTCCTGAGTTGCAACAAGAACATTTAATTTTGGACTACGGGTGTGGATATCATTTGCCAATCTGGACTGAGCATCCATCTAAAATCTTTCAGATGTCTCTAGTTAAAAAAAAAGGCCCTGCAAGAATTTCTCTCCAGTGATTCAAAACAGGTTTCCCCTCCCCTTCCATACAGCAGAGATAATCAAGCCGAATTTAGTGACTCTGTAGCATTAAGTACCTTCTCTGCAGTCTCAGCCAGAAGTTCATTCCACTCTGCCTGTCAAGCAATCATGGACAGAAGCATGAAAGCTAAATTCTTGTGATCACAGTTGGAAAAGTCTGTAACCTTGAACTAGCTGTTCCCTGATGAACATCAGATGTGTTAAAATTATATTGAATCTGGTGCAAAGTGATGAATATGAACAGAGAATTGCCTTTGTTCTTTGGACAGCTTGTAATCAAGACCTCTGCTTCTTCCACCACTCTGTCCCTTTGCCAAAACTTCAAAATGCTGTAAAAATCAAATAGTCATACTAGAAACAGATTGGGTATACTGATGTTGCAATACGAAACACAGTTCCTAGAAGGTCCTATTTAATTCAGCAGGACTTATTTCTATAGAAACATGGTTAGGAATGAATTGAACAAAGAATGGGGGGAAATTCAATTTTATTTGCATTTCAGTGAGAAACTACCTAATTTGTACTTCTTGAACTTTTATATTATGTTCTCCCTCCTCCCCGATGCAGTTCTCTAACCAAGAAACATGTGCAAAAATGCATGTATTAGAGGAAAGTGTTACATAAGAATGCATACGGTTGTGAAAAATAACATACAAAACTGCATTTCATTAGGGCATTGTATGTGTGTACATTAGTCAAAACTCCATGCATGAAGTGCATGAAGCCCTTTCTCTGGTGGTAGTACCCTAATTTTAGAGCACCCTCCCTAGCTGTGGTGACTGGTGGAGAAGCAAACTGACCAGCAGTGGCATCTCCTGCACTGGTTGTGAGTAGTAAGCGCCCCTTTTCGGGGGGGGCTGCTTTGCGGGCAGGAATCCAGGTCCTTGCAGTGGCCCGGTAGTGGGTGGAAGAATGTAGCCCACATCTGCAGGATCCCTGGCCGCGTCACACACCCCGTTCAGTCAACAGGGTTTGCCTGGGGTCATGGCTACAACAGTTAAATCATGGCATGGCTGGGGAGGCATCCTCCTTTCCCTCCATTTCAGGATCTCCCAGCCCGCCCACCCTCTTTTCTTGCATGGTTTGACTATGGCCTTGCTATGACTTATGTCGGACACCTGGTTGTCAGGGCTGGGTAGGAATTTTTCCGCTTGGCAAAATTGGCACTATCCATTTGGTTTTCGCCTGCCTAGTAGCAATCATCACAACTTTGCAAGGTAAGCCTTATGGGAGAGGAGGTTGCCTCCACCTGCCCCTCCACATTAAGAGTATCCCGTTAAAGGGATCCAGGGGTGTGGTTCCTGTGGGCATGGGCATGGGCAAGGGCCATGCCACGACCCCAACAGTGACCCTGGGGGTGCTCAATTGATGTACATCATAGGGCTCCCCCTTCCGGTGGTTGACCCTTAAGAGACTTCCTGCAGTTGGGCAGGAGTCAGGATATCAAACTACTGACATCTGTAACAAATAAAGTTGTGGCCTCATTTATCCAATTAACCCAATATACTTTGGAGGGAGTTAGGGGGTTCAGGGCCACCCCATGCAAAGGAAGAAAGCAGGTGGGAACTTACTGAAGACTGAGTTTGGTGGGGAACTGCTCCATTCACCCTGATGAACCATCCTCTACTGCTCCCCTGAGAGACTTGTGGAATTACAATCATAAGCTTTCTAGTGCAAGCTTAAGAATTTATTATTTCCCAAGCAGTATAAGAGTGACATTCGTTTCCAATTTGCTTTTTGGTTTCAGCTGCATTTATTTATTTTAGCCTGTGTTGTTTTATTATTAAGAACATCCGTCTGCCTTGATGGACAATAGAGTGCACCTTTTGGGGTAAAGTTAAATCAATATGTTAGTGACCTCCTCTAGGCTTGCCTGGGCAGTGTGTATGGAGGTCCTGGGGTGCTGAGATGACAAGACACAAACCCTCCAGCCTCACTGATATGGTCCAAAGAAAAGCAGAGCAGAGCAATACGTTTGGCACCAGCTTGGCTGCAGGAGTTGTCATAAGGAGTTGTACATGCACCATCCAACCATTTTAGGGATTTGTGTAGGGTTTACTCCATAGCTTTTTCTTTTCCCGTAGATATCCACAAGTTGGTGGAAGTTTAGGATCAGAGTGTTCCTCCTCCTAGATGGGCTACATTTGCAGATTGACAAGCCCCAGCTGTCCCTCCCTTCCCTCTACAGCAGAACCCACCTTCTTAGATTGTTTTATAATGGATTATTATTGTATTTTATTGTTATATATAGTAGCATAAATAGATAGTTATAGCTAGATATATGGAAGAAACAACAAATTAGTTTTATGTTTCCTTGCATCCACACCAATGAATTTATGACAGAGGTGAGATTTCAATGCAGTTACCACGTTTCAGCTTCAACCCACTCTGCTAATTTAACTTTTACATGCTCTTCTTGCCATTAAGCTCGATTCATAAAGGCTGCCTTTCCCAACCTAGCACCCTCCAGATGTCTTGAATTATGACTCCCATCACCCCTACCAAGATGGCCAATGGCTGGGCATGATAGAAATTGTAATTCAAAACATCTGGATGGCACCAGGTTGGGGAGGGTTACATGAATGATGATACCAAGATCCCTCCCTTCAGCTAAATGTACAGGATGGTCGATTGAGAATAGACCATAATGTGTGGGTATGTATGAATATTCTTAAGGACTGTATGAAATGTATGTCTGTATATTTGTATGTATTAATGTTGAATTATTTTAATAATAAAAATTCTTTAAAAAGAGAGAGAGAGAGAATAGACCATAATGGTTGTTTCTAAAAAAAGTTATCAGAATAGACATATTGGAATTAAAGGACACAAGTTAGACTGCAATCTACCACTACCCCATTACACCAGATGTGGTGGTGGTAGGGAGTGGATTGGGTGTCGGCATTCTTTTGTGGGCTTCTGTTGACTCATAAAGTCTTCCATCAGTTCAGCCTTCTACCTTTTCCCAATTGCACAGGCTGCTCTAAGGACCAGGATTAATCAGGTTCAGGGTCCACTCCCAAGCCACTCTCACAGCTCATAGTTGGCATTGAGCTGAATCCAGATCCACACATTGCACCAGGCAGGAGCTGTTGCAGAGGCTGGACCTGATCTGGCTGCCTTCACCTTCTGCTGCTGCTGTGGTGAGAAGCCATGTTGTGGATGTGGCATTAGCACTGCCTCTCCACAGAGCCTCCACTGCAGCAACAGGAGATGTTGATTACTCTGCCATTTATGTCTGTTGGGTCTACTCTGAGTATGACTAACATTAGATACAACCCAAAGATTCAACTCCTTTAACATTTAACTGCAAACAGGTTGCATGGAACTCAATGGGGTCTGTTTCTGTCTAGACTCACATTTTCAGTTATATATTAGGTGCACTGGTGGAGGAACGGGAGTGCAGAGGGAGCGGACCACCCCCGGCACCACTATTTTGGTAGAGTGCCATCGTGGTGCCCCCCAGACACGCGCAGTGCACAGGCAGCATGCCACACCCCCAGAACATGTGCCACGCTCCCGGGGTGCCGGTCACGGCCCCGCCTCCATCCCCGGTAGCAGAGCATGCAGCTTCGCCACTGATTAGGTATGACTCATCTCCTGAATTACAGTAGCCCGCATCAGTAAGGCAAGTATCTTCACTGCAATGCACATTCCCCACCCTGATTTCTGAAGAATGACATTGATTTACTATGCAGTTCTTCAATATTCCTTGAAAATTCTTACCCCACAAAACAACAACAACAAAAAAACCTAACATGGAACTCAGCCTATGTGCCCCTAAAGAAATGTCCACACCTACATCAAAATTGGAAGCATTTTTCATAGCAAAAGGCATCAGTGAACAACTGGCAAAATAAAAAAATAAAAATTAAAAAAATGAAAGAGCTTTTGCTTTGAAAGCAAAAGGGGGAGGAAATTGTTTAATCATTCCAGAACTCCAGATGGCACTCTAAAGTCTTCTATGCAAAAAACCCCCGATTCTGGCTTCTTCCTTTTTTTTTTATAAAGAAACCTAGTTTATTCTTGTCTTTAAGATAGCCTTTAAAGCTGTTGGAAGAGCAAAAAAACTTTCCTGACAGGCATAAGATATATATGAAAAAAAGAGCAGGAATGAAAGTGTAGAGTTCAGAAAGTTCAGATTAATTCTCAGACTGAGGCTTTCTGAGACTGCTCTAAGCATCGGTCACATTTAAAGTGCTGCATTTGGTTGTCATTGACTTGTCATTGATTTCTTACTGATTTCTTTCATTAATTTCACAGCCTTGGATTTTTCTTCCACATTATACAGAGATGATCTCAACACACACAGGATTCTTGCCTTCAAAGAAAGCATGGAAGCCTTTTCTCATGCTTCCTCTAAACAATGTGATGCCAAAAGTTTGCCTTAATGAAAATACAGTATTAAAAGAAGTTATTTGACAGTACAGACATCAGAGATGAGCCTTTTAAATTCATGACTTTGATATATGTTATTTTGTTCATTAAAGACAGGGCTGCTGTTCTGTCTTTGAAAAGTGGCATAATTGCCCTACCCCATGCAGGGGTGGAGAGTGACATTTCCCCTGTGAGTGTGCGTATCAGTGTGTGACTGATTTATTTTACCTATTTATCAAATTTATGCCCACCCTTCTTCCAAAGGAACTCACACAAACAGACAGACAGACAGACAGACAAACAAACAAACAAACAAAGCATATTTAAAACATCTTAAGATGCACAAGACTCTGCCGCTGTTTAGAAGTGACCTTTGGCCAGTCACTGTCGTTCTCAGCTTGACCTACCTTGCAGGACTGCTGTTAGGCTAAAATGGGGTTGAGTGGTGGCAGCAGAGGAAGAAACATGCCTGTCACTTTGAACTTCTTAAAGGAAGAGCTAGAAATAAATAAATGTGTACCGGTATGTGATAAAAGTGCATTCTTGTGTTTTTTGTTTTGTTTTAAATTGTTCTCACACTCACACATGTGTTATATTGTCACCCACAATCGGGGTCACCAGCACACTTCTAGTCCGGGAAGGAACAGGAGACTTGCTCTCCTTCAGGGCCTCCAAACCTAGCAAGAGGATAACAAAAATGAATGTCACCCTAAACACCCCCCACCCCCTCAGAGGCCTCCTTTTCCCCACACCACACACCTCCTGACCTTCTATGGCTAGGTACATAATTGCATGCACAGTCTTCAGCTAGACCCTCTTTCCTTTCATAGTGTGAGATTTGTTGCTCACTCCTCCGGAGGGCTGGGGCGAATCTATATATTCTTAGATGCCCCACAATTGGCTTGTTTTTCCTTTTTGCCTACTTGGTTGTTTTGCATTTGGCTAATCAGATGTTCATTGGGATCCAGTGCTTTCATTTTGAGTTTTCACAATTATTTGAGGGAAAGAGTCAGAAAGTGCAGGCTGGAAGGTAAATTACTTAACATATCCCCAGTGACATATTTTTAGGTGAGGGATACTTAAGAAACCAACTTAACATTGCTCTCCAACTCCTGAGGTTGTTGTCATGGACACAGGCCAGCAGAATGATGCAGTGTGGACTCAACTCGTGTTTATCACAAAATTCAGATAAATTTGGCCACAGTGACAATGTAACACACTCTACATGGGGCTGCCTTTGAAAAGTGCTCAGAATCTTCAACTGGCTCTAAGAGCTGCAGCCAAAATGCTGACCAGGGCTGGTTATAGGAAACATATGACTCCCTCATTAAAACAGCTCCACTGGCTTCCAGTCTGTTTCCAGGCACAGTTCAAAGTTCTGGTTATGACCTTCAAAGCCCTATATGTCATAGGTCCAAGCTATGTGAAAGACCATATTTACTTATTATTTATTTGCTTAATATATAGTCCTTTATCCGAAGATCCCACAGTAGTGTACGACATTAAAAACATAATATAACAACAACACAATCACAGGAAAAATAACGGTAACAGTCCCCCTACTTAAGGCCATAGATTTTTTAATGGCCAAAGGCCTGGGTAAATATGAATATTTTCGTAATGATGGCACCAGGTGAGCCTCTTTGGGGAGAGCGTTCCACAGATGGGGAACCACCACGGAAAAGGTCCATTATCACATTGTCATCTTCTGAATCTCTTTGGGGGGGCACAGAGAATGGCTTTGGATGACAAGTACAGGGTGTGGGTCAGTTCATATGAAGAGAGGTGGCCCTGAAGGTACTGAGCTACTGAGCCATGTACCGTAATTATTTATAGGTCAGTACCAGCACTTTGAATTGGGCTGGGAAATTAATTGGCAGCCATTGCAGTTGAACCAGGGTCAGCGTTATATGCTCAACTTGTCTTGCCCTAGTGTGCAACCTGGCTGTCAAATTTTGCATCAGCTGAATTTTCTGAACTGTCTTTAGAGACAGCACCACATTGTGGGGTATTCCCTCATATGAACCTGTCTGGGTTTTGCGATCTTTGTGGGAGGCCGTTCTCTCAGTCCTGCCACCCTCACAGACATGCTTGGCAGGGACACAGGAGAGGGCCGTCTTAGTGGCTGCTCCCAGACTTTGGAACTTCCTCCCTGAAGAAGGCAGACTGGCTCCCTTCTTGCTGCCCTTCTGCCAGCAAGTAAAGACTTTCTTGTACCAAGAGGCTTTGGAGAACTGATGGCTTTTAATGAGGGGGCTGGTGCCATGTTGTTGTTTTGTGATTGTCTGTATATTTTAAATAGATTGTATCCAGTGCTTTTTTTCAGGGGGGACACAGGGGTACATTTTGTGAATCTAAGTTTGGCCTCAATGAGGGGCAGTTTTTCAATATGAGTAGGAAAATGAGAGTACCCAAAACATTTTTTAAAAAGGGGGGGAGCACTGATTGTATCTCTATAGTTTTAATTCTATTGATGTTTAATTGCTTTTAATGATTGTTGTTTCTATGTTCTGACCCTTCCTATTGTATGTGTAAGCTATTTTGAGCCCCTGCCAGGGAAAATGTTGGGGTATAAAGAAACATATAATTTAAAAAAATGATTTTTTTTGTTTTGCTTTGTTTGCATATTGTTTGGTAAAGTGCTGATTGGATAGGTTTGCCTTCTCCTCCATCCCTAAATATATTCTACATTTGTTTATTTGGAAGTACATATGAGTGAATACCGAATCAGCATGTTTGTTTTAAGCAGAAGCTTTCAGCATTGGTGGAAAGCAAAGTCTTCATGGCTTTAATCAGGTACATGAGTTTTTCCAGAACTGCAACAATTATTATTTACAACTCTATTATCTGATAAATGGTTCTGCACTTTACTGAACCCAAACCAAAAGAGATGCGAAGATAAAGATAAACTTGCTGAAAATCAAAACCTACTCATCCAAGCTAGAAACACATGAAAAACAAGTTCCGTTTACCTGATAAATCTTCTAATAGACTGGTGTAATAATTAATCAACATTAATTGGAAGGGGAGAGAACGGAACAACTGAATCAAAGTCCCATGGCTCATTAAAGGAAAATCCCTGAGGAGTTGTAAAGAAAAATACAGCTTTATCTGGGAAAGTTGTTTTCAGAAAAGAAAGTGAGCTTAAACCCCACCCCAAGAAGACTTCAGTGCAAAGAAGCTGAGAAGGCCGGTTTGACACATTTGAAGTCAAATGTATGCATAATTTTATCATTTATTTCTGGAACCCATGAGTACCAGTGTCCCCACCAGTGCCTTCAGAAGGTCTCAGTGAATAGCATGCATTGAAAATCCACAAAGCTGTTCTTGCTCACTGCCATCTTGCGCTATCTTAGCCTCTCCTACAATGACTACACAACCTTAAACATACATGTTGTACACCATCCCAATCTGCCAAAGGTGTGAGATTCCAGGGGTTCCAGGCACTTATCCCAGGTTTATGATTCCTTTGGGAATGCAATCCTGAATACCATGCAGCCCTTATTATAGGATACAATGCCCTCCAATGGGGCTTGTCAAGACCTTTTGGCAGGGGCATAGTGTATGGGGTGCCAGAGGGGCTGTGGCCTCAGGTGCACAATTTTTGCAGGTGCCCCTGGTGTGGCCCTGCCCGGTGCTCCTCCTTGTCTTTGATCTGGAAGCTACAGTTAGTGAGAAATACTTCAGCATGATTGCTGACAGGAGTGAGACCCTGACAGTATATAACACCTCTGCTCAGAGACCTGCACTGGGTGCAATCTGCTAACAGGCCAAGTTCAAGGTGTTACTAGAGCAGAGTTGCACTTTATGTGGGAATTAGGTTCTAAAATCAGTGCACAGGGTGATATTCATGTATAGTCAAAATTACACTTCCCTTCCAAATGGCCTATAAGTGGAGAGGTGACCCTGTGCTCAAAGGAATCTTCTGACTGGCTGTGTGATGTGTTTCTGTGGTAGCTATGACTCCATTTATTCCTCCCACAGTCCATGTGCCTTTCTTAGGCCAGCAAACAGGAACTGGGTGAATCAGTGTAGCAAAGACAGGGGATTTCCCACCTTCTCCTCTAGCTGGTGAGGCTTTAGATGGTAGGTGCTGGATGGCAAAGGTGAGAAGCTTGACAGAAATAACAACTCTGTTTCTCCACTGCCTCCCCTATCCCCTCCATGGGCAAACCTAAAGAGCTCCCCTCTGACTGGAGGAAATAGCTTTTCCCTAGGGGAAGAATCTGGTAAAGAAACAGGGGAGGAGGAGGCAAGCAGGCAGGGAAAGAGAAAGAAGAAGGCAGGCAGGGTAAGAAAAAAGGGCTGGAATATTTCCTGTGGGTGGTAGACAGGAGGAACAAGAACAAAAGCATCCCTCATCATTGTTTCAGGAGCTGCTTTGGCAGAAATTCTGCTACGGCACGCTTCTATCCCCCAAGCGCATATAGTTGACCAGTGCTTTTCTTCTAGGAAAAAAGAAAAAGAAAAATGCCAGTATTGTGTACCCTTGAGTACCCCCAGAAAAACAAAGCATTGCTTGCAGTTTACTTCTTGCAAGTCAAAACCACACCTGACACCTTGGCACTACTTTACATGCAAGAGCATCTTAACTGTTTATGTCACATACTTGACCACTTCGATCTGTGCAAATGGCACTTTTATAGGTGCCACATAATACTCATTCCAGATTTGAATGTGAAGACCCCCAAACCCGCTCCAAAATAAATCACACAGGACACAGAATATTTGTTTAAGATTTTTGGCATTAATTTTGGCCACAACTTTATTGATTACAGCATGTGAGTGGTTGCTTAGGCATTGGTTCGGACTACCTGAACCTGCAACGGCAGGAACAGGACTGACAACTGGAACCTCCAGAGGTCAGTAAGGGAAAAACATACTGAGGGAGCACAGAGGTGGATTTCCACCTCTTAGTTCACCCCAGATGCTCCCAGGAACTCTGGCCTGGCCCTACCCCTGAGAGGGGATTGGACAGAGCAAATTGATCCCCTGGATTCCTTTAATGGAATTCCCTAGCAAAAGCAACAAATATGAGGGGCAGGCACAGCCAATCCATAATCCCCTCCACCAAAGAATGAACCAATGCCTAACCGCCAACCTTACAAGGTTGTGACAATTTGCTACGCGGTAGGCAAAAACCAAATGGCACCAGCCATTCAGCCAAGTGGCCAAATTCCTACGGGGCCCCTGCTCCAAAAACAGACGACCCCTGGACAGGCATAGCAAGGTCAAAAACACAACCTTAAATTAGAGGGAGGGAGGGCAGGAGCTGCACAATGTGAAAGAGAAACTACTTTGCCTCATGTAGCCCCTTAAATAGCCCCTTAATTGCCAATCAAACTCCAACTGACAGAAAATTTTCCCCAGCAACCAAGGGGCAACCAATGAGGTGCAAAGGTCATCCAAACAGGCCCGCCCCAGCAACAAGAAGGCAGTTGAGTGATCTCACTGCAATATGTGGCTCTCCATGATTTGGAGGACACGATTTGTAAGAAACTGACATTTTCGTGCAGCAGCACCCATGCTTGGAACTCCATGCCTGTTGACACCAGGCAGGTGCCTTCACTGTATTATTTTTGTTCCCCAGTCAAAAAAACACTCAGACAAGAATTTCAAAAAGAATGGGGAAAATGTAAAGAATACTTCACAAAACAGTGCCCTAAAATACACACCTGGACGCGTTTCGATTAATGTCTGCAGGAGACTTTGTGGTGTTTTTTTTGTGTGTTTTTTTTTGAAGTCATAATTTGAAAAATCGTAATAACAACTCATAAAGGAAACAGTTCAAAAGAAGTAAACAAGGAGGCCGTGTACAGGATAAAGGAAGTCTTTTATTTTGTCATTTGTTATATTTTATGTTTATTTTATGTTATGTTTATGTCTAGTGGTGGTGGATTCCTTTATTTGAGTTGTGGTGGATTCATGTTGTAAATAAATAAAATAATAAAAGAAGAAGAAGAAGAAACCAAACATGTTTGTTTATGCATCTCTATCCAGGCATGTAGAATGTTGGCATGTTTAATGTTTTAAATAGTTGTTTTTAACTGTTTTTTAAAACTGATAATTGTATTGTTTCATTCTTTTTGGAAACCGCTTAGAGGTTTTATTATAGTCAAGCAGTACATAACTTATGAAATAAAGGAAATAAATTACTGGACCATATCAGGGCAAGCATCTTCAGGAAATTTCAGAAATGATGCATTCAAAATGTTTGTTGTGTTATCAGACTCCCCTATCTTAATATTAGTCACAGAACTGGAAGAGACTCAGCAACTGCCTTTTTTATTGCATTTTTATTGTTTTAAAAATGCATTTATACTAGCTTATCCATATTGATAGGTGTGTGTGTGCACGCACGCACATGTGTGCATATGCACACACATTTATATTGATCAATGATATTGACTCAGTGCCCTCCAGAAGTTTCTGGTTTCTAGCTCCAATAAGCCCAAGCCAGCATGGCTATTGATGAGGGATGATTGGAATCGTAGTTCTCTCCCATATGAAGAACATGGTTGGCTATGTCTGGGATGGAATGATGCGGGGGGGGGGGGAGTCCTGTCCATTGATGGAGAGATATAAATAACAACAACAATGTGCATTCGCTTAGTTTGAAGAATGTACACAGATTAACAAATTCAGCTTTTTCGTGATGCCACAGAGCATTGCTGCAAAGCAAACGGAGCCCAGAATAGAACCCTCATACACATGCATATATTCCACCCCAGCCTCTTGCACAGCTTATGGATGATAGCCTGACCCACATGATCTCTCTCTGTTTATCAATCTAAGCTCAGCATGGTGCATGCTGATCATGAAGATAAGATTCAGCTGGGTTTAAATGTCTTGCAGCAAGCGAAATGCACCCTGTTACCTCTAGCTCTCCCTCTTCGCTTCAGTGCACAAGGACTGTTTTGATAATAGCAGTTTTGCTGGCTAAAACGGTTTTTGCTTCTGGAAACCCTGTGAGAACTGGCTTCCCTTTCAAAAGCTGGCAAAAAGTCAGCATTAGATAGGGTTTGCATTGCATGCTAAAAATAGAGGAAGACACTGTGCAATCCTGTACATGTCTACACAGAGGTAGGCCACAAGGAGATCCATGGGGCTTATTCCAGGGTAAGTGCACATCCATTGCAGACTTAGCAATTGTACTGTTGAGCATTATGCTGCAGTATTGAACCTGGGTTACTGTATGCCATCTATACTTTAAAAATGTGTTATTTGAGAGGCTTAATATAATGCTCATTTAAATTCCCAAGTTGCTTACATGAGTTTCAGACTACTATAACAAAACCCATGCAAATATATACTAAAAACAGCAAGGTGAATAAGAACAACAGAGGGTTGTATCCAATGCTAGCCCTACTCAGAGCAGACCCATGGAAGTTAATGGGTCAAAGTTAGACATGCCAGTTGATTTCATCAGACCTGCTCTGAGGTGAACCAACAATAGGACACAACCCATAGCAAAACATTCATTCACGGTCTCTCAGAACAGACGAATGCCAACAAGCAAATCCAACTCACCACAATAAAGCTAGTCAAATTGCATTAGAGGGCCTGATAAAAAACAAAAAACCAAATCTTGATTTGATATTAAAGCAAAATCAAAATATGTATCTTGTGAGTTCTTTTTGGGAGAGCATTCCATAATCATGTGCCATCACTGAAAAAGCCCTTTATCTAGTAATCTTGTAGGAAGATATTGGTGGAATTTAAGACCACTCCTGAATGTATAGGGAACTATGACCCTAAACCTGGCTGTATCTATGACTGATCTTCAATCATTATGTGTAATTGAGTCATGTGAGCTACAATCAGCTCCTCCTCCTTTTGAAAATGGAATTAGCTAAAACTTAGCTTGTTAAATGATGGAGGCACACTTTGATCAGGGGTGTGTGTGTTAATTAGTTCAGTTGTGATTGGAGGGCACACCCATGAACTTTTGAAAGTCAAGATGAATTTTGAGAAAAAGGAATATTAAGCAAAACCTTACAGATGGTATTTTCTTAGCCTTTACCACTTGAAAGCAAATAGACTTAACTCTTGATGAAGTGGTGATTGCCCTTACCACAGCAGAACTTACCCATTAGTTCTACATTTTAATTACTGATATGTACACACAGCCAATGTGTATAAGTTGTCTATGGACTATCTGAGGATCTTGCAAAACTGTGAACACAGTGACTATTCACACAAAACTTGTACCTGCAAAGGTTCTGTACAACATACACAATCAACAGAAGGATGCTGAGGGTGAGGTCAATAAGCAAAATCGCAGGGGCCATTAATGTGCTGAGTGTAAGTGCTTTCAGAAGTTCTCAAACAGAGGTAGTATTTATTCATTGTTACTTATCTTGCACATCCCTCTATGACCTACAAAAAGAATGAATTATCAATATTGATATTTAAAAGGAGTAGGGATGAAAGGATTTATCACTGGACACAAAGACTATTTTTTGCCTCCAGTCGGAAGCAGTAATGCTTCTGAATGCCAGTGGCTAGAAATTACCAGAAGGGAGTTTGCTCTTGTGTTCAGGTCCTGCTTGAAGACTTCCCATAGGTCACTGTGAGAACAGGGTGTTGACAGCAGCGAGGATACTACTGACCCAAAGATGGAAAGAAAACAAAGTCCCAACCAGAGAGGAATCACTGATGAAGATGATGGACTAGACCGTAATGGCAAAATTGACTGGGAAAATTAGAGACCAGGAAGAGAAGAAATTCAAGAAAAGTATTTAAGAGAACACTATAAACAACTGAAAACCTTGGCAGGTTTAGAGTAATGTTTGTAACATACAAAATACAATGGAAAAATGGTTAATAATATTTCTAACAAAGCGTGTTCTCCTTCAGGGAGAGCACGTGTTGCGGTGGGGTCTACTGAGCCACCCCTTTGTTGCTGGGTAAGTTCTCCAAGATGGCCAGGGGGCATTGATTGGATTGCCGAGTTGCTGGGGCAAAAGTTATGTTGCAATTTTGGTGGGAGGGGTAAAAGGCACGCAGCCTTGTACTTTCTCTTTTGCTGCGTGCAACGGATCACCCGCCCACCCGCCCTAGAATAAGGGGTTTGTTGCGTTGACCTTGCTATGCCTGTCATGGGGTCGTCTGCCTTTGAGCAGGGGCCTGGTAGCAATTTTTCCACCTGGCAAATTGGCTGGCTGGGTAGTTTTTGCCTACTGCGTAGCAAATCGTCACAACTTGTAAGGTTGTGGTTAGGCATTGGTTATAAATCTGGTGGAGGAGGGGTTAGGATAGGCTGGGCCTACCCCTCCGTGGAGGGGTTCAGGATAGGCTGGGCCTGCCCCTCCATGGTTGCTGCGGAAAGGGAATTCCGTTAAAGGAATCCTGGGGCTTGCCATCTTTTCCAATCCCTGGAATGGGACTAGGGCCGGCAAGCCTTCGGGGAGCAGGCGGGTGAGAGTTGAGGGTCTGTGTCTCAGCTCCAATTCTTCCCCGACTTGCTTTCCCCCGCACTGTCTTTCGGTGGTGCCCGGAAGTCAGTTCTGTCCCCAGGCGGGGGGACAGATAGTCTTAACCAATGCCTAAACAACCACTCACAGTTTGTATTTTAATAAAATTGTGGCCAAAATCATGCCAAAAATCTTAAACAAAAATTACGTGTCCGTTGTGAGTTATTTTGGGGGGTGGATTGGGGACCTCAACACGCAAATTAGAGAAAATAGGATAAGCTGAAGGATAAAGGATTGACAATGGAAACCAGGGAAAGGTGGTGGGAAGTCAAGGGATTCTGAGAATTCTAAATGTGAAGGTGAATGATGACATGTTTGAATTGAAATTTGTTATGTAAAATCTATCTATCTATCTATCTATCTATCTATCTATCTATCTATCTATCTATCTATCTGAACAGGGTGTTGGACAAGATGGGCCATTGGCCTGATCCAGCAAGGCTCTTCTTATGTCACTTTTGGTTCTCTCAGTTTCTCATTTTTCCAAACTTAAATTCACTTTTCCACATTTCTGCAGCAATCTGTGGTTGTAAAAATCATCAGCATTTTAGTGCAGATTAATCCTAATAAGCACATTTTTATGTGCAGTTTTGACAAACGTACATATTTTCAGAAGGAGTTTTCCCCAGTACAGTGAATATATGCATGCTATTATATGTGTGTGTGTGTGTGTGTGCATTTTATGCACACTTTCCTCTAATACTGTGCATTTGGGGGGGGGGGTAAGTATTGCTTGTTTGCAGAACTGTACCACAAAATTTCAGATAAGTGAAAATTTCAAAATATGGCAAATTTCAAAATATGAACTGGATTTAATTTCTCATTTTCCCCTAAAGGGTAGGGGCCAGAAGTAAGTGGCAGAGAATATATTTTACAAGCACAATATTCCAGCTTGAATGATCATCTGCTGCAAGAGATGGAGAAATTTATTCTTTGCCAGAGACCCTGGAAGAAGCCAGTTGAGAGTGCACAAGGCCAGGTTAGATTGACCAGGCTAGATTTAGGCTGCATTCAGACATTGTGTTTATTACACTACTTTTGTCTAGATTTGTAACCTTCCTTCTACATTGCAGTACCTGTTGCATTATGGAACTGTGGCTTTTTGACCAATACACTACCATATCATGCTAAATTTCACTCACACCAATGGCATGGTACGACCTCATAGGACATGTGATTATCCCCCAACCCTTTTGGGGCATGCACACCTCTGTTCCCGTATTATTCACCAAGTAATATGCCAAAGTTTTGTTACAAGAGCAAACTCCTGCAATAGCTCAGGTTTCACACTTGGACTTTTAAAAGGAAACAATTAACATGAAAATAAGCATTAAACTTCCACTAGATTTGCAGAAGTGAATTTTATATTGTGTGAAAGATCACACTAAATGTGAAAATTGACAGGTAAGCAAAGAGCAGGAAGATGGCAGGAAGTGCCATCTGAATACACCCTAAGTCTGACCTGATATGACACAGGGTAAGTTATAGTCAAATAATGTGAGTTACATGCTGATTTTCTCCCCCAAGGAATTTCATTCAACTTATCAAAAGGCTTCCTCCCACTTCCTTCTAAACTCCTCAGATGTTTTTGCCCAAACAATAACTTCTAAATTTGCTTCAAATTTCCTTTTATGTGAAATCCAGTGCCAAACTACCGGTGTGCAGAACCGCCCTAGGATATGCCACCAGTGTCACCGGGAAAAAATATTTTTGTCTTCCTTTGAGATTCCAATGAGCAGAAATCTCCAAATTTTGCTGCAGGTGATATTTGGTAGCAACTTGATTATCTGAGCGAGAGTAAATGTAGGCTTTTTTTTTTTTAGCCTACTTAATACCAGACTGTTTGAGGAATGGAAGCAAGATGTAAAACAGTAAAAAATACATGTCTGCAAGAGTTATGCGTGGTTGATCTGTACATTTAAAACAGGCACAACCCAAACTAATTACATTATGCTTTCCCCCCTCTATATGCTCTTGTTTTGGTTCAGTTTGCTATTCTGTCAGGAACAGAATGAACAAGAGGTGTTATTTCCTCCCTTTTTATGCAAGGATGAAAGTTCTAATTTTCATTTATGCTGAGTGACTCAAAGATGCAATTTTATGCAAACAGTCATGTCTAAAAGAAAGCTAAAAAAAACAAAAGACAATTCATCTCTCTCCCTAATGCCTCCCCCTACTCACCCACCCCAAAAGCTCAACTTTTGATGCTTTATTAAAGATCAAGTGGTTTTTGTCTCATGGCTCTTTTTGCTATGGGCTTTGGAGATTTGCTGAATATACTAAACCACATACTGTGCTTTGCTTTGCAATAAGGGATACAGTAAGCAATCTAGTGTCTGCAGAGGTTGCAATTCTCTGAAGATTTTCATCTGCTGAAAAAAAATCCTGCCTCTGGAGCTACACTGATCTAAACAACTTGCCTGACATCCAACACAGAGAGTGAATAGCCTATATCAAACATTTCAGTCTTCTCCAACCTTGGGTCTCCTAATACTCTTGGACTTCAACTCCCATCATTCCCAACCAAGCTGGCTATGGGATGGTGAGAATTGTAGTACAAGAACTTTTGGGGACTTAAGAATGAAGAACACTGATCCCAGAGCAACATGATATGGCTTCAAGTCATCAAGCATCAGGGAACAGCTAAACATAGTCAAGATTTTCAGGAAGGGAGAAAAACCAGCTGGAAGTAATAGCTATTTTTCAAAAAGGGGGCTGTTCATAAAATGGTTGTCACCATGGAAAAAGATCCTCAGCAGGCTGTGTCACAACCAGAAGGTCCTCGTGAATAATAGGCGCTTCCATAAAGCAGCAGACATTATTTCAGGTTATCTGATCCCAAGTAGTTTAGGGCTTCATAAATCAATAAGAAAACTTTCAACCTGGTTCAGTAGTAATTTGGCAATCAGTGAAATTCTTTCAGAAATGGTTTCAACTGCTCATGGTAAGCAAACTAACCATTTGAGACTATTTGCAGTTTCCAGGCCAACCTTAAGGGCAGCTGCACATAGAGTACAGTACAGCATTTCAAGAAAAAAGTCTCTTGCTTGGGACACCAAAGAGACACTGCCAGTGTGGCTCCTCCAGGGAGCCACAGCTCTGAAGCACCGGCAGGGCACCTAGGACTCACCTGTTGTCCGCCTCCTGCTTCCGCCTCCTGCAGGCCTGCAGAGTGGTGTGGACATGCAGCCTGGCCCACAGGGTGCACAGGAAGTCCTATACCACCTCCAGGCAGGCCATGGCTGCACACAAGCCACCTGATTGGAGGCAGGAGGGAGGGAGACAGACTCAGGCCTGGCTTCCCATCTCTTCTGCTGTCTCCCAAAGGGAATAGGAGTCACATCCACCCCACCTGGGAACAGTTCATGTCAGTGCTGGGCAGCAGCATTGTTGGTGGGGAAGGGTCTTCCCAGCAGGGAGAAGGAAGCAGATGTGCCCTCCCCCCCAAATCGTGCTCAGGGGCAAACACCCTTCTCGCACACACTGTGTGCATCTGCTTTCTGAAGAAAGCTCTGTGTGCATACATTCCATGGTTGAAAAAAGTTGGGGCAATGTCAATTACTTGAGTCTTTATTTACTGAAGGGAAGAAAACGCAAACAGTACCAGACAAAATATGAGCAGGCAGATTTGCTTCAGAAATCTGCTAACTGGAGCTGAGGAAATAGAATTCCTTTTGTACTTGTCACACACCACTAATTCACAATCCTATTCATTTTTCTTCTGCCCCATGAAAATATTCAGGCCATCATGGTTTCTGTGCCTTGAATTTAGCCAATTTTCTGAATATACTAATGAGACATGCAGATTGTTGGCCAGTGTTGAAATGGGGAAATGGGCAATCAAACTTGGTAACTAATGTGTTAGGAGAAAGGTAAAGTCCCTCAAAGTCATTTTCTCTTCCTACCAGGCCTAAAACTACTAGTTTTCATCTGTGGACTTATTTATGATCAGACACATAGGGAGGCTGATAGATGCTTTGTCTGTTCCTGATGGATGAGGTGTATATAGATGGGTGTCAACAATGTTAGAGTTTTCAAAAGCTCACATTTCACACTACTGATCTGACAGATGTTGAAGGGAATAATATAAATTCTTTTGGGATTCTTTGTAAAGCCAGAGAGAGAGAGAGCTACCCATCTCAGCTGACAGGATGATGCTGAAATAGCTGAGAAAAGCCAGAGTAATGTGTGGCTCAGGACTTGTCCATCAGCAATGTCAGGAAGGCAGGATCTTGGGTCCTGCAGGTAGCTGCAGTAAGAAATGGGAACCTGGGTCTTTTAGCATTCTCCATAGTGTCTGATCATCTTCAGAAAGTTAAAATCATTTTGATAGCATTGTTTCCCTAAGAGTTTAGGGCAGGGGTTACAAACCTTTGGCCCCTCAGTCAAACCTTCCCATTTGGTCAATGAAACAGAAAATTGTAGAGTTGAAAGGGACCAACACCCTGCAATGCATCCATGGCAGATGGTCATCCACCCTGTGCTTAAAAATCTCCAAGGAGGGAGAGTCCATCACCTTCAAGGGAGTCTGTTCCACTGTCAAACAGCTCATATCTTCAGAACTTTCTTCCTGATGAATCTCCTTTCTTGTAACTTGAATCCATTGACTGTTTTCAGTAAACCACACTTGCTTCTGACATCAGATATGACACCAGATGTGGAGCAGGTATTGACATGGCTCCCAAAGAACAATTGGAAGCTGATGGTCAGAAACAGTACACTGAGTTCCAGTATCACCATGCTTTTTTGCATTGAAGCTGGGGCTAAACCTGAGTTTTTCCTCACTATTTTCGCAGCAGTTTCACTGCAAACTGCTTAATATGATGAAGCAGCAAAGATCCTTGTGCTGTGGTTCCCATGCAGCTGCCAGACACTTGGGAAGCTCAGCTGACTTTGACAGTAGGGTGGGACAACCCACCAATCAATAATCTGACATCACAGTGATGCCAGTTGCTTGTCAAGTGGGTTGCCCAGCTTACTTGTTAAAGCTGCCACTCTTAAGAACATAAGAAGAGCCTGCTGGATGAGGCCAATTGTCCTTCTAGTCCAGCATCCCGTTCTCACGGTGGCCAACCAGGTACCTAAGCACAAACAGGACCTGAGCACAACATCACTCACTCCACCTTTGGTTTCCAGCATCTGGTATTCAGAAGCATGCTGTTGATTCAGAAGTAAGCACCACTGTGTACAATGTCCAAGTAAGTGGTCATAGGATGGTGACCTTTCTTTTCTTTCTTTTTTATCCATTGGTTAAATGTTCTTTACTCCACAAAAACCAAAAGCAGCATACTACACATTTTTTTAAATAAAAGAAATGGAAACCTGAGTTCTTAAGACATTCTATGGCCAGCAGCAGTTTCTATACTTAATAGTTACATCATGGAATACACACAGCTCTGTACAAAGGCGAATTGAAAAGGCTTATTTTTCAGACCTATAGGATTAAGACTTTGTTGTGGTAAAGAGGTAGCAGGCTTGACAATGTTAACAGCAAAAAGCAACTCAATAGTACCAGAATAAAAACGTTAATCTTCTGTGAAGCAAAGCAGATGGACTGAAAAAAAGTTATGACTCAATAAAGACCAAATGGGTGAAGAAAATGACAACTCAAACACAAAATGTGTGACAACTGAATATGTAGCAGAAGTGACACAAGGTTACTGTTTTCACACATTTGGGCCAATAATATGAAGCTATGTTTGTGTGTGCATACTTAAGGATGCTGTGTGATTTTGCATGGATTACATTTTAAGCAAACTAATCAAAGTTTCCTTTCCTGGGCTATGATGCAGATCAGAACACAGTTATATTTTATGTGGTTTTTCCCCCGCTTCTCCAAATTTTGTAATGCAGTTCTTGGCTCAAAAGGTATCCAAGTGCCCTAAAAATGTACCCAAATGCATATGTTTTAAAGGGTAAAATGTGTGCAATAATATGTATTTTGTCTTTATTTGTGTGGAATGTTCAGAAATAATGCAAATTTTCATTTTAATGTCAATTAGTGTAGAAACAACACATAACGAGACTTATTAAATAACAGGTGTGAAACTGACATACACCAAAAGTAGATGGTGTTTTCTATCCAAAGCACATATCTACACACCAGCAGCAAATAATGCTTGGGTTGCAGGAACAGGAACATAATATTGTGGGGTGGTGGTGGTGGTGAAGCATTGTGCAGGCCAAATCTGATTTAAAGACAACTCTAAGGACTCAGTTACATTAGTAAAAAAGCAATGTTTTGAATGTGTTATAAACATGCAACATCAGATGGTGCAGTAGAGGAGAAAAATTTTCTATGCAATTTTACATAGCATTTTCTTCTTTTGTTATAATGATTTAATTTCTGACTTATTTATAGCATTTTTCTCCTGTGTGTAGATTCACTGTAAGAATGGAGACTTGTAGGGAACATAGTCTTCCCTAAACCTAGGCATAAGACTGAAAACGCACACAGGTGACCTGCTTACAGTCTTCTGCATGAGCAGAATATGTATTTGTAAATATACATATTTATATTATTATCATTGGGTGATATTCAACTATGTTTTACTCAGAGTATTGAAATTAATGGACTTCAGTCATTTCTAAATTTGCCTATCATCTATTATCTATCTCTATCTATCATCTATCTATCTATCTATCATCATCTATCTATCATCTATCTATGTATCATCTATCTAAAATATTCAGATTCCTCTCCTATTAGGGCCAGATTGAGACCTAGGCTGGATCTACACTGACATGTCTGATGTTATAAGTACAATATTAGATATGTCATTCTAAAACACCAAAGGCCATACTTGTTAATTAAAGTGGTTTTTTACCTTTGTCCCCCCCACCACTGGTGAAAACATTGTTTCCCTACTGCTGGTTGCTCTACAGCACCTCATGGTGTCACATTTTAATAACACATTATGAACGTTAAAAGTAGGACGTCATTTCCCATTTTGATGCAAATCTGCCTAATTCACACTTTACAAACTAGTATGTGAACCAAACTGCAGTTTTCCTTTAAAATTTGCACTTCTCTGAATTTTGTGATGCAGTTACACAATCATAAACGCACACTTGAGAAATGGGGAAAGTGTATTCTAACCAATATATATTTGAATATAATTCACAACCATGCATTGTATTAGGAGAATTTGTTTGCAAAAATGTGTCTATTAGGCAAAAACTTCATGCCTATGCCTATGTATATACAGTCATACCTCAGGTTACAGACACTTCTGGTTGCGTTTTTTTGGGTTGTGGACTGTCAAAACCCGTAAGTACCTGGTTACTTCCGGATTTTGGCGGTCGCACATGCGCAGAAGCACTAAATCATGCTTTGCGCATGCAGAGAATCATCGAATCGCAACCTGCATGTCTGCAGATGTGACACTGCGAGTTGCGGACACTACGGGTTGCAAACGTGCATCCCACACGGATCACGTTCGCAACCCGAGTGTCCACTGTATAGTTTATAAATCAAATGTGAAACACCCCCCCATATACACACCTCAAACCCAATCCAAAATAATTATATCTTGAATCCAATTCAGAAATTTGAATCTTTGGTCCTACCACTA
The DNA here is from genome assembly GCF_964234715.1 of Podarcis melisellensis. Lineage (NCBI taxonomy): Eukaryota > Metazoa > Chordata > Lepidosauria > Squamata > Lacertidae > Podarcis > Podarcis melisellensis. The sequence goes on from NC_138547.1 coordinate 35,910,133, forward strand.
AGAAGCCATAAATCTTCTCCCCCCCCCCCATTGGTACATAACATTTGGACATATGGTATACCCACAAGGCTAGCTCTGCAAATTTTTATGCAAATATATCTCAGGGATTTATGCAAGCCACCTCAAAGTTTGCTTCCCTCCAAAAATATAAACTATATTTTTTGAAAATGAGAAATGAGAAGGGTAGAAGCAATTGCGTTCAATTGGAGAAAGATAGTGTATAAATGGAATAAAAAAAACTGTGTGCATAAGAGAGAATGGACTGCAATAAACTGAGATCTTCCAAACAGATTTAGAATTTTCCATTCAGGAACTGAAGTAGCAAGCACAGGTTTAATATTGAATTATATTTCATCTGTAGATGATGGTACAGAAAAGAATAGTCCCTTTCCATCATGTGTTCCTGCTGTTTTGCTCTTGCTGCGCTCTTGCTATGCTCAAGACAAGGGAACATTCTGGGGTTATTGGTTTTTTTGTTTGTTTGTTTTAAATTGTTTGAAAATGTAACAAAAGTTTTGCTTTGGGACTGAAAGAGAATGCAAAATCTGAAGAAGATAAAATGAAATACCTCTGAGCTGATGAAGAATAAATCTCCCTGCATTTCTGAGGTTACCTTTCTCGTGAATTTGCAATGTGTTTAGCTAGATTTATGATGAATACATGTTGATGCAAAAATAGATTAGATTAGATTGGAGAGAAGATGTGACAAACAGTGTAATATATTCTTTTTGGCTCTCCTTTGTGGCTCCCAGCCTATGCCAGGGCAAGCTCCAAAAGACACACTATATCACTTCTTTCCTTGCCAAAAAGTGAGATAAGATAACCACCATCCCTCTCTTGCACAAGAACAATTTTAAAGTAGCCTTTCTTTACATTTGTTAAAAATACCGTACAACGGATTCAATACGTGGCTCGTGCTGATGAGATGTAAATTAGATGCAAGAAATTTGCATGTGTTCAGGAAGTTATCTTGACTACATTCCAACTTTCTTAGTATTGCTGCTGAAACAGAAGCTGGCAAGATACTGACTCCTGAGTTGTTGCAAATATCATAACTAGGGATGGAGGCGAAATTGTTTTTTCAGTTTTTTGTACACCACTTAGAAATCTTTTTAATATATTAAGTGGTATAGAAATGAAATAATCAAATCAATTCACCCTCTGGAAATGACCATCCAAGCAGGACTGAAACCACAGCAAAGCGGTGCCACCCACCCTTAACTTGTACAACCACCCCAGAGGGATACTATGGTTGATGGTATTGAAAACCACTGAGACATCAAGGGGAATTAACAAGGACACATTTACCCTGTCTCTCTCCAGACAGAGGTCATCATGCAAGGCAACCAAAGTAGTTTTGGTTCCAAAACCTAGCCTAAACCCTGATTGAAATGTATTTAGAAAATCGGTTTTCTTCAAGAGTGCATGGATCTGGTCCACAGCTACCTACTCAAGAATCTTGCCCAATAAGGAGAGATTAGCAACTGGCTGATAATTACTTAGATTTTCTGAATCCAGGGAGGATTTCTTGACGCAGTGGCGTAGCGTGGGGTGCAGGGGGGGCCGGCCGCACTGGGCGCAACATCTGGGGGGGCGCTCGCCACCTCCGGAGTCGCCGAAGAGCCTCGGGCGCAGGCTGTAGCAGAGCCCCATGTCTCGCGGAACCGACGAGCTGTGCGTGCGTCCGGGCTGAAGGCGTCCGGCGGGCAGTGGCTCTCAGAGCTCGCCGCGGTCCCCGCACATCAGGGCCACGGAGGGCGCGCCAGGCAGCCCCTCCTCACAGCCCCACTGCCACCGCTGCTGCTGCAGCAGCTGGGCCATGTTGCATTTTCCTCGCCTCTCTGCCCTCCTCCTCCGGGCAAGCGGCGTCGTTTGGGCGGCAGCGCCAGCGGCAACTCGCCTCAGATCACCTGACACGGACCCGCCGCCGCCACCGTGGCTACCTTACCGTAAATACCCCAGCCCAGGCAGCAGCAAGAAGAACCTGGCAGCGGTGGCAGGTTAGGGGTTAGGGGGCGCAAATTACTTGCCTTGCCCCGGGTGCTGACAACCCACGCTACGCCGCTGTCTTGAGGAGTGGTTTTACCACTGCCTCCTTCAAGCATGGAGGGGCCAGCCACCCTCTCTTGCAAGGAGGCATTAATCACGCACACACACCCAGCTCTGTCAGTTGTCCCATCCCTGCTGGTTTTGATCACCCAAGTGGCACAGGAGTCCAGAGTGCAAGCAGTTGCCCTGATCAATCCAAGCACCTTGTTTGCATCCTCAAGCTTTACTAACTGGAACTCATCCAACATAACAGGACTAAACAGTGCTCTGGACACCTCTTGAGATTCATCTGCTGTAACACTGGCATTAATGTCCTGGTGGATGCAAGTGATTTTATCCTTAAAATGCTTTGCAGACAAGTTACAGTGAGCTACCGTCATTTCTGACACCTCCTTCAGGCCAGTCTTTAAAAGGCCCCACACTACCAGGGAGAGCTATGCTGGATGGATGGCACAATGAGAATGCAATGGAAGCAGCAAAGTATGCCTTCTTTGCTGCCTTCACTGCCACTAGGTAGACATGATGATGAGCCTCCCAAGTGTTTGATTTCATTCAAATGGAGTTTTCTTCCACTTGTGTTTCTGCCGTCTCCCAGGTTGTTTCCTGGGCAAAGCTAGCAGAAGAGAGGGGTTAGCTGTAAGTGGTGAGAGGACTGAAGTCTCTCCTCTCACCCCCTCTCTGTCTTTCTCTACTGTTTGCCTCCTTGCCACAAACATCAGTCATTTTGTTCCTTGGACCCACTGAACGCCAGTGAATATTAAGGAAGATTTATTACAAAATCAGAAATTGCTGTGTAAATGTGGAGAACTGAATTTAATATTGGGGAAGTGAGAAACTGGGAGAATTTTTTTTAAAAAAACAGATTCATCCATCCCTAATATTAATGTGTGAATCCCCCCTCCAATTTCTTTTTCTGCTAAAAGCTGCATATATACACCTTGAGATCTCATACTCCTCTGAGATGTTGCTGTGTAAGAATTGTATAATCTCATTGTATCATTGTCCTCTGGGGTTAACACTTCTCAGGTAGGGAGAAATTGTTCTTGTCTGCTTTTGCCATTATAAAAAGCCGTGCTTAGCTGCCCTGAGGCTTTACAGAAATCTATTGGAATAAAATTGCATTTGTGTTTTGTATCAGTTTAGAATGTCTTTTGGTTGCAGTGAAACCATCATAAGAGTTACGCAGGACAATTGAGACTGAGAATCTGTTTTTTCACATTATTAGATGTATATGACCTTTATTTATCATTCCCCTTCTTCTTCTTCTTCTTCTTCTTCTTCTTCTTCTTCTTCTTCTTCTTCTTCTTCTTCTTCTTCTTGACATACCAACATATAGCTAAAATTTACCAAAAACCAACGAGGAGAACCTGTAGCCCTCCATATATTATTAGACCCCAATTCTTATCAAACCCAGCCAGCATGGCAAATAGTCAAGGATGATGGGAGGTGTAGTCCAACAACATGGCCAACTTTCCTTATTCCTGCCACATACCATGGTCATCAGGTCTCATTTTACAGGAAAAGGCTTCACCATTTTGGTTTAAAGTACCTCAGTCCCTGCTGCAACTTTGATAACTATGTTGAGGCAGAAAGGCAGAATATATAAAAATAGTTTATCTTTCTAGGGTAAATGGTGGATTCAGAACCCCAGGATTATGTACTGGAGCAACAGGGAAGAACCCAACTCTATCCACTGCATTGTTGCCAAAATATCCCCCTCCCCAGCAAATCAGCATAGGAAGTTGTGTTTTCCTTCCATAACTCAACAAGTGAGTCATGATGTAAGAGGTTTTTTTTTTTCAGAGGGGTGGTGGGATACAATGGTCCTGGAGGTTACTAGAAGCACCATGACAAATTGGTTGCCGTGGCCACAGAGGGAAAAAGAAAGAAAGAAAAGTCTCTGCTAAGCTGATTCTTAATAAATGCAAGTCTTCACCCTCTGGGTGTTTAGAGAATATAGGCACCCATCCCTAAAAAGTGCAGGAGTGGCCTGGGCTGCATTAGTGAGCACTAAATCCAAGGAACCAGTGGCAGATGAATTAAAATGAGGTATAGCTGGGAGTTATCAACAAATACTTCTAAACCATATGGCTCAGCATCTTCCTATACATGGTCTTAGGGTTGGAGCTCTGAAACACCTGGTAGAAAGTTACATGGAGAAAGCCCATCACTACCCTTTGTAGCTTCCCAAAAACCCAATGCCTGTATCCATTTGAGAACAGACTTTATCCCAGTATGTATCTCTGCTGAAACTATTTTTAGCCATTTTATATGTAGGACTGTTTTTTTAAAAAATGTTTTAAATCACTTTATATTTTAAAAATTGCTTCCACGCCTTTCTTATTTTTTGGTTATAACAGTCTTATTCATTTTATACTCATACATTTAATGGTTGTATGTAGCTTTTGTGTTTGGACCTTATGGTAAAGGGCAAGTCAGAAATCCAATAAAATAAAAATAAACATGATTGCATCAGAAACCCTTTACCGAAAGTCGTTTTTTAAAAATCTAGTAATTTTGTCAAAGGTGGACAGAAAGGAGGAAAGTCCCTCCTATGGAGGTGTCAGTTAGATAGTTACATATTAAATGGGAAGGGGGCAGGGAGCGAGACAACTCCAGAGGTTCCCTTTCTCCACTGTCAAGTGGCAATATGCTTCTGAATATAATTTACTGAGAATCGCAAGTGAAGAGATTTCCATTGTGCTTAGCCCTGCTTGTGGGTTTTCCACAAGCAGATGGTTAACCACTGTAGCAATAGGATGCTGGACTAGATGACATTTGGCCTGATGCAACAGTGCTCTTTTTATGTCAAATGACCACATATTTTCTAATTAGGTATGTATGTTCGGGTTTCTTCTAAATATCAGAGCAAATTAGCCTGGCATCTTCCTGAAGAAGAGAGCTTAATATGACTTGTGATGTCTTTTGTTGCATTTCTGAATAGAGTACTCAAAATATTCAATTGGAGTACAATTTGCAGTATTTGAGATGTCTTGAATAATTCACACACATTCATTTATTCTTGATTAGTGGATCAGGCTTGGCAAAAAAGGTAGTATTTATATTATTTTATGACATGTAGTATTAATAATGCATTCCTTTGCTCTCAAGCTGCTTTTTATTTTATTGTATATATTTTAAAAGAAAGAACAAAAATATGCAAAGAGATGAGACTCCTGAATAGAGATTAAGGAAACATGGAGATACTTTAAGTTGTCAATTGAAAATGTGGTTCATTGTATTAGTTATCCCTTATGGGAGCAGAGGAAAAGGCAAGGGCTGGTAACATGGCAGGAAGGGGGAGGAAGTATGGTGCAGAGGGGGGAAAGTATAAATAAATAACCTAGTTTGCAATAATGAAAGCAACAGATTTTACTGGTTTAACATGAATTCCCACAGTTTTGTTGCAAACACCAATCCGCAGGGGGGGGGGGAGGGATGCAACATAATGCAGGGAAGAATTGTCAGTTGAGACAATCTGCTTTGCATGCAGAAGGTTCAAGGATCAATCCTCGACTTCTCCAGGTAGGGCTGAAAAAGACTCCTGTTGGAAACCCTTTTATGTTTTGCTTCTGGCTGAACAAATTTATTTGGAGTGGTCCAGATTACACCCCTTGTGTTGCAAGATTGCATGAGGTGCCTAGCAGTGCAGGACTAGCTGTATGGACTTGTTGGAACAGCATGTGTGGCAACCATGGCCTTAACCACACACTTGACTGGTACATATTAATGTATACAAGTAGAACCCATCTAAACACAGGGAAATCATTGACATGCTATCCAGAAGCACATAGTGATGTGTATGTGGCCACCATGTTTGTTGACTTGTGAGGGGTGGGGGAGAAAGTAAGTCTAGCCTACATGGTCCCACAAACCCTGTCATATATGTTTTCTACAACTTGAGGTGGGGAGTGTCATCTGAATGCTCCTTACGTCTTGTCATTTGCAGAGCATTCAAAGATCACTCCTTGATAGTACATGGGCCATTGGGCTATCAATCTTAGTATTGTATGTCTAGATCTCATTCTGCCTTTGTTTGCTTTTTCTTTTTTTAAAAAACCACTTTCATCAACCTTGTGTGATTTTCTCCTACTAAACACATTTTTGTATGCAGTTTTGACTAATGCACATGTCCTCACATTCAGAAGAAAGATTAAACACAACATGTTATGTGGCAAAAAAAGGTTAGATTTGTTTTTTTAAATAAATAACAAATGAGAGGATCGATCAATTAGCTGAATAACTAAGCATGGGCAGACTGAGTTCAATGGTTACATAAGAGGGAAGTCTCTCTTACCACCACCAGGCATGTAAGGAAGAAAGCTATTTGCTCTCCTGCCAAGAATTCTTTTGCTATATGAGCCTTGCTATATGAGTCCAACCTGTGCACCCTGACTCTGCTGCTCAGCATTTACCAGGATGCACAGACTAGGCCCAAATGGAACCCCCAAGTACCCCAAAGCCTCTATTGCTCTCCCCCATAGTGCCTCAGCATGGCATTACGTGGCCTGCACTGATAGCCAAACAGCTGAACAATGGCAAATGAGGAAAGGCTGTTCTACAGTGTGAAGTATGAGAAAATGGGGAATCCCAACAGCCAATCTGAGACTCGCCCAAAATTCCTACTTGGTCCCACACTAAACAACTAGCCCAAACCCATACTGTAGAAGGAGGGAGGATACTGCAAAGAGCAAAGGAGGGAGAAGCAGCAGAGCAGCCTTAAAGGGGCTGGTCAACCCTTATCCACACTGATTGGCAATGGTTCTGCAGGATGGAGAGAAGCCACCGCCAACAGGTGCAAAAATAAAAGTCTGAATTCGGACAATATGATTCAACTTCAAGTGCACACAGGGTATATTCCTGAGATCAAATTAATGCTGGAAAAAATGGATTCTTGGCAAGATAAAGCCCCCCATTCTCTCAACACATAGAAATCCTCTTTGTGGAATGCTGAAGAAAAAAGCCATTTTACTATAATTCCAGATAAATCAAATGCATGCAGTAGAGTGGTATATCATCATCATAAAACATGATCCATCTGATCAAATAAAGATGTTCTTTAGCCTTGCTTAAAATATGTATGAATCAGACTGTGTAACAGCATATGAGCCTCTAATACAACCCACTGGATTATATCACTGAATTAAAAGACTTCCTTGAAATCCCAGGGACTTATTTTCTCTGCCAATTCTTTAAGTGTATTTTTCATGAAGCAGTAAGCTTGGTGTTTCTAATCTTATGAAATGCCAACTACAGTACTGCCTAATGTACACTACTAGGCTGCCAAAAAACCTACCCAATATCTTATATTTATAGAACCACATCTCAGCATGGAGGGCAAATGTTATCTATGGGGCCACTTCAGTAATTGTAATCTCAAGTTTGAAACTCAAACAACTTCTATCAACTTTTCTTGCTAGTCCTAGGCACTGGTTCCTAGAGCTAGAGTAAGTCTTCTTCAGCCTGGTGCTCTTCACATTAGCTGGTACTGATACGAGTTATATTACAGAACAACTGAAGGTGCCCAAGTTGTGAGAAACAGCTTGTGATTGGATAGCCCTCAAATGTAAGTCCTTGGCCTTAATACGAAGTCCTCTAAACATCAGCCCAATCCCAGTTAGCATGCATAAGTACAAAGCACCCACACAGAGCAAATTAGCAATTACAATGATGACTGAGAAATGTCACTGATATACCCTACTGGTGGGGTGGACAGTTCTGGGCAGGAGATCATAGTTCAATGGTAGTGAACATGTTTTGTATGCAGCAGGACTCAGATTAAATCCCTTGCTGCCTTGCATCTCCAGTCAAAAGTGATTAGCTAGTAAGTGATGCCCAAAACCCCTGCCTGAGTCCCTAGAGGGCTTGTCATAGTGGGCAATACTGACTTAGCTGGACTTGGTGTGATATAATATCATATATCCCATCCAATGTTCCAGTTAAATTAATTCTTTTAAATGCCACAGACATTTATGAAATTACAATTTAGCACATCAAGATACTCCATGCAGCCCTCCTTCCTATGTTTCTAGTGTGATGTTGTGGCTTATTTCCCAAGATCTGATCCCCCACCTTGAAGGCAATGTTTGGAAGAAGGCCTCATGTTAGGTGGGGATATAACCTACATTTACTTTATGAGTCATCCCATTCCTCACATCACGTTTATGGAGTATATGTGCACCTGAGCCTGGGAAAATGCTGTAGCTCTGTGACAGAGCACCTGCTTTGCATTCAGAAGGTCCCAGGTTCAATCCCCAAAATCTCCAAGTAGGATTGAGAATGTCCCCTGTCTGAGCCACTGGAGAGCTGCTGCCCATCAGTGCAGACAACATTATGCTTCAGGGAGCAGTGGTCTGACGCTGTATAAGGCAGCTATGTGTTATCTGAATGGAAGCCTTCCCCAATCACTGATGCCGAGTTACTGTCAGAAGTGTCTCACCTGGTCAGATGGAGTCACTATATTGGCTTCTTGGCACATGGGTCCTGGTGAAGGAGTGAGGGGATAGAAAGTTCACCCACACAAGCAGGAGCACTGGATTGCTTCTGCAAGTGAGTTTGCAGAGCATTAACTCTCCTGCCTCCCCCCCCCCCCTCCAATAAGCGTCACTTTCTAGGAAACTAGTACTATGCCCTACTTGCTGAGTTGCTTTTGGTTACTATTATTTCAACCAGTTGTGTTTTTCTCATAGATTTCAGCACAATGGCAATCCATAGTATATGGATTCCATTTGCCATTGTGATATTTTTTTCGGAATATAATGAAGAAACATATACCAAACAGCACGTCTGTTTACTAAGAAGATTGCTGTTTCGCAACTGATAAAGGTTTGGTTTGAATGCTGAAGTGTTTCCTGGCTCCAAATCTAGTGTTCTTTCTTAGAAGTTCTGCTTCAGCTGGTCTTAAATTGATGGATGAGCCAATAACTCAGCCTGAACATGGGCTGAACTTGAATACTTCTTACTTATTCAGGTTTTTCCTCTTTCTCAGGTGCCTATGAAGACTGTGATCCTGGCTCACAGTGACGTGGTATGATGTGACATGCTATACAGGACCAAAAGCAGAATCCATCTGAGTATCAGTTGCAAGGCAAAAAACAAAAAAAAACAAAAACAGGAGAGAATATTGCCCTCACTGTCCCGCATTTGGGCTTTTCATAAAAGTGTTGAGGTTTTTGCTTACAGTCAAGCAACACACACACACACAATCATCCGTTTGAGCACTGTGGAGGCAAAATGTTGGATTAGACTGGTCATTTATCTCACGTTCATGTCTGATTTTTATCATTTAAAGAGCAACCACAAGGCTGGGGCCATCAGAATTGGGACCACAATGTGTGTGTGCATTGGCAGGGTGGGGGATAGGAAGGAATCAATCTTTACCTCCACACCACAGTCTGAATGCAGATTGAATCTATTAACCCCAGTTAGAACTCTCCTGTAGTGAAGTCACTATGCCAGTATACTGGATCAAAGAATCGGACTGCACATTTTAAATATTTATTGCATTACCTTGTTAAACCTTTTCACTGTCATATAACCTCATTTCACTCACTTTGTCTACCCAGTCAAGATTCATCTTTCAACTTCATATTTTGATTCTCTTATCTTTTCAGATCTCTCGCTCTCTTTTTAACAGCTACACAGAAGACTTACTTTTTTAATAAAAAAAAAGGATGGAGCATTTGTATCCATCTTCTTGAATACATTGTGCTACATTGTGAGTTTTAACTGATTTTTAAATGAATCATGGAAAGCACTAGAGAGGGTTTTCAAAGGTGTGTTCTTAATAGTTAAGTGGGTCCTCACCCACTTCTTGCATGTGGAAGTTAGATCAAACACATTCTATTTCAACTGAATGACTTGCAGGGCTGCTGCCTGTTGAGGATATTGTTTTCTAAAGTATGGCAGGTTAAGGCCTTTTTTCCCTTTAAAAAAATGGGTTCTGAAATTATTTTACAGAACTTTATAGCATTTGTATTGAAAGAGAAAGAAAAGGAAATAGTATTCTTTCCCTATGTGATTTCTCCTTGACTATATATACCTGGTTTTGTGACTAATTCTCCACCTGCACTATACCTTTACAACGGTATTATACGTCATTTAATAGGTATGGGTTTTCCAAGAATATCCTGGTTACTTTGTTAAGGGTGCTGAAAGATGTTAGGAGACGATTATTCCCCTCACAGAGCCACAGTTTCCAGAGTGGTTTAGCAATCAATCCCTCTTCCCAAATCTAGAACATTTGGACAATCTAGTTCTAGTACATCTGGTTGGACACTGTGAGAACAGGATACAGGAGAAGAGAGACCTTTGATCTGATATAGCAAGGCTCTTCTTATGGTCTTGGGTCCCATGCTGTGGGTGTCCAGTGTTGGCACACACTGCATTGCACCATGACATCGCACCATGGGGGAGGGGCAAGCTGGGGCAGGGCGCACTGCCAGAACTGTGTCCCTCCCAGCGCTCTCCACTTTGAGGGCTGCTGAGCAGGACAAAATGCTCAGCCGGTCTAGGAGGCTGCTAGAGGGTGCCTGCAAGTGATGTGGCGCAGCAGCTCTGGTTCCCTGCAGTCACTTGCAGATGCCCTCCTGAATCTTGCTGGAGGGTGTCTGAGGGGAAGGCAGTGGGTGGAGACCAGCCCCATGTTTCCTTCTTGGGCAGAGCATGGTGCCTGCAGGCGCCTGAGCCACTGTATGACATGTGGCTCAGATGTGTTGCGGGTTTCATGGGGCCAGCACAGGGTAGTTGCGTACCTCCTGGCCACCCTCTGGGAGTCGGGATAGGGGACAAAGCAGCCCAGCACACTGGAAGCCAAGCCTAAGGACACACTGATTTTGGGAGCAGTGCACTGGGCTCCGGGGCACCTGAACCTAGGTGTTCCCTTGGGCTCTGGTGCGCCACCCCAAGGTAAGTGCCGCCCAAGGCGCCACTTACGCCCAAGGCGTGGGGACACACGCCTAGCTACACTACTGCAGCAAATGAGCAAGCAAACCTGTCACAGTGGAAAGCCCTGTGGGTGAGGAGGGGCAGGAGTGGATGGGTTGGTGTGCCACTCTTCTCACTCTGCCGCCTGAGGCAAGTAGCTCACCTTGTCCAATGCAGACCCTTCCCTCCATGTAGATGGTTTGTAGAATCAGCCGGTCAATAATTAGAACACTAATTTGCTAAGCATGTTTCAACAAATAGATACACTACGCTAGGGTTACCAGACGTCCTCGTTTCCCAGGGACAGTCCCTGGATTTGTGAATAAGTGCCCGGACAAATTCCATCCCCGGAATGTCCCCAGATTTCATCTAATGTCCCTGGGAAATACAGCAGCGGCAGTCTCAGCAGCCCAAAGCAGTTGGCTCTGGCTGGCTGCTTGGAAGTCCCCATATGATGGTGATGCAGGGGCTCTAAGATGCATCTTCTGGGCTGCCTCCACCTTCCCTGACCCCAGCAACTAATCAGTGTAGGGAGGCTTCATGCTGCCTATGAGAGCAGCCTCCCAACTCCTACTTGTGTAAATTCAGGATCGGAGCGGGGATCTCTCAGCTGTGAAGGAAGGCTTCACACTGCCTATCAGAGCTTGTGTGCAAACAGGAGTAGGAATGGGATTGGGGCTGCTCCAATGGGAAGGGAGGCATCACGCTGCCCAAGCCTGCTCTCCCAGGTATCACGGAATAACCCCACAACTTGGCCTTCCATCATACATGTCATCTCTTTCATCAGTACCACACCGACTTGCATTTATTCATGCAAGGTTCAATGTTTTTCCATCGAACCTGCTGAACCACAGATTTTCCAAGGGTTTGGTGTCTCCGCTATGCGAGTGTGACGGGAAAACAGTTGAATCTCTTCCACACATAATGTTCAACTGTCCCTTACATAGCATAAATTCCTGGGTCCTGCTTTACTGCGCTTGGTTGGCAGGCCTGTTGAGTCACATGCCGCACTGCTCTTGCAGGATACAGATCCTTCTGTAACTCTGCAGGTGGCGAGATTCCTGAATGCGGTTATCTCACACACAAAAACCACCAAAAAACAACAACAACAAAAACTAATCGGACAGTTATGATGAGAGTGCATGACGGATCTCGTCTCCAGTTCTCCTTTCTCTGTGAACCGTCCCTCGGATCTTTCCGGGCCCCAAGCTGTTATTTGTCACTGCTCAATGTCCCACTCTTGCATCGTGGTGTTCCTCTTCTGTCGTTCGATGTATTGGTTTTTATGCTTCTGTGCTTTTATGTTTGTACATATTTTATGGGCTAATAGCCGTAAATAAATATAAGATAAGACCAAGCCTCGCTGCCACTGCCGCCCTCCGCCTTCCATGCCAGACCTACCGTGCACCACTTCCCCACCACCACCGAAGAACCAACAACTCAGGGGCTGCCCAGGCTCCTCTGCCACCACCATCGCAGCAGCATCGACATCCTGAACGCTAATTAATTAATTAATTAATTAAAGCATCCCCAGATTCATTGAAAAAAAATTGTTAACTTTACTCTTCCTCGCAGTGTTTCGTTCAGAATTGGGGGCCCCTTTCAGGCAGTGTAGCATTGAGATTCAGTGATATTGCACCTCTGCACACACATTCTAAATTCCTGATTTTGGGCATTGTAAACAAAGAACTCCAAGTCCTATGAACACATGAGTCCTGTGTGGCCCAAGCACTGTGGGAGCAAACCAGGAAAAAAAATAAGTTAAGACAGCTTTAGCAACTTATTTCTTGAACGATTCCATTTCATACTTTTGAAGCCTTTTAAATATTGATTTGAACTGTTTTATCCAGCAGGCAGATAAGTACACAACACATGGTGAACCTCCCCACCCTCACCCCCTCTCCCAAAAAAAGACTCTTCTTTTTTTTTTTTTTTTTGCTTTTGTGGCTCTAATTTTATTAATAAGCATCTTAATTAACAAGACAACATGCTGTACATAACCTGAAAGAGAACTACAGTGGGTTTAACTGGACTTCCAATGCTATTGAACTTAACAGCGTACAATGCCCAACAGCACGATTCTAAAGCGTGGATTAGGGCAGTTTCAGTACAAATACACAGACTTAATCACTTTCAAATCCTGTAGTATGCCACAGAGTGAAAAAATCTCCCTGAAGTACAAACTCAAATACATGTATTTACAAAAGCTTTTTTCGGATATCTTCCATAACTAGGGTTAACATGACATACACATAGTTTTGTTTCCTAGGATTTACCAAATACAATCCTTGCCTGCAAGCCTGTTTACTTATGATCACAAAACCCAACTCTTTACTTTTACAAAAAGATAAAGCCCAGACCTGAAACAAGTAGGATTTGTACAAGAGGATGACTGTTATGAACCTTGCTCCAATTTCAGCACACATAATTTGGCCAATGCATTGTGCCCTCATTAAACAAAGGTTGTTAAAGGAGCCTATTTTCTTTTGTCAATTAAGATTAATCACACATTTATGTCAAGAGAGCCCACACACTGGGGGGGTCTTTTTAATTTGCAGGCATCAACAGGCTGCACCTAAATGCTGACAATGACACTTCTTTTTCTGTCTGAAATAATTTCTAAATAATTAAGAACAAGTTTCTAAATAATCTATGTTTATTTTGATTTAGAATAAGATACCACTCATTGCTGAGAAGAATTTGGTTTGATCAACGGAGAGGGAAACAGTGCAGTAAAGACGGCAAGCTCTTTAAAAAATAAATAAATCTACAAAACCAAATGAAATTTGACTTTCTTATTATACTCAGCAACCAAACATACTGCTGCCTATTTCCACTCCTGTTTCCCCCCCCCCCTCTTCCCCTCTTGGCAGAATCCTATTCACACTTCAGAATGAAGCTACTCTAGGATGGAGAAAGGAACAGTTGCAACATCCCTCTAAGTATAACTTGAAAACTGGTTTTAATTCAAAATGGATTTTTTAAAAAATCCTTTAAAAAAAAAAAAGCCCAAACCCCTCCCCTAAGAAGCAGTTTGCACATGGATGCCCATTGATGACTGTGTCACAGATTTAACCACAAGGAGAGGTGTTCTATAACCCAGGAGGGGCTGGTGTGGTGAGGAGGGGTCATGGAGATGATCTCCCAGCCATGGAGCTGATCTCATCACTGCTTCCTGGGATGGCATGTGCGTGTGGTAGGGCAGCAGTGAAGGCAATCAGGGTGCACCATTGGCACCAAATTGAACCTCCCAGTTGGGCACAAAAGTTGCCTCAAACTCACTGCTGCCTTGCTCTGCCACATGCCAGTAAGTGGCAATGATTCCAGTGCTTAGAGGCTCGCTCTGCGTTGATTCCACCGGCCCCTTTTGCTACAACCTAATGCTACCTCAGACACCATATATATTTATTTATAATTATATATATATATATACAGAGAGAGAAAGAGACACAGAGAGAGAGAGAGTGAGAGTGTCATTTTTCACACATTGCACAAACCAATGCAGAGTGAGGAGAAACCTATTGTTGTGCATAGATGTGTGAATCAGCTAGAAAGGAACACAGTATTATTTCCAACAAACATGTTTTAAAACAAAACCGTTCCTTGTTTTAAACATTGTTTGACACTTTGTTCACCTGAGGAAGGCAAAAAGTGCACCCCCCTCCCATTTATAATGTATAGTATGAAATAAATCTATGTAGCTACACAGTATGTACTGTGGTATATAGTTTTAAGTTTCTTTTTTTAAAAAAATAAATCAATCAATTTCAGGCAAATAAAGGAAACTAAGCCAGATGACTAAATAAGATGACACAGATGGTACTGGATGATTGCTTAGATATGGTAACATGTGTAAATGTCCATGGATGTTATTGGGTACTGGCGAGAAAGGCTCAGAAAGAGTCCAGATATTATTATTATTTTGTATGCTAGATAATTCAGGCACAGTTGTCCTCTTCAAGTATTCTCTAGTCAAGTTAATTAAACCCATGGAGGGGGAAGGGGAGTGGCAAAGGGACAGATGCATTAGCTCTCCCTCCTCACCACCATTCTGAATGCCCTTCCCCAAAGATGGAAGGGAAACTACTTAAGCTGTTCACATTTTAAAATGAACACACAAAACCTGCATCTTCTGAAAAATGTACTCTTCCCTGAAATTTGTCATACAGAGCCCCGATCTCTCACCAAAAAGACCTGTACCCACCCCGCAAAAGAAAGATGGCAAATGTTAGGAAAAAATGTGCACAGAAACAATTGTATTGGGGAAAATAGGACACAAAACTTGAACTGAAACACACCCATCCTTCAGAATGTACGCACATTTTGCAATGCTACCCCCAAGCCAACAAACATGTACAAAAATGAACTCCCGGGGGGGAGACACCAAGACTGGGGACAAAAGAGGAATTGAAAAAAGCCAGAATATTTTTTTTAAAGGGTAGGGAGCTTCCACAAGTATAGGAGTTCTCTCTCTCTCTGAGTTTGGAGGATTATCAGGGTGGTGATGGGGCACAATGAGCACACTTGTCTGTGCAAACAAACCCCCTCATGTGATTAATTAAAATGACTAGAGAATGCCTGAAGAGTGAGGCTTGTATTCCTCCTCTGGAGCTCTCTATAAACACTGTAAGGGGCATATCATCCTGCATGGAATTTCTGTCAATGAAGGGAGAGAATTGTGCACCCGATGAAATGTGTACCCAGATAAGTGTTCCTCCATTCAAAATTAAACGTAGTTATTGGTGTGAGACATCAAGTAGCATGCTGGCTGTCCCATGTGAATCCATAACCACAGTTTTGGAAGTGGGGGAAACTATGGGAAACTTCACTGATCTATTGATGCATGCAGTTTAGTATTGTCTGTAATGACTGGCTAGAAGCTCTCTGAAGTTTAAGGTGGGGGTCTCTCTCAGCTCTAACTGGAGATGCTGGGGATTGAATATAGGACTTACTGCATGCAACACTGATCTCTGCCACTAAGCCTAGCCCATCCAAAACAATATGGCATAAATGAGCTTTGTAGTTTCAGGGAAGGACTGACGTGCATGGAGCTTGGCCCAGTGTGATGCATGGTGGCAGAGCCAATCTGATGCTTCTGCTGCCACATGTTGCACCAAGTCAATCTTGCTGTGCTGCACCATTCCCCTTTCTTTCTCAGTAAGCATGTGACCCACGGTGTTAGGAAGCTAGAAGAGTAACGCTGCCCCATTGACAGCACTTCACTGGCCACTATTAGTCCCCAGCACTTCCTGTTTAAAAAAGGATCGAGCATTAGATGATGAGAAGACCTGTACCTGAGACTCAGGAGAACTGCTGCCAGACGGAGTAGGCAACACTAAGCTAGATGAACAATTATCTGACCTATGTTCCTAACCAATTAAAAAAAATGAATAAAAATGAATGGAAGTGCACATGGAGCTTCTGAGAGCAAGTGCTCTATCTCTCTCTCTGTATGAATATAGGAGGTCATTAGCTAAGGGACATCTGTGTATGGAACAGAGATTCTACTCCCACGGTAGCTCATACTTTGCTCTCTAGTCGGTTCACATAGGCGTCACTTAATGACCTCATCATGATGACTTGCACATGTGAATGAGACATCAGCTTTCAATTCCACATGTCTGATTGTTATCAAACTTCTCACACAGATTATATATATATATATATATATATATAATCAGAGCCTGTTTAGCTGAAGGCATCAAGAACAGAATAAGTGGGTGTTTCAAGTGTTCAAATCTGAGGGCTCAAACATGTAAAAATCTCAGTTTCATGCAGAACAGGCAGCAGTTTGTTTTTACTGCTTGATTGGAACACTCGAAAAGCCTTGAGCCCCTATTGGAATGAATTGTTTTATACTGAAGATAAGCGATACCACATAGCATCATCAGCTGTTTAGTGGTACTGAGAGAAACTCAGTTTTTACCTAAGGGTAAAAACATTACAAATGTGATCATTAGAATAGTAGTCTGGACTTTTGAAACCTGGGTTCAAGCCCTCACTCACTTATGTAATTCACTGTGTTGACTTGGGGCTAAAATGACATTGCTCAGTCTAACCTACCTCAAAGGGTTGTTCTAAATGTAACATCTATCTCTTTGAGATCCTTGGAGGAAGCCTGAGATGCAGATGAAGCATCCACTGGAGCTGCCAAAGATAATAATAATTGCTGCCCCTCACCTCCTCCTCTTCCTCCCCGGAATGCCCAATGGTGGAGGATGGTCACATGGTAGGCAGCAGAGGAAGTGGCAGTGGGCAGTGGAAGCTCAGCAGCCAACAAGTTGCAAGAGGCAGTGAGCAGCACACCCCATGGGGACCAAATCTGCCACCCCTTCCAACTCTCTGGAGGCTGCTGCTTCCTCACCTTGCCTCATGGATGGTTTTATGCATGGGAATGCATTAGTAGTAACCATTCAAAATGCAAGCAATCTAATCTGATAAACGGTGTTTTCCCCCAGTAGTTTTAAGTCTTGATATTTAATTCTTCCTATATAGCTTTAAAGCACCATAAAGTTCATTGACACAATTTCCCCCCTCGCCTAATATATTGTGGCAAGACCTAGCAGGAACCATGAAAGTCTTAAAACACGTTAACTATGAACTTTTTTGTGTATTGATTTTCCATGACAGCACTCTCAATTTGCTATTAGGAGATGAAGCCATTTAATTCTGATGGATGGGTAAAATCAGCTCAATATTTTAGCTGTTCAAGTGGATATAAGAAAGCTAGTTTGGGGAAACTTTATGTTTTACCAGTGATTTTTTCATAATTTAGTAGTCTTATCATTCTGTGTCAGGGTCCAGAAATCAATGCAGTGCTTCCTATGCCCATGGGAAATCAAAGACACCAACACATAGGTTGATGGAATCTTAGTCAGGGCTAACCTAGTTAGATGGGGGCCATATAATTAATAACATCATCATCATTATTATTATTCGTTGGAACAAACACTGGGTAAAATCACCTTTAAGTTCTTTTGTGCAAATCCCATAAAAATTGGACCTGCACAAGCAAGTCAAGTGAGCACTCCACAGATCTTTGAGATCTAGGTATCCAGCAGGCAAAATAACCAAGCAGAATTTTCCAGCATATACAACTGAACTGCGAATTTGCATAAGAAGCATTTCTGGAGGTACTGACATTGTGGTTGGAGTAAGGTCTTGCTTCTCATCTGTAATATAGCATATATACCCTGCCCCCATGGATGTATTGAGAGCTTAGATCTGGTATGAAAGCTACAAGCTTGTTATAATTTGGCTGAGAAGTTTCAACAACCACTCATTTCTTATCAGGTGCAGACATTTAGGTCACCCATAAGCCTGCTTTAGGCACTAGAAAGAGGGCTACATGGGAGGGGGGTTGTAGTGGGATGAGTGTGATAGCACCACCCACTTCTCTAGCAACATTTTCCTTGCCTTCCTTGTGTGGTAAGAGACTATTTGCAGTGAGAGCCTTATAATTCCATGGAGGTTCATAGCACATTTGAGAACCCCAGTTATGCAAAAGGTTCTAAAAGGTGTTGGCAGCCTCCACGGATATAAAAAGCTCTCCAACACAGTCTGTCACCTTCTACAAGCTGAAAAGCTTGGTTGGATTTTCTAGGCTTGCCTTTAAATGCAAACTTAATCAACTTTCTCTCTCCCTGCCCCCTCCCCCCGCCAATAGGGCCTATAAACAATATTTTGTAAGATTAACTTTTAAATGGAAGAAGTAAACTTTAAACTTAACAATTATGTGTGCATGTGCATGATCAAGGCCTATGTCGACTATTTTCTAAAACAACAAAGAAGCTTTTTTTTTTTTTAATACAAAGCGAACACTGAAGACTTAAGTGAAGGTTTCCTGGAACCGAAGCTGCTTTCTGATTGATTTGTCAAAGTATTTACTGTGCTTGAATTAGTGTTGAGTCGTTGTGTCAGTATCTAAAGCATTAACATGTATCCCAGAATTTACATGCAGTGAGCCCTATCTCAGACAAAGCATTTTGTGGGGTTAGGGAAAGATACACAATAACATAGCCTGAGCTTTATATGAATTAAATGCAACTGGAAAGTTAAAAGTGAAACTTCTCTTGTAATTATTATTATTATTATTATTATTATTATTATTATTATTATTATTATTAGTATTACTTTACATTACATGTTAAAAGCAAAATGTGTTCAGAATAACAGTGGGGATAATAAAGCTACTTATAGTTGCCGAGGGCAATACAGAGAAACTCTGTTAGCATTCATTGGAACCCTCGGCAACAGGAATTTCAATAAATTTACAAGCCATTTTATATTACAGTAATTATACACACAGAGGTTTGCTCATAAGTTACAGATTTTAAAGTTACATTGATGAGCCTACATGAAGTTCTTTTCACAGGAAAAGATTCTTCTTCTTTTTCAATCACACTTTGCTTCCTTCTCTCCATCAAATTTCGATTGTCTGTGGTAAAGTAAAATTGGAGCTAGGAAAGCTGTTCGATTGTGTTACAGACAGGTTATTTGGTTGCAGAATGTACAAGACTGCAGGAATCAAAGGCTAGGGAGAAAGAAAAAGCAAGTGGATCAGGACTCTTTCATATTGAAAAAAAGAAGAAGACATATTTTCTGTACCCGGTATAGCCTTTACTCGCTATTCATTATACTGTATATGAAAACTAGCACACAGAGATCAGTCATGAATGTCTAATCTTCTCTGGTACATCACCTTGAGCTGCTACAGAATAATGATAACAAGGGGGACTTCATAATTACATCCCTCAAACATTTGCTTCCTGGTCCTCTCATTCTTTAGACTAATGCCAGTGATTTGCTTCAGCATAGACTGAGCAAAAAATGCCAAGAATTATTTTGCCTAATGGCTTTTGCATACAACGTGTGAAGTTACAGAGTGAAACCTACAGGAACTGACAACATACATTCACTACCACAATGTTGTCTCCTAGAGGATACTTGTTTAACACCAAGAGGCACAACACAGGCCCATGCAGAGAGTGGGGTGGGTGGGTGAGGGCAATCAGGTACACTTGTTCTGGGCCTCAGAGGGCTAAGCTGGTTGGGAGCCCCCACCAGGGACCAGCTGCTTTTTGTTTGTTTGTTTGTTTCAGTTTATAATCGAAGTCTAACAAGACTTGGGTCTTGGGCCTCATATAAGCTCTGCATGGGCCAGGCACAACACAACTCATAAAGGTCTATCTATTTGATTGGGGAATCGAGGGGCATAATAATAGGAATCTTTATAGCCATCCACAGAGACATAATATACAGTACAGCAGAGCCGGGGGATTCTTTTTCAGCTGAAGGGAAGCATTCCGGTGTAGGCAAACTCCAAAGAAGGCGGGGGGGGGGGGCTGGCCAGTGATGCATAGGGTGAAAGGCAACATGTAGGTGGACCCAGACACAAAAGTGTACGGAGCAACAAGTGTGGCTCTTACTTTTATACAGCAGGCTATACTCCAGCTGTGCAAATGTCAGAGGTTTCTACACCCTGCATGCACATCTCTCCACCTATCCTCTATCACAGTTCAGGGACATATTCCACTCAGGAAAAAGCACATGAGCATGTAGCCTTGGTCTGGTGCGGGGTATGACCAGAGGAGATGGGTGTGGCCTGATGGGGAAACATAGCATTGGGGAAAGTTACAAGGGCCAGAAAGGCTGGAATGGTGCTTTGAACTTCCAGGTCTGAGGTTCTGCACCCCTGATTTTGTGTGTGTGTGTGTGTGTGTGTGTGTGTGTGTGTGACTTCGAGGAGTCATACTCCAAAATAAGGGAGTATTGTCTTGGTTTGGGGATGTTTTGCAGATCAGACCTATACTTGTGAAAATAATACGTGAAAAAGTGGAAGATAAGAGGTATATCGTCTCCTGTATGGTAAGCTGAAATTTCTTGCCTAAAGCTAGAATCCCAACCCCTCTTAACTAGCATAGTTCAATAAGACTTATGTCTCAGAAGACATGGTTAGGATTGTGCTGTAAAAGGTTTAATGGTACTCTCCTCCAAGTTGGCTAGCTTGAGTTCTTCATTGCTCTGTCCTGGTTTGTAGGTTTGTTAATTTTGTTGAGAAAATGTTTGGGGGTGAAAAGGGGAAATGCCCCTGCCAGGAGCTATTTATACTTCTGCTTATTCACCACATGTTGTAAACCTGATGGTGTCATGGCACCTTGCAGCCTGTCAGAGGAACAGTTAAGTGAAAATGTCAAGGAGGGAAAAAGAAGCTAGTAATCAGTTTGAATGCCAGGGAGGGGACATGTGATTCTATACTGCCCCCTCTTTTCCCCCAGATTGCTGCTGCAGCAGTTTATCATAGCTCACCAAATCAAATCAGATACTAGAAGGTATAGTCCTTCTTCGCACCCATTGGGACCTTGTTTTGGCTGAGATCTAGGCCCCACCTGCACTATAAATGTTGAGCATTATCATACTGCTTTAAATACTCAATAATCTTGGGAATGGTAGTTCATTTACGATGCTGAGAGTTGTTAGGAGACCCCTATTCCCCTTACAGAACTATAATTCTCAGAGGGAAGAAGGTTTGACTATTAAACCACCCTGGCAATTGAAGCTCGGTGAGGGGAATAGTGGAGGTCTCTTAACAATGCTCGGCACACTTTAACAAACTACATTTCGGGGGGGGGGAGTTGTGTGGGGGGAGAGAACCATGGTCATTTAAAGTGGCACAGTACCGCTTTACATGCATAGTGCAGATGGGGCCCATGCCATTGTGCTTTTTTAAATGGCATGTGGAGCTGCAGGATATCACACACACACACACAAAATGTGCTCCCCAGGTGGACCCCCATTTTTATATATATATAAAAATCTTCCCTCTCCACACCTCATCACCAGTTTCTCAGTGATAGCTTTGCAGCACAGGTAGGATAGAGGAAACAACGCATCAAATTTCCTGCAGTTTGCAAGGCTGGAAGAGACCGATCTGTTGCAACCCTTTGTGATACCACACCAGCCCTTCCTCTCCTAAATGTCTTTGCCCTTCTTCGCTTACAAACCCAGCACTAAGCAAGATGCCCTCATCAAGCCAGAAGATACTGGACATTGTAGGTGTGTGTTCCCTGGGCTATGGTGGAGAATAAATTTATTGCACATTTAATGCAACATTGCAAAGGCTCAGATCTCTTCAGGTGCTTCAAGTGCATGTGAACAGATCACTTTTGTTTGTTTGTTTTAAACAGTTTATACCACCCTTCATCATTTTGGTCTTCTGGGAGGCACATGCCATATTGTAGGTTGCATGTACCATACCACCTTCCTAATGTTCCCACTTTTGGAACTCACCAACATAACAGGAATACTTTACTTTCCATTTTTAGTTCCCTCATGAAGAATTGCAAGGCTCTGTCATGAGTATAATAATTATACTGGGTGTTCATCATCATTATTATTATTATTCTGTACAAGTTAAAAGTATGACCTGAAAGCAAAGAGTTTATCCGAAAGTTCTCCTCTTTGACTGTTGCTGAGCAGATCTTTTCCAAAACTTGCTGTCACTTCTATCAAAAAAGGGATACCAGCCTTGTCTTTAAATGATATTTTGTGTCATGACAGCTCATTGGGGAAAGAATCACACTTTTTTGTTTCCTTTTTTCCTTTTGTTTTTTGCATACTGTTATATACTGATTAAGCTGAATTTCCTTTAACTTGTTACTTAGGATAGAGGTCTTCAGCTTCAACTCAGAATTCTTATATACATGAATATTAACAAACCTGAATAGGTTTGCATATGCATTATAATTGTGTTAAGCTGTGCCTATATACACTCACACTTTAAAGCCCGAAATAGCTTGATTTGTCAAGGTATGCCTTTATAGTTGGTGCTCATGGATCAAAGTAGCGTTCTTCCCAGATATGGAGGCTGCCTGGGCCGGGATGAAGTTTGCAAGAGGAATGACTTTGACTGGGTCTTCACTGGTGCAGTGTCTTTCGCAGGTGTTGTAGAACTGAGGCCTGGGTCCCCCTTGGCCTTTGTCAGTATCATCCTTCGGAAGGGGCCTTCCGAGGGTGTGCCTTCCCTCTGGCATGGCTCCACACCCCCATCCTTGCTGGAAGCCGAATGCTGGCAAAGGAGGATTGGATTGCTGGTACTGTGTCAGGGAAGGAGGCATCCAGCAATTATCAGAATGGCCAAGGATGAGACATTCTTGTGTGCAGGTTTCAGAAGCTTCAGCAAGAGCTTTTTGGAGGTTCACTTCAATAGCTTAAAAAGAAAAGAGAAGAAGATTAGGTGTCATTTAATAATATTTATTTCTTGTAGAGCAGGGGTGGGGCCCTCCAGATGTTGCTGGACTCCATCGTTCTTGAGAACTGGTTATGCCAGCTATGACTCATGGGAGTTAGGAGTCCAGCAACAGTGAGAGGAACACAAGTTCTCCATTCCTGATGAATTCTATTTGTGATGTTCTGGGGTAACAAGTTTCAGAACACTATTCAACTGAATAACTCTTTAGCTTTATTGTAATTATACATGTATGATTTCATTAACTATGGACATTTATAGCAACATAGGAAGCCACTTTATACTGAATCAATCCATTGCTCTTTCTAGTTCAATACTGTCTACTCCGACTGGCACCAACCCTCTGGGTGTTCAGATAGGGAGCTCTCCCAGCCCTACCAGGAGATGCTGGAGAGGGAATCTGTAGCCTGCTTCATGTGGGATAACCAGTCTCAGGTTAACCAGTCTCATATAACAACGTTCTTAAATCTAATTAATGCATGAAGGGATTGATACCATAGAGCATGCTGTCCTGCCAGGCTTAGCTAAGTCACTTCCCTCAACTAGAGAGGAACTACCGGTAGGTAATCAAGCCTTTGTTCTCTCCAGTCTACCTGAGAAGCTCAGCATGTGGAGATGTTTGAGCTAGAGGCTCCAGCTCACCCCTCTTGGCTCTCACCAGCCATTCTTTAGTTCCTCTACCAGTAATTTAGGAACTTGCATCACTTTGTAACTAAGCCAAGTTTTACTGCCTGTGCAACTTTCTGAAGCCCAAGAATCTGGCCTTTGGAAAGTTTGTAAGTATTTTTTTTTTAAAGTTATCAAATGTGTGGTCTTTTTCCTATGCTGGTGGAAGAAGGGAAATAGCCCCATTCTGAATCAGATGAATAGAACTCCACCCACCACAGAATTACACTTCCTATAATTTTCAGCACACCAAAAAAGAGAGAACTCTTCATGTTTTTATGATCTCGGTTTGTGAGTGGAGAGTGCATTGTGCTGGGATATGCTTCACCAGTGCATTGACATTTGACTATGGATAGCTATGGTGACACTACCCATGAAAAAGAGGACATGTCCTGGAAAAATAGTACATATGGCAACCCTGCATAAACTTTGGGTTAAACCCTGATTTTGTTTTTTGCGAAACAGCCTTTTTGTCTGAATGTGGAGGCTACCTGATGTGGCTCAGTGACTCAGATCTACTTCATTCCCCCACCTTCCTCCATGCTGAGTTTTAGGAGCAGGGCCGGCCTACCCAAGAGGCAAGATGAGGCAACAGAGCAGTAGATTGGGCCTCCAAGGAATACATCACCCACTGCTGCAGCAACAAAGGCTGTGGTATACTTCTTGGAGGCCGGATCTGCCACCTCCTTGGCAGCAACCCCATGCCTCCTATACAGTGGCATGTCACTGGTGGTCTCCTCCCCACCTTGTTTCCAATGTAGATCTTTCTTCCTCCCTTGTTCCTGATGTAGTTGTTCACTCACCCATTCTTCCCTACTCCAGAACCATTTTGTGGTTCACATCAGGTGCCAAAATGTCTTGAACTGGCCCTGTCTATGACGGCAACATAGAGACAAGAGGGGAGGAAGCTGACAAGCTCTGCCAGACCCTGAACAGGAATGGGTGGGGACTGGCTAAAGGCAGACTGGGGTTGGTGGAGAAGTGCTCCATGCATCTTAATGAGTATAATGCAACCACCCATATGGGCAGGGGCCCCCACATTTGTTCTTAGTCTTTCATACAGTCTCTCTTTCCAGAATCTATTTTCACTGTGAAGTAGAAGAAAAAGAAGAAAGTCTGCAGGATAATATACCTGCTGTGACTCTATTTTATAGCTACAGTACACATACCTGATCAAACTACCACATTATTTGCAGAGTCAGGGCAAAGCGGAATTTCCTGGGTTTTAAGTACTATTGTCTCTCTTTTTTTGTTTTTATGTCGATCACACACAGACACAGTAAAAGTACACATCCTGTTCTTATTTGAACTCCAAATTGCTTTGGGGAGCAAACAGTGGGATCATATTTGTTTAATTTGTCTGCCCCAGAAATAAGAACTCCCCCCCCCCTTTAAGGCTGTCAGGTGAATTCCTGTCTCCTCAAATATACAGATCTGAGTTTGACTTACAAGCATAGCAGTTTAAAGGCTTTTATTCATTGTTCATCAGCCTGTATCACTCGTAGGTTAAAAGAGTTTTCAGTAATTATATATAGAAGTGGAGTGTGGGACAAGAATCAAGGTTGTTGCAGTATTGCCAGTAGCTATCCTTGAGGTTCTTTTTTTGTTTTTTTAAAAATCACTTAACCCAATTGACTTCTCTAAATCTTTCTTCTTATCCATCGAGGGAGGCTTTTATCAGAGACAAAAGTCAGATACAGCAAGCATAAATGGGGATCGAGATATGATTATCCATGAGGAATAATAGTAGATAGTAGAACAAAGAGGCTGGTAAAGCATTCTTGCTTTCCTGTGATGTAAAAGGAACAGAAACCCCACAAATTAAGCAGATTTGATAGCTGCTGCCCTTGGAAATGCCATAGAGATCACAAAGATGCACATGAATCATTTCGCTTGGACCCAGTGTGTTTTGTGTCAGGACATAGTTCCTCAGGGGCAATTGAACCAGTTTCTTCAAAGCAACAGCTCAAACAGCCTTGCAATCTGCCTGGCAAAGAAAATGGAGTGCATCCATCTAAGTTACAGTAAAGCAGCAGAAATTAATGGACCTTCATTACATCCATTCCTTTCAATGGGTCTGCTCCAAGTATAACTAATGTTGGTTATGACAGGTGCCCAGTGTCTGGGACAATATATATATTGTCCAGCACTTTCTCCAAAGAGGGCAGTATACAGTACCTGGTTCTAATGTATCCACTCATTTATTCACACAACAACCCAGCAAAGGTAGGTTTGACTGATAAACAGTGCCTTGGCCAAGTACACTGTTATATTACACCACTATTTCATTTAAAAAATCAATGCAGTTTGAAATAATAGCACATAAAACCATTAGATAGATAGATGATAGATGATAGATAGATATGTTAAAATCAAACATCAATTAACTATTGTGGAAAGAGGTGTTCCTGGTTGCTTGCATAGGCTTGACAGAATAGAAAGGTTTTCAGCAGATTCAGCTACCTCTCTAGCAGCAGAGTACAGTGGGACCTTGGTTCTTGTATGGCTTAGTTGTCGAACAAATCGTCTCCCAAACGTCTCAAACACTAAAGTAAGTGTTCCGGTTTGTGAAAATTTTTCAGGAGCTGAACATCCAACATGGCTTCCGCTTGAGTGCAGGAAGCTCCTGCAGCCAATCAGAAGCAGCACCTTGATTTTCGAATGTTTTCAGGAGTACAACAGATTCCCAGAATTCGAGAACCAAGGTACCACTGTATTCTGTAATACTGGGCCAATGACACTAAAGTCTCTACTTATTGTTATCAAGTGAGCTTGCCAACTCAAGGAATGACCAGTGATGCACCTGCAGATGATCTTAGTGATCAAGCTGGGATATAAGGGCTCAGGTGATCCCTGTGGTACCATGGACCTAAGTTGTTTAGGGCTTTGTAAATTAATACAAGAGCCCTGAACCTGGCTCAGTAGTGTTCCATGCTGTTGCCCAGATGCACCCATCAGCTGTCTGACTGTTGCATTCTGCACCAGCTGAAGTTTCTGAACCAGACCCAAGGTCAGCCCCATGTAGAGCACATTACTGTAATATAGCCCTGAGGTTATCATTGCATAGACTCCAATGGTTAGACTATCCCTGTCCAGGAACAGCCATAGCTGGTGAACCAATTGAAGCTGCTAGAAGGCACTTAGTGAGATGGATAGCGGAGGTGATACTTGAAGCCTAGACTCCTCAGAGCTTGTCTGACACTAGATTTGTTCACACATTACAATGAAGACTATTTCAAGCTGTCTCTAAAAGCTGAGCCATGGCTTAGTGGTAGAGCATTTAATTTGCATGCAGGTGTTCCCGGTTTAAATCCCTGGAATCTACAGCTGGGGCTAAGAGAGAACCCTGCCTGCAATACAGGATAGCCACTGACACTAAGTGCTGTGTATTTAATACTTTGCTAGATGGACCAATCATTTGACTCATGGCTTCCAATGTTCCTACACGTTTACAAATGTTGGCGTTAAAGAAGATACACTAACTGGTTTGTTCAGCTCAACTATTGTATACACAGACTGAACACTGCATGTGAACAATTATATGATTACACAGCTGATATTTTTGTGCACACAGGGACACGGAAAGTACACTTGTTGAACACAGCATGTGAACACATCTACTCTAGTCAAGCAGCATATATTTTGTCCAAGATTTAATAGTCACATTGAAATCAATTGGGCAAATATACAATAAACGTGAATGAAGCCTAGGCAACTATATATGTTCTTAACTTTCCTATTGATTACAGTTGAATAACTACACACACACACACACACACACACACACACACACACAGGCTCTGGTGTAGCCTATCAATATGGAACATCTATCCTCTTTTACAAGCCAGGGAATTATCTGCATGCATTCTGGAAAATCCCTGTGTGCCCCCATGGAACTGTTCTATTAATGAAAAATGGGCCACTCCTGTGCTGCTGGGATTTTGAATCATAGTATAGCTGCCTGTTTGCAACTGAAAAAAGAAAGAAAAGAAAACACTAGAAAAATCACTTAAACACATTGAATTTTCCTTAGTGTTGTGTAATGAGAAATGTTCAGTCTAGCTAAGTCTCAACAAAAGCCAACACAGAGTTTGACACACTGCTGGATGGGAGCCATCCAACCTTCCTTCGCACCCACTCTTATTTCATCACAAAGCAAGCAACAATTAGCACACAATTAAGCAAATTGCCATAATTATGCCATTGCTGTTCTACTTTTCATATTTTCCCAACACAGTACATATATGAATACATGGCTGGCAGGCCAGCATCATTCGTTCGGCAGCCCAGAAGTGGCTCTCTCAATTGCTGGAACATTTCTTATTAAACAGCTCCAGAAGCACATTGCAGTCTTATCTGCTCAGCAGGAAGTTGCTCAAGTGATGCCGATGACAAGCTTAAACTGCTCATGTCAGCCAATAGCTAATAAGGAATATGCCGGTTTCTTGCTAGAGGTTGTACTCCCGTCTATGCGGGAAGTGTGGCCTAATGTGAGGAAATTATGGCTCAGAATGACTCTGGTGGCCTGAAGTAGCCACTTGGGTATCATAATTTAGCAGCTTTAGCTATGTAAGAGACCCGAAATGACAGTAAAAATGAAGAACAAAGTAGAAGTCGTCTGTTAGTATAAGTCGGGTTGCTTTAATGAGGTCAGTATCAAGACACTTTAATGTAGAACCCCTAAAATGATTGCTGTTATAATATACTCTACCTTTTTTTTCTTTTTTTCTTTTCTTTTTGGTTTAATAATAAAATGCCTTTGGGAACAGATTGCCATGAATATTTTAGTTTTCCCATATAAGTTTAAATAAATTTGAGGGAAAAATAAGACTGTGATTAAAAGTTCCAAAGCTTTACAGTTCTTTAATCATAGACTGAAGTAGAATGCACATTAGTCATTGACAGGTTTCTTTTAACTTTTTGGTCTGTTATAAAGAGCTTATTCTTTAAAAAGAAAAAAAAATCAAGGACAAGTGAACTGTCTTATATTATTGGAAAAGGAAACCCTTGGTTCCAAAGTTTGTGCTAAATTAATATGTTCTCCATACATTTTCATCATAATATTGGGCAATCCTGTTAATTTATCCTAGAAAGAGCTTGAGAGCAGGTTCCTTGCAACTAATAATTTCCCATGGGGATAAACATTAACAACAACAACAAAAAACCCTTTCTTTCCTCCTCAATCCTTAAATATTTAAAAGGCAAATTGTAATGAATTGTAATGGTTCTGCATTATTTTACAGAGAATTTGATGCATATTCAAAACATTAAAGCATCCGTATTGGAATGAAGGTGGTACGTTGAGCTAGATTTAAGGTATAAATAACAACGGCTTTGTTTTAATATTTCATTAGTCGCTTCACTTTTGAACTGCTCCTTCTTAAAACATTGATAGGAGCTTCTTTTATTTAACAGGGCATATCAGACAACACTACAATGATTTTGGATGAAAAGTAATACTATTTTGATACAAATGACTGATAAAGACCGTTAAGCCAATCAAGTATTTAAAGGGGGCTATTTAAAAGGAGTTCATCGTATACTTGGAATATTCAGGGTAGTCTAAATGTCCTTATTTCAAAATGTTTTCTTCACATACTTTATCATGCAGAAACCTCTTAAACCCCATCACATTAATAGGATATTTGAATAGGCTCTAGATATGTTGAAGATCCATGAATTGTCACTACTGACCTGGTTTTGTTGTTGTTTTTGTTTAATTAAACCAGGTGGGCATAAAAGTTGCTGTTGTCCCATGTGCCAACACTGACAGTCTAGTTGGTTGTTCTAAAACATACATTCCCTTTGGAATGTAAATTGTTGTTGTTGTTTGTTTGTTTTAAAAAAAACAATTGCAGCAGCAATACTAAAATGATTACATGGCTGCCACATAAGAACACAGAAAGTTAGCTGTTATCAAACTGTCTACATAGTATAGTACTGTCTAGTGTAGTCCTTGCTAACCTGGTGTCCTTCTAACTGTTTTGGATTACAGCTCCCATCAGCCCCAGCTGTTTTCCTTGAAGTAAACTGTTCCTCAACTCACCATGCTTTCAGAGGTATATTATTCTTAGATAGGAGCCCTTACAAAGATTTTCCTTATCAAATTGACTTCCACCTTGAACTGCTCACCTCCTGGCTATCCCCAGCTGAGTGCAGTGGATGGGAGTTGTAATTCAAAATGGCTGCAGTGCACCAGGTTAGTGCAGGTTGGTTTAGTCTGGAAGCAGCTATCTAAAGCCACAGAGATATTTCACACTCTGCTACTTGGTATCATTTTAATTGCTAGTGCCACATATTGAACCTGCATTGTGGATACATAAGGGCTCACCCACTCACTTCGCTAGAAAGGATAGCTCTCTATGAGCATAGAGATGCATGAATGGAAGTATGCAGATACACTTTCAACAAGTGAATGAGAAAGTCTATGATCCATCCAAAGTAGACCCACAGGCACCAGATTGCTCAAAGCCAATGCCCATGAATGTTTGTGGTTGTTGTTGTTTTATACCCCGCTGTCAGGGAACTGCCATCATGGAAGCTTGTTGTGCAGTGGCTGCTTCTTGTGAAATCTATTGCACAAGAATCTTTGGTAATGCACTTGTGTTTTCCTTTGCAAAACAATGTTTCACCAGCAGAACAAGGATATCTTTACACTGGATATTCCCATTGGCCTCAAAATGGAGATTACAGACCGGGCAGATGAGTCTCTGCTAGGTACTGCAGGTCTCAGGTTGCTCCTAGGTTTCTGGGGGAAAGAATAAATATCTGATCCCTATTTCAAGGGGCGTAAAGTCTAGTATTTATCCAGATCTCTCACCAGCCTTAAGTGAAATGCACTGGTTCCTGATTAGGCAGAAATTAGTCAGAAGCAGTGTGTGTATCTTATTTTCTGACATAAACAGGCATGCGATATCCCAACAGGGTTAACCACCATTAAAAAAAGATGGTTTATACATATGGCCAAATAGAAATTAAAACACATTGAAAATAGAGCCTTCGCTGTTGCATGGGGAGGCATAATTTGCATTGGATTCCCTAATACCAGCAAATTACACAGCCTTGCCACCAAGAAATGTGTTTGCAAGTTCCATGGGGATGCAGCATGCTGTTTAGATTAAAGGAAACCTGGTGCAGAAATAATGACATTCTCAATGGCTCGTCAACTGGACTACAAGCCAGCTATTGGGCGGGGGGAGCATCTAAAGATGGCACTTTGGAAGTGAAACAAAGGCTAATTAACTGAAAGCTGCTTAGCCAAATTAAGGTAACTCCGGCCATTGTGGAAAGGCATTTATATCCCCTTTAACAATTGCATAATTATTCCATTCCCTCATTAACCAGGCATATAAGAGCCAATTAGCACCAATTAAACAGATGTGTATACACTTAAGTTCAATTATTTATTTAATTAAGAGTCACTGGCAACATGGTATATGCTATCATTTAAATGAAAGAAGCCTCTTTATATGCATGCAAAGGCTATTGGTGATGGTGTTTTATAAAGTTTACTGAAGATGTGTTAAGAATGAGGAAGTAGTACCTGCTCAGGGATTAAGGGGTTGGAAAGAACAGAAGATTGGGTGAGGTACACTCAAATGCTGCTGCTGAAACTTGATAGATATCTGGTACAGTATACCACACACATAATCTCAGTTTTGTGTGTGTCCAAAATATAATGAAGATATAGGTTCAGGTAGTTGGTCTGACGCAGACCCGTGTTGGTCTGACGCAGTCGAAATAAATAAAAAATTGTCCAGCAGCACCTTAGAGACCAACTAAGTTTCTTCTGGGTATAAGCTTTCATGTGCATGCACACTTCTTCAGAAACACTGAAACAGAAGTTCTTTTTCACCCACTGGTATTCCTTGAACAGCTGTCTCCCCACAATTTTGTGTATCACCTTGTGAAACACATGTCAACAATCATGTATCTCAGCTTGGTCATTGATATCATACCCTCCTTGTAATCTGCTCTGCTTCTCTTTTCTCCCCACCCAGGGTGGCCCTGTCCTCTGCCTGCCCCTCAGAGATGGTGTGTCATGCAGAGCTGGGCCTCGGTGGCAGCATGCTGTCCTCCTCACTCACTGTCCAGCAGCCCCTACTAGCTGGCAGCAGTGGCCATGGAAAGGCAATGGAATGCTCCCTTTGCCACTGCTCAGGATAAGTGGAGGCTCATCCTCACCCCTGAGCTTATGCTGATAAACCCAAATATAGGATTAATATTTTTTGGGGGGGAGTTGATCACTGGGTTTCTGGAAAAAGAGGACATCCTGGAGAGTTACTGGAGAGCAAGCGTGGTAAAATGGGCAGGCAGTAATGCGCATTCTTCTCTCCCACACCTCCAGGCTCTTCATGCCCTGGCTCTCTCTGGCTGAATTCACATGGTCTTTGCTTCTGAAGTGGAACCATGGTTTTATGCATGGGAAATTCCACCCTGACTGAAATCCTAGAGAGTCGCTGACGGTCTGTGTAGACAACACTGAGCAAGATGGACCAATGGGTCTGACTCAATATAAAGCAGCTTCCTAGGTTTGTATTCACTAGCTGGGTGCAGAATTGCATGTTGGTTGAAGGCCTCTAAATTTTTGGACATTCCACTGTAGCATATACACTTTTAACAAGGTGGAACACACATCTTTAAACAAACTGAATATTTGGCTTTTATATTACAAAATTATGGCTTCAGGCCTGTCTTTGTGATTTCAGATGCGATTCTACGCCCCCCTCCCTTGATTTGCTTTAGCACTTATTTAAACCTCAAAAGAAAAAAAATCAAAGCACTTCTCTAAATCAAATGACAATGGAAAGAAATCTTGACTTCAATTAAGCTTTCAAAATATGCTATTATGTTGCTACAAAAAAGTCTCTTAACTGTCTTCTTCCACAAAAATAAATAAATAAATATATATATATATTTAAAATGTGCCAGTTCCAAATGAGGGCACTTAAGAGGAGAAGTATATAACCAAACTAATGTCATTTAGCTTTATTTTCATGTGGGTAGGAAGCTATGACTGCTCATTACTGCTGATGAAAAAAAGAAAAGAAGAAATAGGATGGAAGAACTCTGTCCTCCAGCTAAAACCTTGAAAATCCCATAAAAAGGTTCATGCATTCATGCA
The DNA here is from genome assembly GCF_964234715.1 of Podarcis melisellensis. Classification (NCBI taxonomy): domain Eukaryota; kingdom Metazoa; phylum Chordata; class Lepidosauria; order Squamata; family Lacertidae; genus Podarcis; species Podarcis melisellensis. Next base: position 35,943,144 of record NC_138547.1, read on the forward strand.
TAATTAGTAGGGGTCATCAGATCAAACTTATTAATGGAAAGTACATTTTAATTCTCATAAACTGGATGGAGGAGTTTCAATTCTCTTTTGCATATTAGGCTGCTTAATCACACTGTACAACCTTAGCAGGGAGGATTAACTGGCAGGAGAAGATATTGGCGCACAGAATACTCCTTGTCAGGAAAATTCACTTCTTCCCACAGACTCTGTGTCCCCTTTTTTCAGATAATATAACTGTTCCAGGGGTTGAATAATTCAAGATCCTCATACAAGCAAACCTGCTACCTCTCCACACACCAAACCTCAGTGATCTAACCCACTCAGCTTACATAGAACTAATACATCAGATAAGGAACTTAGGGAACAGCTTTAGGGGCAAACATTAAGGGTGGAAAGAAGCTCTGCTAATATTATTGCTAATGGTGAGATCCACCTGCGTGAAACTGAAGAACGTCCTCTCAGTTTCTATTTCCCCAAATAGAGATAATTTTGCACATAGCTCTAGATCCTGCCAGATGACATCATTATGGAAAGTGCTCCCATTCAACTAGATTCATAGTTTACTGGCACCTCAACTGTAAATCCAAGATCTCTGCTAATGGATATTCTTACCCAAGCAAACGTGACATTCTCAGTTCCTTGCATGAGAATGTTTCCATTAATGTCTCAGCATCTTATCAGTCTAGAAAGTACTTCACCAGTTCCAGCCCACACCTCTGAGGCCAACTTTTGAGCCCAGACATTCCCGAAACTTCTCATTCCCACACCCCAGTACTCCCTTCACACTGCAACATAGAAATGGTTGCACAAAAGCTATCCATTGGAAGTAGGGGCCAGGGCTAGCACTAGAAAAATAGAAATACACGGTTATAGAAGTGGTCCATCAGTCAACAAAGTCCCATGATTCCTGGATGGTTGCAATGCAAATTTGCAACTGTACAAAGAAAACTCTTGTTTGAACACAGATTTCAGGAGAGAGGAAACATAGGAAAACAAGGTTGTAGAAAATATCCTGTGACCTGTTTTTCCCCATTTTCATAACATCAATCAGCCTCTATGGACCCGAAATTAAATCCTATATTGGCATCACTTTTGGTGAAAATGAAAGGAAATAATACTATCAGAGGCAGAATGCTTCAGTGTGATTGCTGATGAGTAAGATTCTGTGTGCATATTACACATTGGCTGCCACTTTGCTATTGCAAAGTTCAAGGTTTTATTAGTAAATAAAGCCATTACAGTGGTACCTCGGGTTACATACACTTCAGGTTACATATGCTTCAGGTTACAGATTCCGCTAACCCAGAAATAGTACCTCAGGTTAAGAACTTTGCTTCAGGATGAGAACAGAAATCGTTCTCCAGCAGCGGGAGGCCCCATTAGCTAAAGTGGTACTTCAGGTTAAGAACAGTTTCAGGTTAAGAACGGACCTCCGGAACGAATTAAGTACATAACCAGAGGTACCACTGTAACGCTTTAGGACCAGTTTACTTATGGTATCACCTTGTCTCATTTACAAGCACCACATAAAGTTTGTTCTGCATTTGCAGAAAGTCATTATTTTAGTCTGGCGGCACTTCCTTGCCTATTGACATTAGGCAGCCACACCCAATATACTGTTTTAGATGTCTGCTGAATACTAAAATATTTCATGAAGCCTACCCAAATATAATTTAGTTATCTATACTTGTTTCAAAAGCTGTGCAGATTTTATCTGGGGGGGGGTTAATGCATGTATGTATATATTCTTTGGTGGGTTTTAGCTGTGATTTACTCAGGTTGTATTATGAAAACTTTTTAGCTCTTTGACTAAGTGGTTTGGAAATATATATAAATCAATAAACAGCAACAAAGAAGCAACATGATCAGAAAGCAGTGAGACCTAGGCATAATGCACTTTGCTCTGCATAAAGCACTAAGTAAGCTAGCAGCTGTCCCTCTCCATCCCTCCAAAATTCTATAAAAAGCCTTTGATAGGGTTGAGTGGAAATACAAAATTGCTTAGGCATTTAATTGTGGTGATTTTCCTTTAAGAAATCAATAGTATCAATGAGTAAACTGCTTTCCTCTTTTTCTGTAACTTGTAGAATAAGAGATGGTTGGCAATTGTTCTGCTTTTCTTGAAAGTTCTATGGAACCATTTGTGATGGAAGACAAAACAAAACAAAAATGTACAGTGGTGCCCTGCAAGACGAACGCCTTGCAAGACTGAAAACCCGCTAGACGAAAGGGTTTTCCATTTTGGAGGCGCTTCGCAAAACAAATTTCTTTATGGGCTTGCTTTGCAAGACGAAAATGTCTTGCGAGTTCCTGCGGGTTTTCCCCCCTTCCCCCCCTTTTCCTAAGCCGCTAAGCCGCTTATCAGCTGATCTGCTGATAAGCCGCTTAACAGCTGATCGCTAAAAGCCACAATAGCGCTAATCCGCTAAGCTGTCAATGGGCTTGCTTCACAAGACGAAAAAACCGCTATACGAAGAGCCTCACGGAACGGATTAATTTCGTCTTGCGAGGCACCACTGTATGTGTAATGTATAAAATTCAGCATCCTGAAAGGCAATCTACTAAAGTGTATATTTCTTGGTAAATAAAATGTCTGAAATTGTGGCAATAAACTAAACTAGAAGCTATTCTGCAATATAATATGCTCAGTCAATTCTAATGCACTGTCATTGTCTCAGACCCTGAGTCCTTGGAATCCTTCAGCAGGCAGAGCTAATTTCTGACCCATACTAAGTAGACCCACAAACATCAAATTCTACATTCAACTGTCCAAATTCAAATCTGAGTAATATACTGTCTCCTTTGAGAATCAAGGAGGCTGTGCAGAGCTTCCACTGACAAAGTCCCTGGAGCCCAAAATATTGCTTCCTACAAGGAGACAATGAATGAACCAAAGAAACCATATTTTAACTGGTATGTTGTAGCACCCAGAAAACAGTGTACTGATTCTCCATGATTGACTACACAGCTATGGCCTAAGGTCCCATGACAAGTTACAACAATTAAAATGTAATATTAAAAACAGTTCAAAACAATTTAGAAACACATAAATAAGGTGGGTCCTAAAAAAATACACCTCAAATGTCAAAATTTAGGATAAAGTTGCATCAAGGAGTGCTGAGGCAACTAGTCCTTCCTGCTCTCAGCTAAAGGATTGCTGTCCATGGTCCTTGGTCAAACATTTTGAGCCTGCTTCCTTATCTGACATCACTCCAGCAAGAAGCTTGCTCAGTCCTAGCCATCTTGTTTGGGCTGTTCTCTTGGTGATAGAGATTGCTAATGATCAGGACATGAACTAGGCTACCTGTTAAGATACTTGGAATATATGCTGATAATAATTATAATATCCTGTTTAAGGACAATTACCCTTCATCACTGGTATAGTACTGAGGTCTTGCTTTTAGGCTTCACACAGGCATCTGGTTGGCCACTTTGAGAAGAGGATGCTGGACTAGATGGGCCATTGATCCGATCCATCATGATTTCATCACTTATGTTCTACCCAGAGGTGACTCAAGAAGTTGCAATGAATAGCAGGTGCTCCCTGAAAACATTTCCCCTAGGATTTGTAGTCATTGTATATATGTATTTCATGCATATCATAAAGCCTATTCTCTTCATAACTATATTTGTCACATACGTCTGCCCCCATTGGCTACTGGCTATTCTCAGAGGTCACATCCCTCTGAACGCTAGATGCTGAGCATCACATGTGGGCATAACCCTCCAACATTCCTCTGATGCAAATGGGGACATCCTATGGAAAAGTGGGGCATTCCAGGATCAAAGCAGAAACCAGGACGGCTTTTCTAAATCAGGGACTTCCCTGGAAAATAGGGACACCTGGAGGGTCTGTGTGGGGTTCTGCTTGTGGGTTTCTCATAGGTCTCTGCTTGGCCACTGTGGGAAAAGAATGCTGGGGAATATGAGTGTTTAGACTGACCCAGCAGGGCTCTTCTTATATTCATATGTTTAAACTAATGTTTGCTTTTCTGGAGTTAGCCCTTCTAACATGGTGTAATCTTTTATGTGCAAAATAAATGTCGTAAAGATGAAATTTTTTGCTGAAAATAAACTCATTCCAAAAATACCACTGACCTTATCAGGGGAGGGAAAGTAATCTGTATGGAAGGAGATTGTCTTTTGATTTATCTGGGATTTAAAATAAAACACCATGAATAAATAATAAAATTGCATATGACAGAAAGGGCCACGATAGCTATTCTTTCCCATTCGAAGTAGTAGCAAATTACCAGTATTATCTTTTTTTAAAAGCCTAAGGGATATAGATATTGGCAATTCCATATAAAATGTCTTATTTGAAGAGCCATGGAATAAACATAGAAAAAAAGCTTCCAGCAGATATGTTGCCACTACCACAATGTGGATTTAGCCTATATTTCTACACTTAGAATGCAATCCTATACCCACTTACTTGGAAGCAAGCCCCGATGAAGACAATGAGCTTTGATTCTTAACAGGATTAAAATGTTAGGAACCAAGTCAGCATTAGTCAATGTATCTTAGTGCAGCCTACACTGACTGGCAGCAGCTTTCCAGGGTTCCAGAGAGGGATCTTCCCCAGTGCTTACTGAAGATACCAGGGATTGAAACTGGGAACTCCTGTATGCAAAAGAGAAGATTTACCACAAATGGAGAAAGCTTTACCCAGCTTACTGATTCAGCAATAAGCCCTGTTAAAAATGTAGGAATTATTTCTCAATAAACATGCATGGGATTGCTTCATTAGACCAGTGCCTCTGTTATTTTGGAAAATACACAACTGAGATTATTCTCAGGATTCCACCCACCCCCCTGCAGAATCCTAATTTCCTTTATATATCTAATTAGACTTTTCTTTTACCAAAAGGGGAAAAGAACTGACTATGGAGGTAGATAAAATGATGCCATCTCAAAATATTGTACTCTTATTTAGATAGGCAATATACTATAATTTGTTTTAAAGATGACTAGTTATTAAATGGTATTTTGGAACCAAATAAATGCTTTAAAGACATTTCAAGCTAATAATACAATAAGCTGGTTTTCTGCTGAAAATAAAGGTGATCTTGTCTTAAGGTGCATTGGAATCATAGGCTTTTTTGGGAAATCATAATGGAAACTACTAATGAAATGTTAAATATTCATCTACTTGTTGATCATTTTTGTGTCTACTGAATTATGTAAAAACTGACACTTTTACGTGGTCACATGAACCCTTGATTTATGCTCTAGCAGCACAGTTAATTTTCACAATACATTGTAAGAAAGTAAAAAAATAAACCGTTCAAAACTGAATCACTTAGAAAATGTTGAGACTCATTTATTTCATGGCCTTACTGGGCTTATCATATGGAATACATAGGCTTCACTTGCACAACATGTAGCTGTAGATCTGGATGTTGTTAGCAACTTTTGTTGATATATTTGATTATTTTTGTGTTATTCCTTTTTCTAACATTAAGATGCATAAAAGGGTCATAATTTTTAAATACTTTTTTTAAAAAAAAAAGAGGAAAGAGAAAGCAGGATGTTTGACAGCCTTCGGATCCCCCGGATGAATGAAATGTGAAAGGTAGTAATTAGACTGGTAATTATTCAGACTTCAGTCTCTTATGTTTTCTATTTCCTCCATTTCTGGGCAGCTGGAGCAATGACTCATTAATAATAATAAAGTCATTTAACCCTGCAGCCACATTAGGAGAAGAATGGTGCCATTTGTCATCCAACATGAATGGAACAATCATTGTGTGTGTGAGTGCGTGTGTAAGAGAGAGAGAGAGAGAGAGCACTGTTTCATATTCATGGCAAAGGATAAAAAGGACACTTGGCACTTATTGTTAACATGACATCCCAATCTGCTTCTTAATTATCAATAAACATAAGGGGACAGCAAATGGCATACGGGGCACTGCTAATGGGGTATTATCCGGAGGTGACATTTCTGTAATTGATTTACAGCCACCCTATATGAACACAATAGTTTGTATTTTCTGCTGGTGAAACTATCAAATGCATACTATGCAAATCTTTGATAAGCGACAAATCACACGTTCCAACTGAACATGATTTTTTTTCCATGGGTGAACGAACCCTGCTCACTGAAATTCATGCAGCTTTTGTTTTGTGGATTTCTTTTTTTTTAAAAAATGAAAGATTCACATTTAAATTGTACACATTTTGTATGCTTTTTGAATGTATTGTTCCCCTAAACACTATTCTTCTCCCAGAACCTTTGGCTAATTATACTATCTATGGCCTTTTAATAGTGGTGTTATTGTTTATGTTTGCCACTATGTCATTTATTCTTGCATTTTTATGTTGCAAAGCACCCCGTGATCCTTGGACAAAGGGTGGAATAGAAATCATTATGACCATCATCATCTACACATTTTCTACAGCTTTTTGCCAACAGACATTCGTGTGCATTTTAAAAAAAAGTGCATTGCAAAATTCAGAAAAGTGCATAATTTGAATGACACCCGCATTCCAAGCCGCATCTAAGTCTAGGACCGTCAGGATGCTGCCAGCGGCTCCCAGCTGGTTGCCCAGGAAAGTATAAAGCCAATGAAGTTTCTTAGAGTCCTTTTTTATTTACAATTTTTACAGAGAGAGGCTATAGAACGCAGCCTCTCAGATAACGGCATTGTCCTGAGTCAATCTCCACCCTCCATCTCTCCCCCTTCCTCATTTGTCATCATCATCACCACCTCCATAGGTGCTGCTATGTGCCCTCTGTCTTCAAGCTCTTTGCTCTCCTACCTTTAAGGCTTGCCAGGTTCTGGGAGATGGTGGGTCTGGAATGCTTTCTAATGACGTGTCAGCCAGCTGCTGCTCCTGCTCTCCCATTATTTCCCAGCTTCTCCCTTCATCTGCCTCAGAGATGTGACCTCCCTGTTGTAAATCTATCCTGTCTTTCTCTTCCTGTTCCCTGAAAGGGTCAGGATAGGGAGGCAGTCTCCACCGTTCTTCCTCCTCTGCCCAGTCCCTGACAAGGACTGACAAATTAATTCAGTTCACTTTAAAATGTGGACAAAACAAATGTCTCTTTCATTTCTAACCACAACTGTTTATTCTTGTCTATGGGCCTTGGTGAAGGACAGGGGAGAATTTTGATTTGGTTTGCATTTTAATGTAAACCTACCTAAATCACATTTGCTGAAAAAAAATTCAATCTGAAACACAGATTGAATATTTGAATCACAATGAAACACACTTCTCTGAATTTGGTGACGCAGTTCTCCACCTAAATGTGTATATTAGTGTGAATAAAATGCATATATTAGTGAAAATACATACAACAATGTATTATATCAGGGCCATTGCTTAGCCCCAAATGTGCATATTATGCAAAATCTCATACAACACTGATATGGAAATGTGGAGGTCTGAATTTAAGATTAGAAAAATTAGAAACTGAAACTGAAATTGACAGATTCATCCATCTGTAGCCTTGATACAATTAAATCAATAATAGCTAAGGAACATAACAAAAGGAATATCTCTGGCTATGTGGTAGAAAGGGGGTTTAAATGAGTCTTTTGCTTATATCCTTGTCTGTCTGTTTGGTTGTAAGTCACTTTGGGTTGCCCTGGGCAAGATAAAGTAGCTAACAAATTCAATAAATAATAATATTATTTGAGTGAGTATTTGAATTGCATAAAAGGGGAAGATTCTGTAAAAGTCTTTGCTGCTATTTACATTGAAGGGACAGGAGCTAACAAGCCTTTGTCCCAACTTGCATATGATGGGTGGAGCCAAAGTTTCAGGCCTTTTTCCATACAAGTATTGCCTGCATTCTAGTTATCTCTTACTTCAACTACAATAAGTCACTGGCTTTTCATCCTCTAATCACTGACATTCTCTTTCAGCTCTATTCAGCTGCGAATTTGTATGCCTTCTCATCACAGAAATTGTTATACTGAGACAAGAGAATGGTCTGCCAGCCTCATTGTACTGTCTTTCAACAGCACTCAGTGATCCATCCAAGAGAAATCCAAAATGCAGACAGAATTGGTGATATCCTCTCCTCAAGTCTCTGTACATTATGACTATCAATGGCTACTAGCCATGATGGTTATATTCCACCTCCACTAATAGAGGCAGAATGCCTCTGAATACCATAATGATACTGGGTCCTTGCCTAATCTCAGCTGCTAATTAATTCCAAAGGGCAGGCACGGCAACACTAAAACCCCTGTTTTTAGTCCAAATTAAGCATACTTCTGGGGCATGCGCCATCTGAGGAGTGCAGCTGCCAGGCAGGAATATATGTGGTGAGGTGGTCACTTACATTATTATATCTCTGGCTGTTGGTGTGCCTTTGGGTATACATTTTGTCTGTTTGCAGCTTCCAGATTCAGAGGCTATGCGTAGCACTTTTGCTGGGGAGCAACAGCAGGGAAAAGGATATCATTTTCATGTCCTACTTTTGAGTTCCTCAGTGGCATCTTGTTGGCCACTGTGAAAAATACGTTGCTGGACTATTTAGTTTGATTGTATAGGGCTCTTCTTATGTCTTTATGAATCTATACTGTGGCCATTTTAAGAAGCGATGGAAGCAAATATCATCTGAAATTAAATTTCATGGAATATTTCAAGAATCCTCCTTAGACAATATTAAATTTAAGGTTGGGAGCCTTTAGAATTGGTAGGATCCATCACTATCCACAGATTCAGTTGCTAGGGACACCAGGCAAGGATTCTGAACAGCAACGCTTTCATGAAATCTTAGGGAGCTAAACCCCATTTCCTATATAGGGTCTAGCATTGGGCCCTATGCCTCAATGCTACACTCTTAACCATTATACACTTGCCAAGATGATTGTGTCACTCAGTATTTCATATGGATACCTTACAGGATACCTTACAAAGGCAAAATAAATGTAATAGTTAAAAAAAGTAATGTTAATTGTTCTCTGCGATAATGGTCTCTTGACTAAATAACGGCACTTCTACAGTATCATGAGAGTCTATTCATTTATCTTGGTAAAATGAGAAATGTTACACTTATTCAGCATTTAACCTAATTAAGAACATCTATTATCCCTAATACTCTTTAAAAGTAGTTAGGGCCTAACAGTCTGAACAGACTTATTGGATGTTATAATAGGCTTAGAGAATATAGTTAATGCAGGCTTTCCTGATAATTCACACTGACTTAATTTATGAATGGTACAATTTGAGAACATGGATTGTCCTGTTCTCTCCACTCTAGTCTCATTCTCTCTCTCTGCCCATGTCATTTTTGAGAGAAGAGACTCACTTCTCACTTTAATGTTTTGGGAACAGTCATGTTGTCATCATCAATTTCTTTCTCCTTTTGAATGGTTTTACAGACCACTTAGGTTGGACCTAGACATCAAAATCATAGCGAGATGTCACACATTAATGGTCGGTAATTTTCCCTGCATATCTTCCTTATCATGTTTCTTTGGCAGCAAGCGGAAAAGTTAGCAGCATGATGTTATTGTCTCACTGGTGAGTTTTCAGCAGGCATAACTGAAAGGATGGATATAACTAGATATGGGAGAACTGATTTCAGTGACAGTCCCATGCCTTCCATAACAGATATGTTTGCTTGCATAGATACCACTGAATCAACTGGGATGCTTACCATATGGTAGTATAAGAAAGTGATTAAGAAGGCAGGAGAGGCCAACAGGGTGGGATGCTGCTTTGCAGCTGGACGTCCAGCAGCAATGGCACTGCTGGTTACTGGGATAGTGCAAGGGCAAGGCAGGGTGGTGTCATAGGCAGTGAGGTTGGTCTGGTGGAGCCAATTCAGCACTTCCACCAGTGCATAGAGCCTGTTCTAACCTCACCATTCTTCTGCTCTGCCATGTTCCAATAAGTGGCAGTGATTCTACTGCCAAAAGACTTGTTCCACAGTGTGTTCAATTCCAGCAGCCAGGAGGGAAATGCTGCTTCCCAGAGACAATTATTTGAACTACGGCACAAGCTGAATCCTCCTTCCATCGGGCACTGGTGGGCAGTAAGGAAATTTTACCATCAAGAAAGAAAGATGCATTGGTGGGCAGTAGGTATAAAAAGGTTGACTACCCCTGGTGTAGACAGTACTGAGCTAGATGGACCAACAGCTTGACTGAGTTTAACATGGCTTTCTATGTTTTTATTTGATTATTTATAGCCATCACAGAGGAAAAACAGCTAATTTGAACTGAGAGCAGTGCTTCCAGATAGGTCACTGGGGTGATCCCAGCAAATTGTATCACTGGTTATAGTCTCTGTATATGCATGAACAGTTTTAGTGAAAACAAAATGGCTGGGGGTGGGTGTTCACTGGAAGGTGCTAAACATTAGTATAATTTATTTTCAAAAGCACTCCAATTTTCTGCTGTTGCGACAAAGGTGTTTCAAGTATGACAACGCTTAAAAACAAATTCAGTAAATATGAGTCAATGGACATATCATAAATTGGATGGCATTAAGATTACATTCAAATGCACCATACCAAACAATTTATAAAACGTGTTTTTTATATAAAGGGGTTTAAAGGTATTTTAATATCATAGGGCCTCAACACAAACATATATATTTTACATTTTCCTTTCAAAAATGTATTTAAACTCCAGCAGTGTATGAAAGTTATACTCATAAAATCAAGAAAGTATCTGTCACATATCCTCATTTTACCCTTCAGATCCAGAAAGTTTCCATTTCAATAACCTGCACTTATACTTTCCAAACTCAGTAGTGGCTAGTACCAATTGTTGTTCGCAGGGTGGATCACAATGAGCTCATACAGAAGATGGGGCCAGAACCAATGATAGCTGGAGCCAACTAATTCTAGCTTTGCCCTGATCCTCTTCCCTATTGAGTTATACAAGGGCAACACTGAGGCTAAGGAGAAGGAAGCTGACAGGCTTTGCCATTCCCTGGACTCGTTATTATGTAGGAAGGCAAGCCAGTGGCTGAGGGCAGACAGAGGTTGGTGGGGCAGATCCCCATTCACCATAATAAACCAGCCTCAACTGCCTACATACAGCTTATTTATCTACAAGTACTAAGGGGGGGGATGTTTCCTAAGTAGTTTTCTTTCCCTCCCTCTTTTTATAACAATGTACACAATTCCCATTGCAAAAATATCCCTGTATGGACATACCACTAACAATGCTTGTGATTGTTGCAGTTTTGTACTCTTTTGATGACTTTAAATAATAATAAAAAATAAATCATTAAAAGAGGAGGGCTTTCAGTGCTGCTGAAAATGTTTGCAAGAAAGAAAACAGAAAGAAAAGGAACCATCTTTTCAGCTAAGGCTTCTTTCAAATACTTCAGAAGTCAAAGTTATAATGGGTGAAACTGAATGCACACAAAACATCAAGCCCTATCCTGGTATCTCTGCATCCTCCTTGCCTCAAAGGCTGAGAGCACCTCTACCAAAAAAACCTGATTAATCGCAATATGTGTGTTTTTCTGTAAATGTAACGTTTCACCCTATCCTATAAATAAAAATCAGTAATCTGAATTTCAGTTCTATTTGTATAAAATGTAAATGAGACACGGGGATGCAATACCATTGCAATTTTTCTCTTTATAAATTGCTGCCATGTGTATTACATGAACTCAGTGTGAACTTCAATATTATGGAGGTTTAAACTGCTATTTAGTACAAACAACTGCATCTAAATGTATAATCCAATTCCCCCCCAGAATAAATTTGTATAAAAGGGAGGGGGGACAAAAAAAAACACTACAAACATAAATATGCTTTAATACATTCATAACCAAACTGACAGTCTCATACATGAGTTGATGTTCATTATTAGGTACCAAATGGGTAAATAAATAAATAAAGCTAAATTTGGGGAGATTTGTTTCTGTTGAAACATCAGTCTAGAATTTCTTAAGGAAAGAGGTCTAGTCAAACTGACAAAACAGAAATCTTATGAGCACTGCAATTTTCACATCAATATGAGGTAAAATGTTTTGAATGACTGTCATTTTTACCCAGTTTGATAAAGAAAATTACCCCCAAATGGGTGATAATTTAAACAGAGATAATCCAGATTCCATTGTGTTTCAATCATACATAAGAGAGATACAGCAGTCTGTGTGTATACCTGTAAGTAATATATATTTCTGTTTAGTAGTGACTTTAAAGGGGGGGAAAGGATGGTTATTTGGTGTTTCTCCAAGGCACTTTTGAAGATCTGTTGAATAATGTAAAAATGTCACTTGTAATGGTGGTTTTCTCCAATAAGCCCTGGGCAGCCACATGCCACCATTTTAATTTCCAGCATTGCCCATACATAATGTCTGTCCACAACATTGTGGCAAATTGAAATGGGGACTCCATCAGAGGGCGGATGGCTCTGCCAGGACCCCTTAGTGATATAGCTCCCCATCAGTGAGTAAACCATCCTAGGCCCCATCTGCCCATATCAAAGAGCTATCACACAACTTTAAACAGTCATAGTGTCCCACAAAGTATCCTGGGAACTGACGTTTGTTAGGGGTGTCCCCTCACAGAGCCACACTTTTCAGAGTTACCTCAAGAGATGCATTTATTGTTAAACGATTGTGAGAAGTGAAGCTCTGTGATGGGAATAGAGGTCTCCTAACAACTCTCAGCACCCTGTACAAACCACAGTCCCCCTAATTCTTTGGAGGAAGTAATGACAGTTTAAAGTAGTATACTATACTGCTTTAAATGTCTAGTGAAGACAGGGCTCTACTCTCATCCCTGTCTTTGGGCTTCATACATGCCAGACCAGAATCTGGTAGCAGACTAAATCTGCAAAATTAAATTTATTTTTTTAAAAACAAAATACTTGTCTATTCCCAACTCTAATATAAAGGTTAAAGTAGTAAATACAGATTCGATGTTCATTAAGAATTCACCCATCTGCTGTGGTGCTGCCCACCACTGTGGTCCTTGAATTCATCCATCTTCCACCTCAAAAATGTCATTAATATGCTTAGCGTTAATTCATTCTAGTTCCAATGCTTCAATTCAGGTTCATGTTAGCAGAATATATTCATCACAAATGATGAGACTTGAAAAGGCAGATTTAGATTCTGACAGAGAATAATTTATCATGGGCAGGAAAGAAGCTTCCCACCAACTGGGCTATTTGAAAGTTGCAAGATGAAAATATACCAACAGGAGAAACTATGCAAAGTGGGGTGGGGGTGAGAGAGAGAAAAGGAAAATCTAGGGGAGACTGCTATCAGGTTTGGCCTTCTCAAATGAAAGAAACACAATTCCAGGAAAAAATGTATTTTCTTCTCCTCTGCTGTATGCTTCTGCAGATCCGTGAAAAGACATTTGACCCCGAGGTTCTGAATGGAGTGTAAATGGAGAAAATAGGGTTGAAATCCCCAAGCAAAAGAGTTATATAGAGCAATCATCCATTTCCCAAAGGTCTGAGAGTTTGTGAGCAGGGTAAGAGTTAGAAAATCAGAATAGGAAGCACATACCACCAGCTCCAGAAGACAACACACCAACAACAACCTATAAAAGTGACTGTCTCTACTCAGCCATCGTAGCTGATACAGTGGTACCTCTGGATGCGAATGGGATCCATTCCGGAGCCCCGTTCGCATCCAGAAGCGAATACAACCCACATCTGCATGTCTGCGCATGCGCGGGTCATGATTCGCCGTTTCTGTGCATGCGCGTGCCATTATTTTGACCATCTGCGCATGCGCGAGCGGCAAAACCCGGAAGTAGCACACTCCATTACTTCTGGGTCTCTGAAGCGCATAACCCGAAAATGCTTATCCTGAAGCTACTTCAACCCGAGGTATGACTATGACTGTACTTCAAGACCAGCATCAAGTGTGGGTATTTGTGGGGAAAAGATCAAATCCCACAACCCATCTGATGGGCTGTGACTGACCCCTGGGGCCCTCTTTGTTCTCTTCCCTTCCTTGTTGTCAATGCCCCAGGAACAATCAGAATGAACTTCTGGTGATTAGGAATGTTGGAGAAAACAGAAATGGGAGCAGAAATTTCTGGTGTTTACTTATTTGTTCAATGGCCAGGACAATCCAGTAAATACCATGGTAATCACTGTGCACAAAAGATAATATAATTAATTATTTTCTCACACCCCTTTTGCACTGGGTTTCCCTTACATTGAAATGCATGAGGTGGAATTACATAATGACAATATAATTTATTTTGCCCCACAAATCTCAGAAATCACTGGGAAGAGGGATTGGTTAAGCTACCCTGAAAACTGCCGCTCTATGAGGGCAATAGCGTGTCTCCTAATGACTCTCCACACAAGAGGTTTTTTTCAGCCTGAACTCACCGGAACTCAGTTCTGGCACCTCTCAGGTGGGCACCATTGCCATTATAAGCGAACAAGGGAAGCATTCATGGTGTGTTCTTTTTTTAAAAAAGCACTGCTCAGCACCCTTCACAAACTACACGTCTCATGATTCTTTGGCAGAATCTATCACTGTTTAAAGTGATATGATGCTATTTTAAATGTGCAGCTCACATGGGGCAGAAATCTGAAGCACCAACTGCCATACCACACTGACTTTTCATCACTGTTTAAACATTTTCCTGCTGCCTTGATTACATTTTAGAAAAGTGAGGCAAACATTCTAGAAATAAAATCATAAAGAAAATAATGTTCAGTCCCAGACTCGTGTGCTATTTGCTGAATTCTTGCATCAGCTCGTTTGCTTTCAGAACAGCAGCTCTTGTTTTCAACCAATCTCTCTCAGAAAGCAACACAATGCAGAGTAGAGACTCCATACTAAATGGGTTTGGGCTAAATTAAAGAGACCCTTGAACTGCAACAATCAATGCCTTTCATTGATTTTAAGCTTTTGTCTATTTGTAATTGACACGCTAACAAGCCCAAGTTGCCTTTCACAGTCATTAATAATCCTATAAATGAAGCTGGAAGTCTAATCCTCTCTTTGCACCCCCCTAACAAATACCCATCTTAACCGTAAAGAGTTAATCAATTACTTTAATAAAGGTCATTTTAAGAAAAAAAAGACTCAAGTAAATGAGTTGAGATGAGAAGATATTGGGAGCAGACCTCAGTGTACTCTCAGCAATATTACCCACCTCAACTTAATTAAAGTCAATGACTTAATAAAGTTCTTAGTTAGTAAACCAATATCCAAATTTCTCCTTTAATTTTAATGAACTTGTTTGCAGTCTGTTGTTCTGCCAACAAGATCAAAACATATTAAGTCCTAGTTTACATTGTCAAGTGCAAGGCGGGGGCGGGGTTGCGGGTAGGAGAAAAGAAGAGGAAGAGCCGATGGTCTAGACAAATGAGACAAGCTTTCTTTTAATAACCAACAGGCACCAATTGTTCAAGTGAAATCATTGTTCTATTTGCTGCAAAAACAAAACAGCCATAAAGGCCTTATCCAGGCATGATTCAGGGCATAGCTGTTGTTGTTGCTGCTTTCTATATTCAAATCAGCTGACAGAATTAAGCTAATGCATGACTGCATTGCAATGTGTGAATCAGAACAATTTAGAGTGCAGCTCTCTGAAATCTGAAATACATAATCAAATGAGCATAAGAAGACCTTGCTAGATCAGGCCAATGGTCCATCTGGTCCAGCATCTTTTCCTCACAGTGGTCAACTAGGAAACATCAAGCTAGACTAACCACAAGAGCACTCACCCCTTCTGTGGCTTCCAGCAATTGTTATTCAGAAGCATTATTGCCTTGACTGTGGAATCAGCTCATACCCACCATGTTGGCTATAAGGAGTGAGATTAGTTGATTTGTGAATAGATGCATGTGCATTGCATATATGAATATTCCCCTAGTGAAAAAAGACTATGTATATACAAAAACTAGGATGCCAGGGGAAAGGGTATCTAGCTTCTCCCCAATATGAGAATGTATATGCAAAGAGGGTTGTTGTTTTAATATGGGCAATCCAGTATGCCTTGAATAATATAAGACAAATTCACATTCCAGTGCCCAGTAGAATGACCTTGTTTGATCACCCAATCACTAACGGTCCCTGTTTGAACCAATTGTTTTATTGACCAGTTCTACCACTCTTACGTTCTAATTTTGTTTTATGTCATTATGACCTATGGTCACACAATAAAAATATATAAAACTACTTTAAAAATGGAGAAGCAGAGAAGTCATGCCCCAGTAATGAAATTCTCTCCCTGGGGAGGAAATCTTGTGCAGTTTCTGACATCGGGCAAAGACCTTTTCATTTACCTGGCCCTTGTAAAATACTGCTTCAATTGTGTGTTGTTGTTGTTTTGGGGGAAAAAATGCTGCTGGCTTTTTATGGTTCTGCTGTTTCAATGTGCAACTTCAAAAATAAGAAGAAGTGTATTTGATTGTTGTTGTTTTACCTTGATCTTTTGTTTTAATTACTGTAATGTGCCCTGAGAGTTGTGTTAACACTAAAGAAGGGGGTGTAGATGGGCACATAAATTTATGAATTATGTGGTATTGTTGGGACCACTTCACTTAAGGGATCGCCTTATCCCCATAGGTGTCTACTCAATCACTTTGTGCACTTTTACAACTGCCATACAGTGTTCATTCTGCATTTGTGAGGAGTTAATACTTTAGTGTGGCAGCACCTATGCTCTGGAACACTAGGTAGGTGCCTTCATGATAATGTTTTAGTGCAAACATTATCAGTTGTTAGCATTCAATGACTCATATATTAATTAGCCATTAAGCAACCACACAGATGTACAATGCTGACTGCAGACCATCCAAGTGTCCCTGTTTTCCAGGGACAGTCCCTGATTTACAGAAGCCATCCCGGTTTCTGATTTGACCCTGAAACATCCCACTTTTCCTTCAGACATCCCTATTTTCATCAGAAAAATAATGGAGGGTATGGAGTTATCCAACCCTGAGCTGTCTGAAGGCAGTCCTGTACAGCGAATTTTGTTTAATGTTTAATGTTTTATTATGTTTTTATATATGTTGGAAGCAGCCCAGAGTTGCTGGGGCAGCCTAGTTAGATGGGTGGTGTATAAATAGTAAAATTATTATTATGGAATGGGACATCCCTATTTTCATCAGAGAAATGTTGGTGGGTAAGTGATTGCAGTGGTCCTTGTTTCCACTACCACCTTTCATGGTTTTCTGGTCAGGGCTGATCTTTCTCCCTCCACAAGAGTTGGCAGTAACTACCAGTGAACTCCTCTGATAGCTGGCACTGGCTTCAGCACTGACGTAGGGGGTCAGTTGACTTTGTACCACAGAGTCTTCCAAATTACTTTGCACTTTGCATTTCAGACCTGGGGCTTATCATGCGGTTAAGCCTAACAAGTGAAAATATCTATACAAGGCTTTGTGTACGGAACAGATAACAGCAGGGTGAGAAAGATGGGAACATTCTGTGGAATAACTGGCCATAAATTTGCTCTCTAATGAAGGGTGGAGAGAAATTGAAGAGAAAGAAGGTTTCCAAAGCCTCCCCCCATTTGTAGGTGTTTTTCCATTAACCAGCCTTTGCAAATGGACCCCATAGGGTTGGTTATTCTTATAGCTAAACCCTGACTGATTATCCACCCCATTCACTACACTCACATTACTGTGATGAAATGTACATGTTTGGGTCCCAGCATGAAGGTAGAGTCCCCACATGGTGAGTAATTCCATGCCTGCTCCAAAGCAAGAAGAGATGCATTACCCCAAAGTTAGTTAGAAGGAAGACTAGGTGCATCCTTTCTTTATAATTTTACATATAGTCATGCTTGAAAACTCCTGCAGCTTCGTTCTTGGTCTGTGCCTTTTATTTTTCACCCACCATGTTTGTTGCTGTTGTTATTGTTCTGTAGTTTGTTTAAAAATCATGATACAATTTGCTTGCTGGCAGCTTTGGCTCTAAGTGAAATATAAAATGCCATAAATCAGAAATCTCATCTAAAGCATCCATGACAGATGGTCAACCAACCCCTGCTTTAAAATCTCCAAGGAAAGAGAGTCCAACACCTTACAAGGGAGTTTGTTCCACTGTTGAGAAGCTATTACCACCAGCAAGTTCTTTTTTCATGTTTGTCTCCTTTCTTGTAACTTGAAACCATTGGTTCTGGTCCTACCCTCTGGAGCAGGAGAAAACAAGCCTGCTCCATCTTCCATGTGAAAGCCCTTTAGATCTAACGTATTT
The DNA here is from genome assembly GCF_964234715.1 of Podarcis melisellensis. Taxonomy (NCBI): domain Eukaryota; kingdom Metazoa; phylum Chordata; class Lepidosauria; order Squamata; family Lacertidae; genus Podarcis; species Podarcis melisellensis. The sequence continues at coordinate 35,961,258 of NC_138547.1, forward strand.
TTCGTTCCATAGGGCGCACCGGCCCATAGGACGCACCTAGTTTTTTGGGGGGGAAATAAAGGGGAAAAAATTTCCCTTTGTTTTCCCCAAAAAACCAGGTCAGGGAATCCAAACCAGGTTGGGGAACAGCGGAGTGGCTGCGCTCCGCCTCTCTGCTCTCCCCTGAGCTTGTGGGGCTGGCGCTGGGGAGAAGCGCGCTTCTCCCCAGCGCTAGCCTCCAAACCAGGTCGGGGAACAGCAGGATGGCAGTGCTGCACCTCCCCGCTGACCCCCGAGCTTGTGGGCTGCTGGCTGCTGCCCGCAAGCCTTGCGAGCCTGCGGGAACTCCCACCGGGCTTGCAAGACTTGCGGATAGCTTCCTGAAGCTTGGAGAGCGAGAGGGGTCGGTGCGCACCGCCCCCTCTCACTCTCCAGGCTTCAGCGAAAGCCTGCATTCGCCCCATAGGACGCACACACATTTCCCCTTCATTTTTGGAGGGGGGAAAGTGCATACTATAGGGTGAAAAATACGGTATTTCACATGCTAATGACAATCTAGGTGTCCCCCATCTTATATTTGTACAGCTGGTTCTTCTTGACTAAGTGCAGAACCTGGCATTTGTCTCAAATGAAATTTATTTTGTTAGTTTGGGCCCAGTTCTCCCATCTGTTAAAGTCATCTTGACTCCTGATACAGTGGTACCTCAGGTTACATACGCTTCAGGTTACATACGCTTCAGGTTACACACTCCGCTAACCCAGAAATAGTGTTTCAGGTTAAGAACTTTGCTTCAGGATGAGAACAGAAATCGTGCTCCAGCGGTGCGGCGGCAGCAGGAGGCCCCATTAGCTAAAGTGGTGCTTCAGGTGAAGAACAGTTTCAGGTTAAGTATGGACCTCCGGAACAAATTAAGTACTTAACCGAGGTGCCATAGTACTGTCTTCTGCAGCATTAGCTACCCCTCCCAGTTTGGTGCAATCTGCAAAATTGATAAGGATCCCCTCAATGCCTTCGTCCAAGTTCTTTATATAGACATTGGAGAACAATGGTCCCAGAACAGAACCATGTGACACCCCATGTCACTTTTTTCCAGGATGATGAAGAACCATTAGTGAGCACTCTTTTGGTTTGGTCAGTCAACCAGCTACAAATCCACCAACAGTTACCTCATCCAGTCTACATTTTACCAGATTTATCAGTGGGGACTTTATCAAAAGCCTTGATGAAATCAACAAACACAGCGTTTGCAGGATCCCCCTGATCAACCAAGCTTTTAACTCTATCAAAAAAAGAAATGAGATTTGTCTGGCATTACTTGTTTTTGAGATTCCCATGCTGGGTGACAGTATAAATTGGAAAGGAGGAGAACCGAGTACACCACCATGAGCTCCTCAGAAGAAAAAGTAGAAAATGGAATAAGTAGTAGTAGTAGTACTAGTAGTAATCGATTTGAACATAGGTCAGGACATAGGTCCAGATGTTGGATTCCTATAAAGACATTGGGAAATTCCATCAGAAATATAAATGAAGGCTCCATACACACCATACATTTAAAAGACATGACTTCCCCTGAAGAATCCTGAGAACTCTAGTTTACCTCTCACAGAGCTACTATTCCCAGGCTTCTTCGTGTGTGTGTGTGTGTGTGTGTGTGTGTTTTAAATGTGCATTAAATGCATGGTGCATATAAAGCCAGAAGTGGACATTGCTGCTGTTCCAGGTTTTTGTCGCAGGTCTGGGACAGAAATCAATCCAGCAAAGTGGTATTCACTCACAGTGTTGTTCTTGTTTAAGTTGCTTTTTAAAGTAAAGTCCACAAAAGATACGTAATTAATGGCATTATTTTTGATGCTTCTTTACATTGAAATGAATGGTGTGGAAATAATTGGGTCATTAATTACATGAAAATTGTAACTTACATAATTAAGTAAATTATGTTAAATAACAGACAGCAAGATGAATAATGTTAGTATTTGGAGGAAACCAATTTGCAGCAGAATGGAAACAGTGTTGATTGTGATGATGATAGTTTGGAACAGAAATCACTGCCTTCTTATATCCCTAGTCTCCAACTCCCATCGTCCCCAGCCAGCATGATCCATGATCAAGGATGAGGGGAGTTGTAGTCCTGCTACAGCTTTTCCACTCCCAAATCAGAATACTGGCACATTCCATCTAGAGTTGTGTGTTCCCACTTGCAGTGGTTATCTTACAGTTTAGGCAAATGGCTATCCAAGCCCTGTTGACTGAGACTGGTAATGCCAAAGGAGCCTTTTGGTGTGAAAACCACATGTTTTAGCCCCTGCTATTTAAAATAAAAAGATGAGCTATGGTCAATGAACAGAACGGACATGGTAGGTTCTAAGCATACAAAAGCAATCCTGTAGCTAATGGGTGGAAAAGAAATACATGCCTGGCTTCACATGATGCACACTGTGGTTGCACTACTACATGGTAAAAATGGCTGTCTCTGCTCAGGGGTATTGAGCCACAACTATTCCAAGTCTGTGAAACAGAGCTGGAGAGATAATTGCCTTGCCCAGGAGACAAAAAGAGTCCCTGATGGAGGGGGAGTCTTGAACCAAGACCTTACCAGAACCAAATACAATTCATTATCTCCCCCCACCCCGATCTTTCTCTTGGGCTGCGCAGCCTCTCATGCAACAATGACATTGTATGACATTCACTGAGTTGGATTGGTATCATCACTTATGTCAATAATTCACAGGGAAAGAATAGCAAGCAAGAAAGAAGGGGGGAAAAGAATTAAATAAGGGCACAAGACTGACATTGCCAGCCTTCCTTTCAACAGGGGAGGTTGAGATTAACGGGATTTCAATTGTAGGGAATGCACATCACGTTATCATCGTTTTGACAAGATCAGCGAGTGTCACCGGAGATAACTGTGATAAAATACTAGGATGACAGATAAAAGAATATGAGCACCCCACCCTCCAAACCCAAGCCTCCTGAGATGGGATCTGGCTGTTTTCCGAAACAGTGTCCTACTGATATAATGTACAGCATACATAAACCCCACAGTGTATGGGGATAGTACTATTCCTGACATGGATTCACTTGCACTGAGCTCTTGGGCATTACAGAGTCTATTTTAAGTTAAAAGACTTCAGATCATTTTAAATCACTTTTCACAGATCTAGTACAATCAACTCCAGTGGCTGCTTTAATTTCCTTTTTGTCTCCAGAGGGACGATGAAGTGACACTTTTTTTTAGGGGGGTGGGACAGAACTCAAGAGCAACAGTCTTCTTGGGATTAACATCCCAAGCAGGACATAAATCCTCTCTCTCTCCACTTTGTGGGAGGAGAAGTGTACATCTCAGCTTGGACAAACACACACACACACACACACTCCCCCTCAGACTTGTTGTTAGAAAAGTCATTTAAATAATGCACATGCAGGACAGAGAGAAAATAAATCCTGCTAATACTTTACTGAAGAAACTGAGCAAAACACAATGTAGTTTGAAGAGAAAGTAAGAAAGAGCATCTGTTTTTCTGACTTTTTACAGGGCAGGGAGAACATTCAACCAAATTTACAGAGGAAAAACTGCCTCAGGACAGCACATCCAACCAGGAGCCCGACTGCAAGCCCAATTCTGTGGAACTCCTCATGGCTGAGATCAGAGAGGCCTCACCCCTGTTTAACCTCCAATGCTAGGAGAAGCAAGTATTTTAAGTAAGCTGTTCTGATTGTATGGGCATATTGGGCATTATTCAGCTAAGTTTTACTCAGAGCAGGCCTGTTGAGATGGACCTGCATTTTTCATGTTTGTTAACTTCAGTGGGTCTATCCTGTATAAATTGGAACTTACTTTTATCTCTATAGTAACCCTTTTGTAACCTCACTGCATACCATTTAGAAATGACAACCCTATCAAGATACAACAGGGACGCACTAGCTGCACCTTCCGAAACAACTACAGTGGTACCTCGGGTTACAGATGCTTCAGGTTACAGACTCCACTAACCCAGAAATAGTTCTCCGGTTAAGAACTTTGCTTCAGGGTGAGAACAGAAATCGCCGGCAGTGATGCGAGGGCAGCGGGAGGCCCCATTAGCTAAAGTAGTACCTCAGGTTAAGAACAGTTTCAGGTTAAGAACGAATTAAGTTCTTTACCTGAGGTACCACTGTAAAGACATTTTTGATCCAACAAGCTTCTCTCAGCTGGATGAATAGGTCTCTACTATGGATGCTGTGTTGTTTTAAAATTGTTTTTCTTAGGTTGTTTAATTGTATTTTGTACACCATGTTGAGACAGACGTGTTCAAACAAACAAACAAACTGTTGAAATAATAAAAATAACCCAATCTGGTGAACAACCATGAATGTTTTAAATCATACCAGTCAAAGTCTTAAATTGTGCAAACATGACAATGAGGTTAATCCAAGGTATGATTGTTGGGTTTTTAAAAGATCACCACCTGACTAATTTAGGCCCATTCATTCCAATAGGTCTACTCTGAGTAGAGCCCACAGATATGAAAGGCTTAGTTTACAAAGCTGACTTGTTCAGGGAATATGACCCTCAGGTTTACAGTGCAGCCAGCCACAAACTGCCTGTGCACCTTGGAAGGGGGTTGTTTATATTTAAATATTCTTTTATCACACACACCAGCTTAAAAAAAGGTTCTATAGTGGCTTACAAAGATCAAACATGACACAAAAGGGCTGCCAGTGAGGATGGGGGAAAACAAACTCAGGCACTAGTTATTTGATGCAAGTTGACACCACTGCAGATGGCCGGGAGGAGTTATTGCAGTAGATCTCATGTAAGTCAAGAGACCAGTGTGATTCCACTTAGACCTGCAAAGCCTCAAACTCTTGCTGAACATCAAAAGCTGTATTTTACCCCTGGAGTGGCCAAAGTTCAGCAACTCCTGGCTTTCTTATTCAACAGCAATACCTTCCGTCTCACCTGTCTCCTTATCCAGACTGCCACCTCCGATTGCAGGTATGCTGAGCCCCATCAACTCTCTTTTAGCAATAATCTAGACAAAGTGAAGGCCTTGCTGCCATCCATATTGCTAGTGGCCAACCGCAAGTCAGAGAGATCGATCTGAGCCTTTCCACTTACAGGGGCAAATTAATTAAACAGCCTGCCTCTGGTTACCTAAAATGCACTCCTGAAAGTGAAACAATGGTCTAAATCCATGCACCTGTGACTTGTATGTTTATTCCAGGCAACAGGATAAGAGGCAATATTCATGAATGAACAGAAATGAAGAAGGCAAGGAAAAAGGAATTGCATTCACTTTTCTTCTGAGGGTTTCTAAACAAGCGAACAAAAAGTTGTACTCCTAGGTGGAAGCTCTAATCTGCATTTAAATAGAATTCCCTTTTTTCCAACACCCTCAAATATCAAACAAGTGCCTCAAGCAACATTTTTTACAGGAGACACTTGCTGCTACACTGTGTTTTATTATAGATCTTAATCTGGCTGTCCCTAATCCCCTCATGGCTTGCATATTCGCTTTGCAACCAGTTTATCAAGTCATCTTGGTGAGGAGCAACAGCAGACGTCATTGCTGGTTCTGTTTAATACTTGATTGTGTATGTGTGTAATATCACGCTGAAGCAATTTCAAATCAATGGCTTCCTGCTTTTTGAAAACAAGCATCTTAAACAGCACCAGACTAGTGCTGAATTTGAATCAAGACTTCATGGGAACATAAGAAGACCCCTGCTGGATCAAACCCTGTACTAATAGCTTGGTCTTCAATGTGAGCACCTTTTCATTTGGGAAGTATCTATAAGAACAAAAACATAGGCAGTTGCCTTATACTGAGTCAGATCATTGACCCATCTCATTCAGTTTTGTGTATGCCAACTGGTAGCTGCTCTCCAGGGTTTGATGCAGAGTTCTTTCCCAGCCTTACTTGGAAATGCCAGGATTTGAAACCAGAATGATTTGCATGCAAGTGATATGCCCTGCCTTTGATCTGGAGCCCTTTCTAAAGCTCCAATCCTATAGATAGATATAGATATAGATATAGATATAGATATAGATATAGATATAGATATAGATATAGATATAGATGATATAGCTATAGATGATATAGATATAGATATAGATGATATAGATGATATAGACAAACCTAGACAGCATCTTAAAAAGCAGAGACATCACTTTGCCAACAAAGGTCCGTATAGTTAAAGCTATGGTTTTCGCAGTAGTGATGTATGGAAGTGAGAGCTGGACCATAAAGAAGGCTGATCGCTGAAGAATTGATGCTTTTGAATTATGGTGCTGGAGGAGACTCTTGAGAGTACCATGGACTGCAGGAAGATCAAACCTATCCATTCTTAAGGAAATCAGCCCCGAGTGCTCACTGGAAGGACAGATCATGAAGCTGAGGCTCCAATACTTTGGCCACCTCATGAGAAGAAACCCTGATGCTGGGAAAGATTGAGGGCATAAGGAGAAGGGGACGACAGAGGACGAGATGGTTGGACAGTATTCTCAAAGCTACCAGCATGAGTTTGACCAAACTGCGGGAGGCAGTGGAAGACAGGAGTGCCTGGTGTGCTCTGGTCCATGGGGTCATGAAGAGTCAGACATGACTAAACGACTAAACAACAACATAGAAATAGAAATAGAAAGAGACAGACAGAGATAGAGATAGAGATAGAGATAGATAGAGATAGAGATAGAGAGATATAGATATAGATTAGATAGATATAGATATGGATTCCTATTCCTGGGAGTAAGGCCTACCTAACTCAGTGAGGTGTGTGTCTGATGAATAGGGACAAGCAAATATGTCAGTTTTGTTTTCTTTCAGTATAACTTTTTATCCAATCATTTCTTTCCAATATAATTCATCCAACCCCATTTTTCCAATCATAAATTTGAGTTTACCAAGGATTATTACGAAGACCTGTGCACCTTAACTTGTTCATAAACAATGTACAGTTAGGAGCGAGCAGTGAGGTGGCAATGTTTGCTAATCATTTATGATCATTTAAAAATGGGATTGTGAAGAGCTCCAAAAGGGCCTCTCTCTGAACTGGATGATGCTTGTCGGAGCAAAACAATATTAATTTCATGTAGACACTCATGGGGTCTGAACTAGCTGTAATTGTCTAGGAATGAGACCTTGGGGTCTTAGTAGATTGTCACATCCATTTGACATATGAGACAACAGAACAACATTGGCCTGATCCAGTAGGCTCTTCCTATGTTCTTCTGTTCTTATTCCTGGTTCCCTGCATTTTAACATCAGTTGCTCATTTTTTAAAAAAAGTTGAAATAAAAATTCCTCAACATTTAGTGAAAATTTCTTCTTACATGTACATAATGTATGCTATTTTCCCTAATAAGCATATTTTTGTAAAGCAATGTTCTCTAATTTAATGCATTTTTAATATTTTATTTCCACTAATATACACCCTTGTACAAATTAATTGAAACAAACAATGAATTTAGTAGTTTATGGTACAAAACTCACATATACATGTACAAACCTCACATATACGTACATTAGTAATGGATATGACCTCTGCTATTTTTAAGCAGTATTTGAACATGGTTTGTCATGGAGTCAATTCGTTTCAAACAGTCCCTCTGCCATGAATTTTTTCACCACTTTCGATGTGTGACAGGGGGCTAGGTACTGCTGCAGTATCCCAGCACTGTCAGGATACCTTTTTCCCAGCTCTGGAATAACTCTCTTCCGTAGAACCTCAATATATTGTGGCGAGCGCATCATTCCTTCTATTTGCTGCAGGCTTCTGACACCCTAATGATCAACTGACTTTTCGTGTTTGTTTTGAGTACAGGATTACGAGTAAGATAGAAAAAAATGCTTTGTTTCAATTAATTTGCACAAGGGGGTATGCATTTTATGCACACTCTGGCCTAGAAAATGCATTTCTTGTGTAGAGAACTGTGAGTGTTGAGGGTTTGTTGTGTTTCATTTCACATGTTGTTGTTGTTTAGTCGTGTCCGACTCTTCATGACTCCATGGACCAGAGCACGCCAGGCATTTCACATACTGTTTAGGAAAGTATAAATGCCAACTGAAACAAAATCCTCTCCCATTCCTACTGGGGAAAAGTGCATGAATCTGCACTGTAAACGTATTTCAGCCTGATCCAACAGGGTACTTCTAAAGTCCTAAAGTTAAGCATTTTTCCTCTCACCCACAACCATGCTAGGTTTCTTGGTAGTCTTCACCACTTCCCTTGCAAAAACCAAACCACTCCTGAAAGCTAGCAGAAAATGAAAACATAGCAAGGTGAAAACAAGATCAATTACATACTAATTTCATTATATAAAAGATGCTGTGCCAATAAAATAAAAAGTTAAAAAAGAAAAGAAAAGGGTCAGCTTTGGTGGTAGAGCGATACACTTAATTCCACATTATCTAAAAGAGAAACACAATTTAGAAATTGCTCATAACCTCCCAGATGCTGTCAGCAATGCTTAGCAGCAAAATTAAACCCAATATCTTAAATTAAATATAACAAGGTCCTTTGGCCAGGGTTGCTTTTAAAATGCTTACGTTAGAGAAAAAATATTTAACAAAACATTAGCAGAACCTGATTCAATTTGAATCATTTGCAAGGGAGTTAAGCTAATACACAGGGTTTTAATGGCATTTAGCCTTTTCTCAGAGGTTTTTCACGGATTGCAGTCAAAGAGAAGTAAACACATTTTCCCCCATTAAGAGATTATTCAGAATATGCCTCCACCTAGGAATGTAAGAAAGCATCATTTCCCTTTCTTCCCCTATTCATTGCATTGAGCACTATTTCCATTCTGCTGCAGTTATTCATCTCACTGTCCAGTATGGCAAAATTACATAACTTATGTATATTACGTAATTAAGTACCGTATTTTTCGCTCCCTCCTAAAAAGTAAGGGGAAATGTGTGTGCGTCTTATGGAGCAAATGAAGGCGGGAGCCAGGCAGGAAAAGCCCCCAAGAGCTGCACACAAGCTCTGCGCCAGTCCCTTCTCCCTCCTCGTAGAAAAGCCCGCAGGAGCCGCACGCTCCTTAAAGGGTGCACGGCTCCTGTGGGCTTTTGTGGGAGGTGGGGGTATTGCCATAGCCGTGCGCAGCCTCTCCAGCCAGGAGAGGCTGCGCGTGGCTATGGCTTCTTTAGCTGCGTGCAGCCTCTCCTGGCTGGAGAGGTTGCGTGCGGCTAAAGAGGAAGCCAAGACAGTGAGTGGGATGGATCCCACTCACTGTCTTGGCTTCTTTGCTCTTTGGGGCTGGGGGGGGGGGAATCTGGGCTTCCCCCGGCAGACCCAGAAGTTCTGGGAGAAGCGGACATTTTTTTTCTTGATTTCCCCCTCTAAAAATTAGGTGCGCCTTATGGTCCAGTGCGCCTTATGGAGCGAAAAATAAGGTAAATGATGTTAATCCAACTGATTCATTCCAGTGCAAAGGAAATGCAATGCAAATGGGGGGGGGGCGGTAATCAATTGTGTATAATTTGTGGACCGAAAGGAACCAAAAACAGTGAATCAATCACATACTCTGCAAGTGTCCCTTTTCAAGTGGGACATCCTGAATCACACAAGCCAATCCTGACTTCTGTTTGGATCCTGGAATGTCCCATTTTTTGGACCAAAATATGTTCACTCTGGCATGACCCTGCTGACAAGCACCAGAGTCTTTCCGGCCTGGCTCTCTGGCACTCATCAGCAGGGTCGCAACAGAGTGCCTTCCTTCCAACACTCTGAAACTTCCCTCCAAATGATTGCCACAGTGGCTGCCAGTCGAGTGCTCTGGCAACTTGTTGCAGGGTTGTGGGAAAGTGCCTTCCTTCCAGTGCTCTGGGACGGCCTTGCAGACAATTGCCAGAACACCAGACTGGAACACATCTCCTACCTGACATCTGGATTTGGGGAACAAAATGTTGGGAGGTATGCAATCATATTTGCACAACTAACCCACAGACATGAGATGAACAGTGAACATCAGAATAGTGAAGATTCTGCTTCTGTTTCCGTTTTCACTGGAATTATCCAGTATCTTGACCCCCCAGCGTAGGGTAAGACTGAAAGCTATCACACCATGGACAGTGTTATTAAAAACAAACAAACAAACAAACAAACAAACAAACAAACAAACAAACAAACATGTTTGACTTCCTAATCATAGCCCAGTCAACCAACTACAATAGGCAATGGCACATGCTCTAAAGCAAATGCTGAACCAACTTCATTAGAAAGTTGAATCAGGAAAGGAGTTTACAAGCAATAACAACCAAGATTAGTTTAGATAAAATAAACTAATCATGTTTAGAGCACATGACCGGCATGCTAAAGGATGCAGGTTTAACACAGCAAAGATAGCACTGAGGAAGGATTCCTTGGTAAGCCTGTGCAAATTTGTCTACTGTACAAAAGTAAAATTTACATTCTTTGCACCACCTACATTTGCCTCTGGCCACACCCTCCACTAGCATGTGGCCCCTGGAACATTGCCCAGAAGGAAATATGGCCCTCAGACTGAAATAGAGTGCATTGTAGTGCAACAACTCTGCAGGTTTTACAGCAAAATAATTTTTCCTGGGCTGGTAAGCTGTATCTCATCACTGGCCAACTATCTGCAGAATGATTGCAATGTTGTGTTCTCCAGCTAAAATGTGAATTAATTATTTTATTGCTCCATGTCTTGTTTTTGCCACTCTATTTTATTTTACACTTTTTTTTGGCATACCTCCTTCAAAGGGTCTTGAACCTATGGTATAATTTCATCAGTTTACTGGAAGCCTCCTCCTTTTCTTCTCCCCCTCCCCCAGACACCACAAGTTGTCAGTAGAGGAGACCAATAGACGATATAAAATGAAGAAAGATTAGTGTGATGGCTTTTCGTTCCCGTAGATTGAAAATGAATGTACTCTTCTATGGTTGTAATGAGGGCACCTGGAAAACCTCATCGATTGAGTCCAAGGTGAGGGCCATCACTGTTATCCATTATTGCTAAGATTCCTTCAGCTATTACTCCAAGCTTCAGTACATGAGGCCAACTGTGCTGCTGCAACTACACTGAGCCACAGGTCCAGTTATGTATGGTACAATATGCACTGAGAACAGATTTAATGAGAAAGGGGGCTATCACAGATGCTTCTGTGCTGCGTGTGTGTGTGTGTGTGTGTGTGTGTGTGTGAGAGAGAGAGAGAGAGAGAGAGAGAGAGAGAGAGAGAGAGAGAGAGAGAGAGAATGCTGTGATAATTCTTTTTGTAGTTCTTCATTACATTTATTTTATTTATTGCATCTCCAAGCAGCTCAGGGGTGTGTATATAGTACTATCTGCCCCTGACTTTATCTTCATAGCAATTGTGTGGGGTAGGTTTGGCTGAGAGTTAGTAACTGGTTGGTTGGTTGGTTAGTGAGTGACTATAGATGGTGGGATTTGAAGCTGTGCCATACAAATCTAATAATAATAATAATAATAATAATAATAATAATAATAATAATGAAATTGTCCAGTAGCGCCTTAGAGACCAGCTTGTTCTGGGGAAGTGTGCATGCACACGAAAGCTTATACCCAGAACAAACTTAGTTGGTCTCTAAGATGCTACTGGACAATTTTTTAATTTTTTAATTTATTTTGAATGTGTCAGACCAACATGGCTATCTACCTGAACCATACAAATCTGGCACTCTACCCAAAATACCAAACTGGCACCCACACAGTAGTCTATTTTCCCAGCCACATTCATAGGGCACTATACACTATTTTCCTGGTGTTTCCCTAACTGTTAATTTCTGTGTAATCTTGCATACTTTGAAAGGGGGAAAACAGAGAATGAAACAATTCGGAACAAGAGTCACCAGCTCCCATGCTTCTGTCATGGGAAAAAAGATTAGTGCTAGTCAGAAAATAATTGATTTAATTTGAACTGCTTGACAATAATAGATTTCATTCAAATGGCTCTCATTAAATAGTTGCATTTTCTCAGAGCAGCTGGAATGCTAAGGACAGTGGGGTATTTCCTCTTTTTTGTCCATTTAAAAGATATTACTTTGGGGCATATGCTGTGAAGCTAGCCACATATTGTTAAACAAGATTATTTTATGTTGCCATTCCTGTAGGCTTCATTATTGCTATTATTGCTAGTAGCGCTTTCTTATTTTAATAATATTTCCACCAGCTGTTAACTGTGATGGCTATTCATACCTCATCCTAAAAGTGTCAGATCTCTCCTATGGGACTCCTTGACTTCTGAGGGGGCAAAACTTGCAGGCGGGTTCAGATATTGCAAAATTTAAAACACTGAAAGCTCTTGGAATTCTGTAACATTTCAAGAAGCCTTAAGGATCTCACGTAACTGATTGTTGTTTGGGCATTAATTGTGTGATTGAGGTCAGACATATAAGGCTGAATTTACAGTACAGTCATACCTCAAGTTGAATGCGCTTCGGGTTGAGTGTGTTCGAGTTGCACTCTGTGGCAACCCAGAAGTAACGGAGCATGTTACTTCCGGGTTTCGCCACTCGCGCATGTGCAGATGCTCAAAATGGCGTCACGCGTCTGCACGGAAGCAGCGAAACGCAACCCGCGCATGCACAGACGCGCCATCGCATCTTGAGTTCTGTTTGGGATGCGAATGGGGCTTCGGAACAGATCCCGTTCGCATCCCGAGGTACCACTGTACATATATCCAAGACATGTGACGCTGTATTTACATAGATCAGATTATAGTGCAGTGGTACCTCAGGTTACATATGCTTCAGGTTACATACGCTTCAGGTTACACACTCCACTAAGCCAGAAATAGGGCTTCAGGTTAAGAACTTTGCTTCAGGATGAGAACAGAAATCGTGCTCCAGTGGCACGGTGGCAGCAGGAGGCCCCATTAGCTAAAGTGATGCTTCAGGTTAAGAATAATTTCAGGTTAAGAACGGACCTCCGGAACGAATTAAGTACTTAACCCGAGGTAACACTGTATTGTGGTGGCTGGCTAATAAGAATGGCTGAGGAATTCATGTAGTCTCTTTTTCATAGCAAATCAACTCAGTCTGAGGCTCCCAGATTTGCCTGTTGATTGGAATGCAGATCCAGTCAGATTATGTACCTCTCCAGATTTTGCAATGCATTTTTATGCACGAGAAGTGCACACACAATACATATTTAAATAAAAGATTACTGTACTGGTCACTATTTAAATGTGCCTTTTACAAAAAGTGTATTTTACAGATGAATGCATTCAAAAGCATTCAAATGTACTTATGTTCTATAAAAGAGTGAGTTTCATGTAGACAGTGCACACGAAATGCATACAATAGATCAGAATGTGATAGAATTGCAGATCACTATACCTATCTACTCAAAAGTAATCCCTACTGAGAACAATGAGTGCTCAGGTGTTTATAAGATTGCAGCCTTTCAGCAGCATGTCCCAGTGGGTTTAATGGGACTTGTTCCCAGTTGAAGTGTAGCCACTATTGTATCTGTATAATAATGTTTGTGAGTCCGTAAGGAAGTTTATCTAAGATATCCTCCTCCTGAACAGGTTCACCTACACAGATGCATTTGCGAAGCCAGGAGAGATTGGAAGAGTGTGCCTGGGGACTATATGATTTTACTTTCAAGATAGCAACCAAATGCTCCCCTCACACACCCAGGAAACAGCAGTTAGGAAGTGGCTCCTCAGTGCCGAGTTAATGCCCATTGTGATTATGGTATCAGCAGCCAGAATCCAATCCTCTTCTTTTCCCCTTTCTACATACCCTCCAACACTTCTCCGATCAAAATAGGGACATCCCATTCCATAATGATAATTTTACTATTTTTACCCCACACATCTTACTGGGTTGTCCCAGCTATTCTGGGCAGCTTCCAACATAATAAAACATTAACCTTTTTTTTAAAAAAAAAATCTTCCTTATACAGGATTGTCTTCAGATGACTTGGGTTTTTGATAACTCCATACCCTCCAACATTTCTCAATGCAAATGGCAAAATCCTAAGGAAAAGCAGGACATTCCAGGATCAAATCAGAAACTGGGACGGCTTCTCTAAATCAGGGGTGTTCCTGGAAAATAGGGAGACTTGGAGGGTCTGCTTTCTCTCATTTGCATGTTTGGACATTGCAAGCGGCTCAGTGAAAGCTGGGCCATACTGCAAATTTCAAAATGTTATTTAATTAGAGCTTATGTTGGCACTGAGTGCCCCAGCTGCAACAAAACATGTCTCTTCTATATTTGTCCCTACAGCCATGGCAGACACTGCAACCGTCCAGCAATTTGACTTCATGTGCAAAGGTGCACTCCTCCATTGTCTTCTGAGACAAATGGATGCCAACATGCCAATATTGGCACCGAGTGACAGTGTAATATATTTGGGAGATAAAGACAACTACCCCAGGCCAATGGCCAATAAAAGCAATGTAACAGGTTATTCAAAGAAGCATCCAGCCTAAGACACCTTATAATATATCTATCCTGTATACAGTACTACATCATGCTGCATCTTATACCACTATCTTGATAACAACCCTAGCCAAAGAATGTTTAAAGAGTCCTGAGTTCATGACCCGCAGAGAGCAATGAGTTGACCCACTTGCTATCTGCAGGAGATTTTCTGAGAGAGTAGGGTTTCTTCCCCACAATTCAAGCAGAATGAAAAAATAATGGAGTAGCCTTTCCAATTACTGAACCATTAGAGAAAAGTCTCTTATTGAAAGGACACCACTCCACAGCCTGGTTAACAATGTTGCAGGGACAATTATGGACAAAAGGCAATTCATATGGTGGAAGGTGAAATCAGACAATCATCTGACGAGTCAAGGCCAATAATTTTTTTTTAAAAATCTAACCGAGATGAGATGAGGGTAAATCCATTGTACTGTGCATTGCACGCACTCTAGCACAATCTAACACAATCTTAGAAAAAGGTGTTCTTAAAGACCCATTCCAGTTACATTGCATGTGCACAAACCCCCACACACTCAGTATGCTGTTCAGATACATGCAACAACACTGTGGTTCAGAAATGTGTGTGCGTGTGTGAGGGAGAGAGTTTTAGCTTGTAAGTGTGGCTATTTCCTTCACAATCATACAAATCGATTCCACCCTGCCTACAGCTACATTTGTTTGTGACTGATTTCTTTTCTTTTTCTTGGAGAATTCCTATTTACTGCTTTAGCATTCTCATATATAAAACAACTACTATGATTTTTTTCCAGAGCTGGAGAGCATAAAGTGATGATATGCACAAATGGCCTCTCAAAATTCTCCATCACAATTTGTGAGTACTGTAGATAAATTGTGGACCATTTCCCCAAATTTCTCCAGCAGGAGGAGCAATGTTAATTGCCCCCTGCACTTGGGTGTTCTGTGTGACTGGTCCAATGTTTTGGAACACTCTTGCTTTTGACTTTCAGAGGTCTTTTGAAGTTGTCTCTGTGTGTGTGTGCGTGCATACCAACAGGTCTTTACAGTTGCTTACTTTTTGAGTAGTCACTCAGTCATCTGAAATGATTATCGGCATGATATTTTATGTTTAACAGTGTCCACCACTTGGATATATTTTCTAATTTGGAAGTATCAGTGTGTGTGTGTGTATGTGGAGAGAGATTGAATCTAACACAATATGGCACATACCACCAATCTGCCTTTTCCATTTTAGACTGGAATACAGTGGTACCTCGGTTTACATATGCTTCAGGTTACATATGCTTCAAGTTACAGACTCCGCTAACCCAGAAATAGTGCTGCAGGTTAAGCACTTTGCTTCAGGGTGAGAACAGAAATCGCCGGCAGTGACACGGGGGCAGCGGGAGGCCCCATTAGCTAAAGTGGTGCTTCAGGTTAAGAACAATTTCAGGTTAAGAACAGGCCTCCAGAACAAATTAAGTACTTAACCCAACGTACCACTGTATAGATGTTAAATTGTGGCTAGGTAGTGATGAGCAGGGCAGGGTATTTGAAATCAGGTTCTCTTAATGAAGGTTGGAGTTAAAAGTGGGACTTGAATGAATTATTTAACCCGAGGTACCACTGTACAGGGTTCTTAAATTCTAAGATATTTCAGCCAAGTTCTAGGTTTTTATCAAGTTTAAGCAATTTGGTGCAGCTTAAAAGCAAGCACCCAGCCCATGGAAAAAGACTGGATCTGCATCCTGATGTAGAAGAATTTTGACAGCTGCATGACTTGAACCACAGTTACATTTGCAGGACTGTGGCAACTTGCTGACAAGCAGATTTTTGTCAAGTTGAGGTTCAATATTTCCAGAATTACAAGTGAATATTTTGCATAAAATTTGTCCTGAGGTGAATTTGGAAACTAATTTATATAAATCATCTGTATATTGCTATTCATCAGATTCCAGGTTCATTGTACAACATATATGGATATATATATGTGTGTGTGCTTATAATATTTTATATATATATATATATATATATATATATATATATATATATATATTGCAGACCTCAGAGGGCTAAGAGGTAAAAATTCAATGGACTGGATCCTATGTTGACAACCCTATACCCAGTTACCTGCCAGTAAGTTTTATTGAGTAGTTTTATCTGAGTAGACACATAACATTGTCCTGTTAGTCTGGAACTAGCCCTAAGATAGTTGCAGTTAAGATCCATCAGAATCAGTGTGCACAGTGGCTTATTTATATCTTACATATTTCCATGGGAACTTTGTGAAGCTAATATAGTCTTGTTGGTAGCAACTAAATATGACTAGCAAAACTTGAGGGACAGCTTTCACAAATCTCTGAAATTTAAAGTTTCACAACGTACTTAAATGTATACATTATTCAAATAAAATTGCATGCCAGATCTGTTCAAATCATTGAGCTCTCTAATCACGTTAACAGCGGCTAGTTAAAATGGGTCATCTCTCTCCCTCTCGCTGTATCTATAAATGGGAGTTTGTCAAATTATTCATCTTTTTAGGTACGGTACCCAATCTGCAAAAGGATAGATGTATGGGTGATGGTCAAAAGTCTCATTACTGGAGGCCTTTCTTAAAGAACACGAAGCGTCTCAGTGAAGTGAAGTAAGTGCAGTGTTCAAAATTTCTGAAATCAATGCTCTGGCTTGTAGATGAAACAGGGCTCCAAGATCAGAGAGAGCTATCACATATATTGCCATGCTGCCTCCATATTTTATTCCTCTGCTATTTTGACTTTCATCTTATCTAGCGATTCACTTAGCTTTGTCATGTCAATTCTTCAAAGGAAACTTCTAGAAGAATTTTGTATCCTCTACCTTATCTCAGAATTCACTGAAGCTTTGGCATAAAACAAAAATTACATCCATTCCTGGCTTGAAAGAGCTAGGTAGGATATTGTGGGAGGAGACTAAAGACGAGGAAAGGTGAAGTGAGCTCACCTTGCCAGGCTCCCTGCCAGGCTCCCTGCCAGCCTATGCATAAATATCAAAGTTCCAGCCTGTGGGATACTCAAGGAGAGGGCACCAGGGACTTGTGACCACCAATGGAGAAGTAGGAGCCGTGGTGGGACAAGAGATGGGAACAAGATAAGACAAGGATGGAGAACATCTGTAGATGCAAGGATGCAGCTGTGAGGCTGGGGTAGGTAATTTTGGTCCCCAAAATCTCAGTCTTTGGCATGCTTTACTTATAAGTAAGGGACATTCAGGTTCAATGGGACTTACTCCCAGGTATAGGATGAGTATAGGCTGGTAGCCTAAAAGTGCATCTCAAAAACTCAGAGCAGGGCATTCAATGTGGCTGCCCCTGTTCTGTAGGAAAGTGTGTGGAGGCATATTTTTTTTTGAAAAGCTTTTCCAGCTGTATGAAGAAATCTGCCAAGGTGTTTCTCTCTTTTTATTGTTTTTAAGCTTAACTTCAGGTTGTTGGGGGGGGGTTGTTGTTGTTGCTAAAAACTATTTTTAGCTGAGTTTATGATATGTCCAATCACTTTGACATATATGTAGAATGTGATTCATAAATTAATAAATTGCAATGAGGGGTTTTAAAAGGATGGTAATAATGATTTATATTTAATCATGTATCTTCTTATAAGAAGTGTATACAAGTCCATAGTTTGATACTTGTAAACTGCTTAGAACTACAGTGCAACATCTGAGCTATTGAATGCCTAAGTTCACTTTTTCCAGATAAAAACAATGGCTCACATCCTGCATCGAGCTCCATGCCAGGGAGTTGGGCTTCTTCCCAATTCAAATTTGAAAACAAATTGAATGCCAAGACCTCAAAACATTTGTGGTTAGCTAAGATCTGGTCGCCTTCATGGCTCACTGCCTTGCCGTGGCGAAGGCGATTGAATAACTCAGAAAAGCTATGAGCTATGCCGTGCAGGGCCACCCAAGATTGACAGGTCATAGTGGAGAATTTTGACCAAACATGACCCACCTGGAGCAGGAACCGGCAAGCCACTCCAGTATCCCTGCCAAGAAAACTCCATGGACAAAGACAACAGGCATATAAAAGTTATGACGCTGGAAGATGAGCCCCTCAGGTCGGAAGGTGTCCAACATGCTACTGAGGAAGAGCGGAGGACAAGTACAAGTAGATTCAGAGCTGATGAAGCGGCTGGGCCAAAGCCAAAAGGACGCTCAGTTGCGGATATGCCTGGAAGCGAAAGGAAAGTCCAATGCTGTAAAGAAAAATATTGCATAGGAACCTGGAATGTAAGAACCATGAACCTTGGTAAGTTGGATGTGGTCAAAAATGAGATGGCAAGAATAAATATTGACATCCTGGGCATCAGTGAACTAAAATGGACAGGAATGGGCGAATTCAGTTCGGATGACCGTCACATCTACTACTGTGGGCAAGAATCCCGTAAAAGAAATGGAGTGGCCCTCATAGTCAAAAAAAGAGTGGCAAAAGCTGTACTGGGATGCAATCTCAAAAATGATACGAATCCAAGGCAGACCTTTTAACATCACAGTAATCCAAGTTTATGCACCAACCACTGGTGCTGAAGAAACTTAAATTGACCAATTCTATGAAGACTTACAACACCTTATAGAAATGACACCAAAGAAGGATGTTCTTCTCATTTTGGGGATTGGAATGCTAAAGTAGGGAGTCAAGAGATAAAAGGAACAACTGGCAAGTTTGGCCTTGGAGTTCAAAATGAAGCAGGGCAAAGGCTAATAGAGTTCTGTCAAGAGAACAAGCTGGTCATCACAAACACCCTTTTCCAACAGCACAAGAGACGACTCTACACATGGACATCACCAGATGGGCAGCATCGAAATCAGACTGATTATATTCTCTGCAGCCAAATATGGAGAAGCTCTATACAGTCAGCAAAAACAAGACCTGGAGCTGACTGTAGCTCAGATCATCAGCTTCTTATAGCAAAATTCAAGCTTAAACTGAAGAAAGTAGGAAAAACCACTGCCGGCAAGATACAATCTAGGTCAAATCCCTTATGAATACACAGTGGAAGTGAGGAACAGGTTTAAGGATTTAGATTTGGTGGACAGAGTGCCTGAAGAACTATGGATGGAGGCTCGTAACATTATACAGGAGGCAGCAACTAAAACCATCCCAACGAAAAAGAAATGCAAGAAAGCAAAGTGGCTGTCCAGCGAGGCCTTACAAATAGTGGGGGAGAGAAGGCAAGCAAAATGCGAGGGAGATAGTGAAAGATACAGGAAATTGAATGCAGATTTCCAAAAAATAGCAAGGAGAGAGAAGAAGGCCTTCTTAAACGAGCAATGCAAAGAAATAGAGGAAAACAATAGAATGGGAAAAACCAGAGATCTGTTCAAGAAAATTGGAGATATGAAAGGAACATTTCGTACAAAGATTTCCATAATAAAAGACAAAAGTGGAAAGGACCTAACAGAAGTAGAAGACATCAAGAAGAGGTGGCAAGAATACACAGAGGAACTATACCAGAAAGATATGGATGGCTCGTACACCCCAGGTAGTGTGGTTGCTGACCTTGAGCCAGACATCCTGGAGAGTGAAGTCAAATGGGCCTTAGAAAGCACTGCAAATAACAAGGCCAGTGGAAGTGATGGTATTCCAACTGAACTATTTAAAATTTTAAAAGATGATGCTGTTAAGGTGCTACACTAAATATGCCAGCAAATTTGGAAAACTCAGCAGTGGCCAGAGGATTGGAGAAGATCAGTCTACATCCCAATCCCAAAGAAGAGCAGTGCCAAAGAATGCTCCAACTACCGCACAGTTGCACTCATTTCACACGCTAGCAAGGTTATGCTTAAAATTCTACAAGGCAGGCTTAAGCAGTATGTAGACTGAGAACTCCCAGAAGTGCAAGCTGGATTTAGAAGAGGCAGAGGAACCAGAGACCAAATTGCAAACATGCGCTGGATTATGGAGAAAGCTGGAGAGTTCCAGAAAGACATCTACTTCTGCTTCATTGACTATGCAAAAGCCTTTGACTGTGTCGACCACAGCAAACTATGGCAAGTTCTTAAAGAAATGGGAGTGCCTGATCACCTCATCTGTCTCCTGAGAAGCTACAGTTAGAACTGGATATGGAACAACTGATTGGTTCAAAATTGGGAAAGGAGTACGGCAAGGCTGTATATTGTCCCCCTGCTTATTTAACTTATATGCAGAATTCATCGTGCGAAAGGCTGGGCTGAATGAATCCCAAGCCTGAATTAAGATCGCCGGAAGAAATATCAACAACCTCAGATATGCAAATGACACAACCTTGATGGCAGAAGGAGGAGGAATTAAAGAACCTTTTAATGAGGGTGAAAGAGGAGAGCGCAAAATATGGTCTGAAGCTCAACATCAAAAAAACGAAGATCATGGCCACTGGTCCCATCACCTCCTGGCAAATAGAAGGGGAAGAAATGGAGGCAATGAGAGATTTTACTTTCTTGGGCTCCATGATCACTGCAGATGGTGACAGCAGTCATGAAATTAAAAGACGCCTGCTCCTTGGGAGAAAGGCAATGGCAAACCTAGACAGCATCTTAAAAAGCAGAGACATCACCTTACCAACAAAGGTCTGTATAGTTAAAGCCATGGTCTTCCCAGTAGTGATGTATGGAAGTGAGAGCTGGACCATAAAGAAGGCTGATCGCCGAAGAATTGATGCTTTTGAGTTATGGTGCTGGAGGAGACTCTTGAGAGCCCCATGGACGGCAAGAAGATCAAACCTATCCATTCTGAAGGAAATCAGCCCTGAGTGCTCACTGGAAGGACAAATTGTGAAGCTGAGGCTCCAATACTTTGGCCATCTCGTGAGAAGAGAAGACTCCCTGGAAAAGACCCTGATGCTAGGAAAGATGGAGGGCACAAGGAGAAGGGAATGAAAGAGGACGAGATGGTTGGACAGTGTTCTCGAAGCTACCAGCATGAGTCTGACCAAACTGCAGGAGGCAGTGGAAGACAGGAGTGCCTGGCGTGCTCTGGTCCATGGGGTCACGAAGAGTCGGACACGACTAAACAACAACAACAACAACAAGATCTGATCTATGGGACGTGGGTGACACTGTGAGTTAAACCACTGAGCCTAGGGCTTGGTGATCTGAAGGTCAGCAGTTTGAATCCCCGCGACAGGGTGAGCTCCCATTGCTCGGTCCCTGCTCCTGCCAATCTAGCAGTTCAAAAGCACATCAAAGTGCAATTAGATAAAAAGGTGCCGGAAGCAGGAAGGTAAACAGCGTTTCTGTGCACTGCTCTCGTTCACCAGAAGCAGCTTAGTCATGCTGGCCACATGACCTGGAAACTGTCTGCAGACAAACGTAGGCTCCCTCGGCCAGTAAAGCGAGATAAGCGCCACAATCCCAGAGTCGTCTGCAACTGGACCTAACGGTCAGGGGTACCTTTACCTTTAAGATCTGATCTATTTGAGAGTTTCAAATCAGGGCATTTCATATCAGAATTCACACACACAAACTCCTTAAACACACTGACACTGAGAGTCAGCTGGGTCCAGCAACAACTGCACTATGGAATGTTAGTGCATACCTTTGGACTTTACCTAGCTTGTGATCAAGAGACACCTAGCCTGATTCTGCTGTTTAACCCAGAGTTAAATAAGAGCTATAGTCATTTCTCATTTAGCTGTTTTGGCATTTTTTTAAAAGCTTTCACTGTTGCTTCAGTGGTAAAAGGTAAAGGTAAAGGTCCAGTCGTGGATGTCTCTGGGGTTGCAGCACTCATCTCGCTTTACTGGCTGAGGGAGCCGGCGTACAGCTTCCAGGTCATGTTGCCAGCATGACTAAGCTGCTTCTGGCGAACCAGAGCAGTGCACGGAAATGTCGTTTACCTTCCCACCAGAGTGGTTCCTATTTATCTGCTTACACTTTGACTTGCTTTCGAACTGCTAGGTTGGCAGGAGCAGGGACCGAGCAACGGGAGCTCACCCCGTCATGGGGATTCGAACTACTGACCTTCTGATCAGCAAGCACTAGGCTCTGTGGTTTAGACCACAGCGCCACCTTCGTCCCTTCAGTGGTATATCACAGCAATTGCTCTTCCTCAGGGACTCCTGCAAGACAAATAATGGTGCTCATAAAGTCACTCAGAAGTCAAAAGTAAATAAGAGTGGAGCTGTGGCTATTAAACCAAGTAATATAAAAGGATTAATCCATTAGAGTTCATGACAAAAGGTGGTATGCTGATCTTGCATGTACTAATGGAGAATGGATCTACGATCTCTAATTAAGTGAATTAAGTGGACACCCTCTTAATTATAACAAGCACATTCCAGCAAGTATCGTGGCAATGCAACCGCTGTGAATGTGAATGCAGCTGGTATCAGAACTTCCAGAATCCTTCAGGGAAACATAGGGGTCCAGTTTGTCATTACTCCTGCCCACTCATATAAGACAGAACATCAGTACGCAAGTGAAGTACAATAGAGTTCATTTCAACAAGGCCAGAGATAAATAAATATATTTTTGTCACTTATACAGTAGTATCCATTTTATCATTGTTCCGAGAGCTAAAAAGTTATATAGCCTTTTTTTTGGGGGGGGGAGGTCATTGATTGCAACTTGTACCTACTATTTTACCCCCTCCCTGTTCATGTTATTGCTGCTAATAGTTTTACATATTTCACTCTCCTGGCTGCCTGTGTTCCTGATGATACCTGTGTTTTCTGAATGGTGGGAGCTCTGGAGAAGAATCCTTAAGCCTTATAATCCTCCTAAATCCCTATAGGAAGTACTTTACAACATTGCATTGAACAGTGGCTTTTGCCTACAAAGCCTAGAGGAAATCACAAACAGTAGAGAGGCAAAGGTCGGCGGTTTGCATCTCAAAAGGTTCTTTGACAAAATGTGGGCAATCCCAATGGCCATTTATCAGGCTTTTTCATGGGATAAAATAGATGGTACCACCGGTGATCATTCCCGTAGTAAAAAATTGTAATACGGAGAACAAAAATCCTAGCATCTAGTAATGCTTGGATGGGAAACCTGTGGCCATCTAGAACACCTCTCATTATCCCAGGACATTGATCATGCTGGCAGGGGCTCTCAGGAGTTGGAGTCAAGCAACTCTACAATTCTAAAGAGAACCACAGGTTCCCTGCCTGTATGGATCTGTCACAAGAACTCAGAAATGTCTGGGAGCAACCCAACATGCCTATATTTGATTAAAAAGTAGATACCGGTATTTAAGACTGAACTGAACAATTTGGATTATGGTGCTGGAGGAGACTCTTGAGAGTCCCATGGACTGCAAGAAGATAAAACCTATCCATTCTGAAGGAAATCAGCCCTGAGTGCTCACTGGAAGGACAGATCGTGAAGCTGAGGCTCCAATACTTTGGCCACCTCATGAGAAGAGAAGACTCCCTGGAAAAGACCCTGATGTTGGGAAAGATTGAGGGCACAAGGAGAAGGGGACAACAGAGGATGAGATGGTTGGACAGTGTTCTCAAAGCTACCAGCATGAGTTTGACCAAACTGCGGGAGGCAGTGGAAGACAGGAGTGTCTGGAGTGCTCTGGTCCATGGGGTCACGAAGAGTCGGACACGACTAAAGGACTAAACAACACAATTCTTATTTTAAAAATGAACTGTGGCTCAGCTCAAGCACACCCAGATATAGTATTCTTCTACTTGAAAGCCTTTTGTTTCTAGGCCGTTATTATTACTGGAAGGTGCACTGCAGATGCCTAAAGCCCTTTTTGTCTGCAGTATGCCCTTCACATTGGGGGTGTCCACATGTTACATCCAGTGAGCATACAACCTGCATACCCGTATGCACAAATAATTGAGCTGCACACTAAGCAATGTTCAACTTGTGTAAGTGATAGCTGAAATTCACAAATCAACAAGTTTACATTCCTTTGCAGAAACACTTCTATATGCATAGAAACAGCCTGCACCTGTGTTTGGTGTAATGTGTGAAGACCCCTTATGTGAACATTCAGTGACAGCATAGGGCTGTATAGGGAAGTTTTTAATATTTAACGCTCGATTGGGAGCCGCTCAGAGTGGCTGGGGAAACGCAGCCAAATGGGTGGGGTACAAATAATATATTTTATTCTTCTTCTTCTTCTTATTATTATTATTATTATTGGCATGTGGCTTGCAGCTTGTGAGCAGAGGACACTGGGTGGAGCTGAGGGTAGGCCAATACTCTTACTATTTTTGACCTCGCCTGTTATTGTTTGGTTAATGGGGACATCTGGAGTGAGCACTGGAACTAGAAAATCAACTACAAAAGAACTGCAAAAAGATATTCTACACCCAGTGCCCTTACATTAGGGAAAGCTAACACGGTGATCTCTGTATGTTGTTCAACAGTTCCCATCTTATATTGACCATAGACTGCTCTGGCTGGGACTGATGTGAGTTGGGATGGGGGAGCAATTTTATTCAGTTCACATTTAAAGGTATCAAACTAATTCACACTTTCTAAAACAAAAGGATTAAGGCACAGTCATTGTTCAAGATTCACACATTTCCAAATTTGGCAGTAGACATCTCCAGCCAATATACACAGAAATACATATACACACACAAGGACAAAGTGTGCAATAAAAATGTGCATATTAATGAAAATAGCATATAAATGAGGCAAATTTGCAGAAATGTATAAATTAGGCAAAATTGCATACAAGATGTACATATATTAGGAGAAATTCACCCTAAAATGCTGATTAATTTATTAGAACTTTTTTTTGAAAAAAGCTAACTGATGTGGAAATAAGGAAAACTGATCATTGGCAGATTTACCCATCCATAAATGGGAGTCCAGCAACATCTGTGGGCTCCATGTTGGCTACCACTGTTCCACATTGCTGCTATGAGCTGGAGCCACAGAACACTGTTAGGAGACTTGGAGTCTTGAAATGTATTTGGGGGAAAATAAACCTCTATTATGCTGGCAGTTATGATTTTTTAAGTAAGTTTTTAATGCTGTTCCGTTAGCTTTGGCTTTTTTAAAATCTCTCATTTTGTGTGACTTTTTCATGATGTGGTTTTGTTGTATTTCTTGTTTACAACCTTTTGATTGTGTGCTGCTTTGGAAGTTCCTTTTTTTTTATTTAATGCAGCCTGCAAATTGCAGCATAATAAATAATGGTGATGAATGGGACAGAAAAAACACCATTCTACTTTTCTCTGTTGGAATGAGGAAAGTGTCATTATTGTTAAGATTCCTGTGCGTAACTGCATGGGGGAAAATTCCAGCTCAAAGACTGCATCTCTTTCTGGGCAACCTTTCTGGGGTCACTTGCTAGTGGGAGGCAGAACTGGAGCCAAAGTGGTCAGAGCAACAAATCCGTATTTTACCTATCTTCAGTTGGCTAGTTTCTACATAGTCACACTCTCTTATCTTCCGTCCAGGCAACCAGAAACACATTATCAAAGTTGAAGGACAGATTCCAGCATGTAAAAATACTAAGCATTGCTAATTAGGGACAGGCACATCCTGTTTCACTGCCTGAGGAAACACAGAAATGTGGTTTGCCGACATGTCACCACACCATGGATTCTGGTGAGATCTTTGCAGAAGCCAGCACTGGTGCCAGTGCTGTATCTTTGCCAGCAATGGAGGTGGCAGGGCAGATGGGGTACCACCCCTTGGGCTTCCACTGCCCGAGGCAGCTACCTCACTTAGCCTTGTGGGTGGACCTGGTTACGGGTGTATCTTGAGGAGAAAGGGTTTGGTTGTTGAGCTAGTTTTGCTGGGTTGCAGAGGCCTAGTCTGACCTCTACACTGAGAACTCCTGATTTTGTGTGTGTGTGTGTGTGTGTGTGACTATTGAGAGTGCATTATTCTTGAGGACTCAGTTATGCTAGTAAAGAAACAATGATTTGAATGTGCTATAAAAATGCAACACCAGATGGCGCCAGAGAGCAGGAGATTTTTTTATACACGTTTTTCCATAGGGTTTTTTGTTGTTGTTTTTCTAATTGTTATAACAATCTAATTTCTGATTTAAAGTGTCCCCCCCCCCCTGTGTGTAGACCCAACCTGGAATAATCCTATATATAGCCCAGCCCATCTGGTTTGAGAGGCTATCCAGACAGAGGGTTTGTACAATAGTGATAAAGAGTATCAGTGCCTTTCATTTTAGAAATGTATGACTGGTTTACACACCCTGTACATTTCCCATTTCCAGAGCTGGCATAATACATGACACAGCCCAAGATGAACTGCTGCTCCTCTTCCTGCTTCCCATCACTGTCAACTGGCCTCTTTAACCCACTTTTCTTTTTAAATATTTCACCAGACCAGACACAATGTAGAAATCGGGGAGAACAAAAGCCCGCTGACTCATCCTCCTTTGATCGCTGCAGTCAGCCACTTATTACCAGAATAATAAGAATTAAAAAAATTATTACAGGTGATCCTAACCACAGATCTCCTGGTTCACTTGACTGGCAGAAGTTCAACATAGTTTAACCAAAATATGAAAAGCAGGGATGTCAGAATTCCTATGAAAATGGAAATGTGAACAGATATTGCAAGTGCTTGCTCATTCATCTCATGTTCAGTATGGAAATTAACTACTTGTATTAGTATTATTTATTTATCTATTGCTTGCCTTTTCCCCTGACATGGAATCAAGGCAGCTTACAGATAAAATAAGAACAGCTAAAAACATAGGAGAAATTTATCATTAAAAAACAATCTCTCTCTCTCTCTCTCTCACACACACACACACACACACAGAGAGAGAGAGAGAGAGAGGGGTACACACACAAAAACAGCACATTCAGCTGTTGGCAGAAGGAAAAGGAAGGATCAAATCCAAAGTCTGGCAGTAGCTACCAAGAAGGCCCTCTCCCATGTCCCCACCAAGCGCATCCATGAGAGTGATGGAATCGAAATAAGGGCTGGGTAGGTTTGTATGAGGGACGCGGGTAGCACTGTGGGTTAAACCACAGAGCCCAGGACTTGCCGATCATAAGGTCGGCGGTTCGAATCCCTGTGACGGGGTGAGCTCCCGTTGCTCGGTCCCTGCTCCTGCCAACCTAACAGTTCGAAAGCACATCAAAGTGCAAGTAGATAAATAGGTACCACTCCGGCGGGAAGGTAAACAATGTTTCCGTGTGCTGCCCTGGTTTGCTAGAAGTGGCTTAGTCATGCTGGCCACATGACCCGGAAGCTGTACGCTGGCTCCCTCGGCCAATAAAGCGAGATGAGCGCCGCAACCCCAGAGTCAGTCACCACTGGACCTAATGGTCAGGGGTCCATTTGCCCTTTACTTAGTTTTGTATGAGTGAAAATGGTCTTTCATATAGCTTGGACCTAAGCTGAATGGGATTTTACAGATCACAACTAGCATTTTGAATTGTGACCAGAAAAAGACCAGGAGACAGTGAAGCTGTTGTAGCAAGGAAGTCATATGCTCCCTATAACCAGCCTTGCTCAACAATCTGGCTTCAGCTCTTTGAGCCAGTTGAAGTTTCTGAGAACTTTTCAAAGGCAGCCCCATGTAGAGAGCATGAGAGAAATCAATCCAATGGATACGTTTGGTATTTGCTTTTGTTGTTGCTTTCAGATATGTAACTTGATTATGTCCCTGCCCCTGATTTTCATTGTTTCCTTTGCACTGAAATGAGAGGGGTAATTGACACAATTAAATAAATAAAGAAATAAATTACATAAATTATGCAAGTACATAATTTAACCACAGGGAACAGTGAGATGAATAAAACATAGTTCTGGCCACAGAAGACAAACTGTAGCTGAATGGAAACAGGACTACATGTGAATAATATGGGGTAGAATGGAAAATTGTGCCTGCTTACTTTTCTGAAAGAAAATGCATTATTTTGCTCAGGCTTTAGTATAATTGTTTTGTTTTTAAGTTGCTTTTCAACTCCTCAAAGAGGAGAAGAATGAGAAAAGGATGTCGGCTGTTTAAAAAGATGCAAGGGGATGCCAATCCACCACTTGACATTTCTTTTTAGATGTAAAACAGTGACATGAAATATATCTGCTTAGCTGTAAATAATGAGAACTGGAGAAATCACCGGAAAGACATGCAATTTTAGGCTTAGCAACCATAAAATCTTTTAAATTCATTTTTATTTCTCTTGGTCCTGCCCAACTGCAATTAATTCCTCTTGGTTCTGCCCCATTGGATTATAGTGCTTAGGCTACGCCAAATGAGATTGATTCATTCCATTGACCAGTTACAAATTTATTGCTGGCATGCTATGACTATTGCCCTTCATCAAAATGTACGAATGCCAATAAATAACAGGGCAATAAAATTAACCTGCGGTGGCTTCAGCACTGAATAAGTATAGCAACGGACAGTGATTATCACTTGAATGCAGAGAGCCACAGCTGTGATCAGCTCGTCAGATATCACTCTAAGCCATGAAGGAAATGGGAATTCATTGTTGGAGACCCATGACTCAAAGGCATCTTGGCATGAACTAACTACCCAAGAGCAAAGAGAGAAAACTAGGAAACCCCATCTGTGCTCATCATCTTGAAAATCTGTCTATTGCCTTTCATTTCAAAATAAGGCTATATCGACTCTGTCCTTATTTTGCTAGGAATTTTAAAGCAACCCCCTTCACGCACGTGCACACACACTTGTTATAAAAAGCTGTGATTACCATTTAGCTACTAGAATCTTTCTGTACAGCTGAGTTCTGAAGTAATCTGAACTAGCAAACTGTTAGTTTAAAAAGGGCTTCTGAAGGTTGTTACCTGCTGCACACCTGTCATCATATATGTGGGCATGGCTTGTCTAAAATGGTCTGCAGGGCAAATGAGGAGGCCTAATCAGACCCACAGGCTGTAGGTTTCCTACCCCTATTGTAGGGCATGGGAACTACCTTTCCTATGCGGAAAGCCTACAACATATGGGTTTTCTAATGGGATAACACATTTAACCATTGATAATAAACTGATATGAAGTCAGTTGATGTTCATTCATCTGTTAATCCCCAGGCTAGAACAACAGGTGTATCAAGTATGATTTGTCAGAAAGAACAGGATGATTGTGGAGGAGTGTTTTATAAATATTCCTGTGTGAACTAGCACATCCCATCAGCTCAAAGACTTCCACTTGCACAATAGAGCTTTCTTCCCCTCTTTATCCCTTGCACAAGTCTTCCCAAATCTGCTCCAGAGGTTTGGGAAAACCCTAGAGGGTTCAGAAAACCCTGGAAGAGATTTAGTGGAGTTTGGCAATTAGCAATTGAATCACTGAACCACAAAACATGTCACAAGTATTGGGAGAATGCATTTTAAAATCAGGAAATGGGATAAGATTAATTGTAGGGATGTTCACCCATTTCAATTTTTCAGCAATGAATGGAGCTTTTGGGGATGGGAGATACCCCTCCTCTGGCAATCTGCACAGAATTTTGCTTGATGGTTGCCATTAATTTGATTTTAATTAATTTTATAATGAATGTTTTTAGAATGTTGGACTATTTTGATTGTTGTTAGCCGCCCTGAGCCCAGCTTCGGCTGGGGAGGGCGGGATATAAATAAAAATTATTATTATTATTATTATTATTATTATTATTATTATTATTACTTTAATGGCTTTCTTGTTTGTTTGTTTGTTTGTTTGTTTGTTTGCTGCCATTGCCCCCACTTACTGCTACTGCTTTAATACCATTTACTTCCATTCCTCAAGGTTTCTATATCCTCCCTAATGCTTTCCCAGCAAATAAGAGATCATCAGTGAAAGTGATGATGTTATGCTTATACATGATGTCACACTATGGGCAAATACCGTACATCATATTTATAGTCAGGGCAATGTCTCTCTGTCTGTCTTGTTGGCTAATAGATTGACAATTGATCTCATTCCGATTGTGCATCTGTTAAACCTATGCTCACCACATACTTTTTCTGATAAAATAAACTTTTTGAAATGGCCTGTTTTCTTGCCACTGCACTGCCCCCACACCAGAAAAAGTGCACTTATTTTGTCTCAGTCCTAATTTCTAGTTTCTTATTAAGGTTCAGAATGGACCAACATCAGCAGAAAGCTATGGTAGACTGCTTATCACTTAACAGAAATAGTTGCCTGCCCAAGCCAAGCCAGCTAGCCAATTACTAGTCATTATCATTTAATCCAAACATGCATTTGGAGACCCTATTCTTTTTGAATGAATAGGTAGTGTTGGTCTTGTGACCCATCTAGGCCTTACTGGGTTTAGTTTATATTTGAATGCATCAATCAATCTATGATGACCAGTCAAGTGAATACATCTGCATTGCATACCCTCCAACATTTCTCCAATGAAAATAGGGACATCCCATTCCATAAAGATAATTTTTAGTACTTATACCCCGCACATCTTACTGGGTTGCCCCAACCACTCTGGGCAGCTTCCAACATATATAAAAACATAATAAAGCATGAAACATTTTAAAAAACATCCCTGTACAGGATTGCCTTCAGATGGCTCTGGCGTCGGATAAGTCGATATCTCCAAAATTTCTCCAATAAAAATAGGGACATCCTAAGGAAAAGTGGGACATTCCAGGATCAAATCAAAAACCAGGATGGCTTCTCTAAACCAGGGACGCCCCTGGAAAATAGGAACATTTGGAGGGTCTGACGTTGAAAAATCCAATATCCAATTCCCTGAACCACATAGCATCCATTCTTTTGCAACTGCCTTATCTTCATACAATTTTGCAGCACTAGTGGAAACATTCTGTGTGATCAAGTGCTTGGGATGAACATACTGAACTATTAGCACTAATTATAGCTGTGGTATAAACATGAAAAGGCAGAAAATGTCACTTATTTGACCTGACCTTTCAGACTCTCCATTTTAAGCTATTTGAAGATACATGGCATTAATTTGAGGGACACAACAAATGAATTCACACCATAGATTTTTTTTTTTTTTAAAAAAAAGGTTTGCGCTTTTTATGGAGTCCCTGTGTTAACAATGGAAACTGCTCCTGGATCGATGTAAAAGGGTAACTCTAACCCAGGGGTGGTCAATCTTTTTATACCTACTGCCCACTAATGCATCTTTCTTTATGGTAAAATTTCATTACCACCCACCAGTTCTCGATGGAAGGAGGTTTCAGCTTGTACCAGAGAACCCCCTACCGCCCACCTAGAATCCTGAAATGCCCACTAGTGGGCAGTAGGGACCAGGTTGACAACCCCTGCTCTAACCGATGGAACATTTTGCCCTTTGGGATAAAAAAAGACTGGCCTGATCTTGTTTGAATCCTAGAACTTGACTTAAAATGTTGGGGTAATCACTAAACATTAAATTCAATTATGCATTCGACCAAAACTAGGGATGATATGCATTTTTCTTGCTCTGATCCTTTATTATTTAAGCAATTCATTTGTTGTTCCTCTTGCTAATTGAAATCAATCCTAGAATCAGATCCTGTGCAGTTTATCTCAGCTTTCAGTTCCTTCTGTTCATTTTGCCCCCCACCCCCCATGTTCCCATTGTTCACATGTGCACTAATAAAAAAAAACCTAGTCTTCTTTCCCTCTCCCCCAAGTTTCACTTATTATGTCCTAATTTATGGGGGAAATGGCTGCTCTTATTGTATAGGGTGGTTGCTATCCCTGGGTTTTAACCATGCATTGAGTTGAGCATCGCTAGACCCATTTCCACAGAACTGTGGCAATGTTCAGTATATTGCCAGGTTAGAAATAATTATTTTTTTGGCTCTTCATGCAGAACTTGATAACCTCTATGCTAAGATATCTTGATATCACCCTGCTTGGGGTCGCAGCCCCTTGTCAGCCCCCATAAATAACTAATCACATCATGGCTGTCATAGAAACACACTGCAGCCACCTAAAATTCTGTTAAACAAGCATGATTTTGGCATGAAATGCTATGTGCCTCACACTTTCCTGCACCTCACCAGGTGATTGTGACAGCTGTCGGGAGATGTTCTATTTTTGCTGCAAACCTGTGAATTATGTTATCTCAAATTTCTCTCTGGAAAGTGAAAAACCCACCAGGAAATGAAATATGCTGTTACCATTATTCTCTTCTTCAGATCTGCTACCGAGAATGCTCTCCAACTTGGGGTACTCAATAAGCCTGCTTGGGAAATTCCAAACATGCAAGTGGGCTATGCCCCAGAAGGTGATTTATAAATAAATGTATTAAATAAATAAAAGTCTCTTCATGTGGGTGGTGAGTGGATTCCATTTATGGGTCCTTACTTGGAGATAACACCTACATTTAGATCCTGCATATTTTTAAAGACACAGAATGAAATAACCTCAGGGAAGCCAAGCTTTATGAAGAACAGTTGAGGGAACTGGGAATGCTTAGCCTGAAGGAAAGAAGACTGATAAGTGATATGATAATGGTCCTCAAATATCTGAAGGGTTGTCACATGGAAAATGAACCAAGCTTGTTTTCTGCTGTACCAGAAGGTAGGAGAAAGGAGATTCCAATGAAACAACTGGAAGAGCTTTCCAGCAGTAAGAGTAACAGTCAGTCTGACTTCCCCAGAAGTTGTAGACAATGTGCATAGGAAGTGAGAGAGAGGCACATGAGACTGCCTGAAGAGCATTTCAGGACTGCAGGAGAGGAGTGAAAGCTCAGATATAGAACATTTATTTTGCATTCAGAAGGTCCTTGGTTCAATCCCCAGCAACTCCAGTTTGGGTCAGAAGAGATCTCTCTCTGAAACCTTGGAGAGTTGCTGCCAGTCAGTGTAGACAATACTGAGTTAGGTGGATCAATGGTCTGATTCAATATAGGAAAGGTCCCCATGTTCCCATAAGATGGACATTCACAAGGTGATTCAAACAAATGAGGCAAGAAGAAGATTAAACACCATGCATCTCCGTTTTGGTGGCAATTTTACCAGTCTTCTTGTTGTTGTTGTTGTTGTTGTTGTTGTTGTTGTTGTTGCAGGAATTGCTTGCCATCTTTAAATGAATATGTGAGAACTTTAGCAGATTGGAAATAAATGCATTAATTAGATCCAAGACACATGATTTGGCCCGATCTAGCAATTGAAGAGAGTGGCAAGGAGAAACCCAAATGTAATAACAAGGAGTGAAATGTCTGTTGCCAAAGACATTTTTGGCTGTGTGCTAAAATCCCACTTACTCAGCAGGAATTCCAGCATGGGGACTATCCTGGCAGAGAGCCTGAGCCAGACCCTGACCGTAGCCATTTATCATCCTAAGTGGACATACATGTACTCACTGCTAAATAATATTTTAGCTCTTACATGTGGGTTTTAGAAGTCTCCAGCAGGGGAAGTACTTCCCTTTCTGTCTAAACAATCCAGGCACATTGTTAAACTCTAATTGCTGCAAACACAATTTAATTATCTCTTTTTGTTTGCCAACTAGGACAGAGCAAACAGTTTAACGAGAATCCAACCACACCAGCCTTTGCAGCTCTTAACTTTAATTGCAATAACTTTTCTTGGCTCTCAACATCGAATCGGAGGCATTGCCTCCTTGTTTTACAAACTAGCAGTACTGGCAGGCTGAGAGTGCAAAAAAGCATAGTCCAGAAGGCAGGCAGCACACCGTAACTGAGTATGCAGCAAATAGAATGAGGCAAAGCTGGTGAAGATGGTGCAGGGACATCAGGCAGAGGCTTAACAGAGACCAAGTTACTCAAATAGAAGACTCAGGTCAGACAGGGGAAAGCGACACATTGTGAGTTGGATGTAGAGTAGTACTTAAATTTACACAGTGCGTCTGTCCCGCAGAATGCATGGGAATTTTGCATTCTAACGTAAAAGTTTCCTGCATGCATATTACTCAAAAATATTACCAGCCCCAAAATAAGAGATCAACCCAGTGAGTGGGTATAAAGACGACATTTGCAGGATAAAATATACCTTCAGGGCAAAACTGGGGTTGACATTATCTAACACTTTGAAAATAAGGCTGTATCTCTCAAAAATAATGAGGTTAAGCGCAAGAGGCAGGTGACAGAACTTGGAAAGGAATGTTAAATGGTAGAAGAGTTCAGCAAAAGGATAACAAGGTTAACTGTTCAGACAGTGCCGTGAAGGACACCCTTGCAGCTCAGAGTTTTAGTTCATTAAACTTTATCACTTAAGCGACTTAATTAAAAATCGCTCACACAAGAATCATGAAATGTCTCGTTCGGTTATAGGTGTCCCTGATTTCCAAGAGACTTACATATTTTCGATGCTGGATTTAATGTTAATGTTTTGAGGGCATGAGGGGGGCTTTGAAAACCAGAGAGGATGGGGTCTTAAGGAAAAAGCTGAAATGCAAGCATTTTGAAGGATTTGGGAGGATGTGATCTTTCCACGAGGCCATGAAAGAAGTATATGTTATGGTTAAAATATCCTGGAAAAAGGTTTATCTCATTGCTAATTCTTCCACCTAAAAGAGTATTCTGTGAATCAGAATAGAGGAAACTTGTTTATATTGAATCAGACCACTGGTCCATCTAGCTCAGCATTGTTTTTACTGATTAGTAGAGGCTCTCCAGGGACTGGGATCATTCCTAACCCTTCCTGGCAATGCTAAAGATTGAACCTGAGGCCTTTAATAGTTCCACAGGAGTCAGGCTGTGATAGCTGGCCATGTTAGAAGCAAGTCAAACAATTCTAGGCTACTGTTAGATCTAGGTTACAGAGCTTCATTCTGCTCTTAGGAAGTCTTGATGTATGAGACCATTATATATGCACAAAGCCCTGGTTGTCTGAAAACAGAGGATACATTTAGTGCCAAGAGTAGTGAATTTACACTGTAATTCTAATCCCACTTACCCATTGAATTTAATTGGAGTAAGTTTTGAGAAGACATGGATAGGATTGCAGCATTAGAGAAAGAAAGTGTCAGTACATGCATACCACCCAACTCAAGCATTTCAAGAAAATGGTAGCACCTTCCTTTTTGTTGATTTGTTCATGCCTGTTCAGAGCTGCTGTTGTGAAAGGTTGAATAAATCAAATAAACAAGCAGTCATTTGGCATAGCCATGGGGTATAAAGATAAATGGACTGTGTCAGGTCTTTGTATTTGACATCACAAGTGTAAGGGTCAAAAATACCATCCAGAGGAAATCCCTGTTCTTAGTCAGTGATGAAGAGTTCTAAATGACCCCACCAGCTGTAACTGGCATTATAATACTTTGACTGAATCTAACATTACCCATACTCAGAATAAAACCACGGAAATTAATAGGCATGATTAACTTAGGTCTATTGATTCCAATGGTCCTAACTCTGGGTATAATGGACTTAGACACATCCCACTGCCTATTGACACAATTAACAAAATGCATTGTATAACAGTCATGCAAGAGAAAGACAATGTGCAAATCAAAACACGTTCATCCTTAGAAGTTCTCACTACCCTGAATTTTGCAATGAAGTTCTCCAGCCAAGCGATGTGTACAAAAATTAATAAGTAGAATAGTGTGCATAAAAACCCATTGTTTTATGAAAATAACATTAAAAAAGAACTGCTTTGCAACAATTAGAATATTAGGTAACAGTGCATAGCAAACTGTGCATATTAGAAATTTGCACAAAAATGTTGGTGAATTTTCACAAGAACTATATATTAAAAAAATGCTAACTGATCTTGAAATGTGGAGAATTGAACTTAAGATTGGAGAAAATGAGAACACAAGGGAAACCAAGACTGATAGATGCTAGCATCCCTTCTAACAATACAGAACTGTACGTGCGTTATAATGACCTCTCATTTAATACAAACCAGGGATGATAAGGCTATCAAAGGCTACTAGCCATTATGACTATGCTCCACCCCCACTCCAGAGAGGGGGAAAGGCCAGGTTCAGCAGGTCAGCACAGTGCTAGTACTACAGAATAATTGTCTGCTACTGTAGGTGGCTAATGTCTATGGATAGGATATTCTCTGTTATAGTGACTCAAATTTGCCAAAAAGTCACCTAGGTCGAATCTACACACATTTTTAAAATGTTATGAAATTTGCTTCTAAAGCATTTTTTTTAAAAAAATAATACATTGAATTTTCCATATGGCTCACCATCGCCATCTAGTGTCACATCGTATATTACGCATAAAACAAACTTAAAATGTTTTATTTGCTATTGTATAGCTGAGTCCCAAGCCTAGTCATCTAAATACTTTTCATCTGTCATGGCCTTTTAGTTCTCTTAGTTTAAAGCTTTATCCAGTTGCTCTGTTGAGAGTTTAGCTGTACTGATGTTTGTTTGTTTAAAGAAGCACAAATTATATTGATTTTATTATTGTTGCTTTTGCAGATTCTGTTCTGGAAGCCTGCACTGAAGAGTGGTACAGTAAATGTTTGCAACAAATTAAGTAATAAAAAAGACGAATTGCAATAAAATCACCACCTAATTTCCAACAGAATTTCCTGCCCTGAAAGTCAATTCATCTGTTGTTGTTGTTGATTGGTTTTTGTTTTTTTGCACCTTCTGTTCCACACTACCATTAACACTGAGTGGTTCACATAAGCCAAACTTTAATCAAGTTTTAAAATGCCAATTATGCCCCTGTTTGCCAAAAAAAGCTCTTCTTCCTTCACCAAACACTTGGGATATATATATATATATATATATGTCTTCTTCCTTCTACCAACTTCATTGTCTTGTTTTCCAAATGCCTCCACTTCAGGATTTCTGTTTGCTTCTTCCCTTTGTGCACAAGCAAATTACTTTAATTCAGGATTAGCACCCTCCTCTCTCTTCATGCACACACACACATGTTTCTTCAGCTGCCTGAGATTCAAAGTATTTAAAGCTTGTGAGTTAATTGGAAGAAACGTGATTGGAAGGGATTAAGCAATCCCCTCAATTCAATATGCAGAATTATGTTTACACAGCCAAAAAGAGATTAATCTGCTATTTTTCTCATTTTCCTCCATTTCCAAAGCTTAGAGACCTCTAATCACAAAAGCATAACAACAAGCCCATGCTCCTGTTATTATATGGTGGAAATTGCCTGAGGTATAGGAAACCAGTACTTGTAATAAGCACATTGGCTTAAAACTGTCTTGCATCTACGAGCCAAACTTTTACTTCAGTGAGCATACAGTATTTTCTCTCAGTTTGAGGCTACCAACTATCACCACAGTTTAATGTTTAATGGAACTGAAGATGGCAGTTACCATGAAGTTTTCAATTGCATTGATCATATGTATTTTATATCTTCCGCCTGCTTTATTCCCCAAAGCCTCAAAGTGGGGGATCAGCATTTGGGAAGTAAAAGCTACTTACATTTACACATACTTATGGATTCCATTATTTATTTTGATAGGGTTCTGTTGTGGAATTGCATTTTGAATAGAGTACAACAGCTGCTTCAACAGCTGCTACCTACACTTCTCAAACCTTCTCTTAGACCACAGTCTGCTTCCCTGGTCCAGACAGAGGATAATTAGACAGGAAACACTTTTAGAGATACTAGCTGCCTGAAATTGCTACTGGTCAGACATTGCTACCTGGGTCACTTTCTAAGCTCCCTGCTTCCACCCATTTTTCCAATGGAAAATTTGCATTTGAACTATACAAATTCTGCATGCATTTTGCTCACATTCAATATGCATTTACTCCCATAGATAAATGGTTATCTATGCTTACCACTGCATTTCCCCCTTACCTACATATGCATATGTGCATTTCTTCCCTGCAAAATGCACCATTTTTGTGCACATTTTCCTGAACTGTAATTGCATTGCAAAATTTGGAGAAGGGCGCAATCTAATTGGTAGCTATATTATTGATTTCCATGTAAGTATCTCCATCAACTTTAAAACACAAATGCATTTCTTTGCCATTCCTGTTCTTAGGCAGTTGGCCTAATGTGCCTTTTCCTGGGGAAAGCTGAATACCTTTATTGTGATGAAGTATGGTTTGCTGCTTAGGGAACAGTTTCTTTAAATGAAGTGGAATATGCCTATGGCATTTAGCAGAAATCAATGTGGAAGGACACGAAAAGCCCACAGCTAAGATTTTTCAAGATGTATCCTTGTTTGCTACATCCTGTTACCTAAGTCATTTCTTCTAACGTTTGATAGGAACGCCCCTGGGTGGTATGAGAGGAAACTTCTTCCCTTTTTGAAAAAAATAAATCTTCAGATAATTTAACTTAACTTTTCTGTCACTGGTGAGCAGAGCTTTGCAAACTAAAACACTATATACTCTTTCTTTTCAACTTGTTGGAACTGACTCAGGAAGATAAATACATACTTTGTAGCTTGACTGTTCTTTCATTGTTAAGACCTGTTCTCCACTAAATTATTTCAGCTTGCTTACCTATGTGCAAAATAACTACCAACAATTACCTGTAAAGTGATCTTGGTTGCATCAAATATAGTAGGTACTTAAAATTACTTAGCAGAATACAGTACAGAGGCGGATTTAGGGGAGTTAGAACAGTTTGGTTGCACTGGGCATGGAGCCCCAGGGCACCACAGGGTGCTTTACAGCTATTATGTAGAATGGAAGCTGAAAAGCAAAGGAGCACTGAGTTTTGATGTTCACCACCAAAATTAGAAACCCTAAGGTCCACCACTGATACAGTACTTATTCTGCCAGTGCAATGTTTTGCAGGACAAGAAAATGCATAAGTAGGTTGCTGGTAACTTTGTTGCACAATAGATTGCATAATCTGCTGCACAGTGGGTTTCCAGTAGCGCAACTGTGGCATAGGATTCCTTCGCAGAGCAACATTAA
The DNA here is from genome assembly GCF_964234715.1 of Podarcis melisellensis. Lineage (NCBI taxonomy): Eukaryota > Metazoa > Chordata > Lepidosauria > Squamata > Lacertidae > Podarcis > Podarcis melisellensis. The sequence continues at coordinate 36,000,254 of NC_138547.1, forward strand.
AACTCACCTGTTCACAAAAGCAAGAGCCCTTGCACTAGTGGACACTGAATGCTGGGTACTGCCGTGTGTATCTTTAACTTGGTAAAAATGTAAAGTCTAAGCAATGTAGGGCCTGAGGCTAGAAATCCAAATAGCACTCCACTTTCGTATACATATAGGGTCGTTAGTATAGGGGCAGGGGCAGCCCTACCATTGGGCAGCATGAAGTGACTGCCTTTGGTATATGACTCTTGGAGGCAGTCATGTTAGCCACCTGGCTGTTTTTCCTGAGATTAATTGTTCCCCTTACCCACACAGCTTTTGATCTGTGCTGACTTCTCTGCAGATGCAAATCACTGTTTGCACACAAGCATCAAGTGATGGATATCCTTGTGTGAATCATCCAGGGGGAAATGGCCTTCTATAATCATTGATCATGTACAGCTGGCACCGTTATTGTGCAACATTGGTATTCCCTCTCAGCACTCTAGTTGTAGCAGCTCATGGTTAATTTTCTGAGCATTAATTATTGTCATGAGTTTGTGCTTGAAATCTTAAAATCTGCTTTGAAGCATTTCATATTCTTATATTAGCTGTCAGAAAACAACAGTTGAAACCTAGGAATTCTTTTTTTCTTTTTTTGCTCATTTTCAAATATCTGGAGACAAAGTGTTCCTTCCCCACAAGAAAGATTCCTGAGTTCTAGATGAGTTTTTCTCAAAGGCATCAGGATCCTCTCAAATTACTAGTTTGTTGCTGCTAATACTAATGTTAATAAACCAGCACTAATGGAACGCTTCAATATAATTAATAGTATGGATGCATTCAGGACAGGCCCACAACATTTTGCTGCCTAAGGCAAAGAACAAACTACATAGGAGCTGCCCAGATTGGAGCTTAATTATTATTTTGACATTGGCAATAGGACAGCTTCTTCCACAGCACCTGAGGGCAGCAAGCTAAGTTACAGCACATAACACAAGCTGCAAGGCACTTACATATCTTACATCCTCTGCCCCCCTACATCTACTACCTCAGCAGGCCATCTTACTTTGTCCAGTGGTAAGACTGGGCCTGTATTTGAATGGGCTTAGTGACTGGATAACTCTCTCCAACCTTCGGAATTTTACAATTTACAGTGGCAATGCAGGACGCAAACATATTCTACTGCAGTTTGGGAATGTATTGCAAGTGGAAGCCTGTCTGTTTCCAAAATGCTGTTCTCATGAATGAAGAAAACAGATGCTATGAAAGACACCATAAGTCTGCAGTGGTTTCTCCCATTATAAGGAAACATACTCTGCGAAGAGGCCAGTTCTGGAGCTTCCTACAACTCTGGCTTTGTAGGGTGAGCTGCATTTTTCCTATCAATGTGGATGAATCATTCTGTTTAAGAAGGCCTCCAACCAAGAGTGTATGGAGTGCTAAAAGAGGGGTAGGGGGACACCTCATGCTCCTTCTCAGGTAGTTTCTCCACTTTTGGTCCCCACCTTGCACTCACCTGTGGCTCCTAGAAGCTGTCAATATGTGACAGCAGCCACACCCCAGAAACAGCTTTGACTGGTTGGCTAAGCCACATGAGGGTAGCCAATGAATCTCAAACCCTCAATGAGTTAGGGACTTCTCCTGCATGTGAAGATTGACTCCAGTGGACTGAGTGGGCAAGGCCAATAGTGGGTCCAATAGTCAGGAAGGTGGTTCCTGCCCATGCTGTAGATGGAATTGAGGAGCAAGTGAGGCTCATCAACCTGGGAAAATAGCCCATCCAGTAGAAGGAAAACTCTGTTCCTAAGCCTCCGCTACCATGCAGGATAACTTCAGGAGAAGAAAAGGTTAAGGATTAAACCATACACAAATCCAGAGTGGAGTCCCTAAGATGGTTAGATCGCACCTTATATGCCTCCTTCTAGCAACTCCTGCAGCCAAGCTGGTGCCAAATGTATTGCTCTGCTTTCTTCTGGACAACATCTGAGAGGCCTAGAGATGAGTCTTGTCATCTGTGCAGCACAAGACTTCCATACACACTGCTCAGGCTTGTGCCCCAGGGAGGTCACTTTAGTGCTGCTAATGCAGCAGTTTGAATTCAACCCTGGAGGCACACTCCATTGTGTCTCAAGACAGATGGATGCCAACAACTGCAATGAGAAACACTGTAGTAAGCTAAGCAAACAAACCTTCAGGAAGATGTACCTGTCTGTTCCTCCAGTAAAGGAGACTGCACAGCCCAGTGAACTATGCAGCTGGTATCACTACATCACCTTCTAAAGTACAGGCAAGCAAAACAACAACAACAAACAAACAAGTGGGGGAGGAATTTGCATATATGTGCTGATGGTTTAGACAAATGGAGGATCTTTTAATGTGCCCTTTGCACAGCTGACAGCACATGAAAATGGTTTCAGGTTGTTTTTTAAAAAAAAAAACAAAAACTTTTCTGAAATACTGTATGCCCTGTGTGGAGTGCGATAATGGGAAACCATTGCATGAGAGGGGAAAGATCTTGGGCATTGGGATTTTATAAGAAATTACACACTTTGGTCTGGAGGACATTTTTTTCCAATCCCACACAAATAATCCAGATAAACAGCAGGCAAAAGCATTCCTTTCTAACCAGGCTTTTGGTTTATTTGATTGGTAAAATGGTGTGTTTTTTGGGGGGGAGGGGGTTATTGGGTTGTTGTTTTTATTTTGATTATGTATTTTGTGATTTTATATTTTGATTTTATTCTGAGAACCACAACTGAGTTCTCCGGGTAAAGGGGGGTATATAAATTCAATAAATAAAAAAATGCTTGAGGCAGTGATACGTAATTCACAAAATAACACTCAAAAAGACAACATAACATTTTAAATCTGTACCAGCTTTTTGCTTCTCAGTTGTAGAGCTATTGTTCAATCACCCACATCTCTAGGCAGGACTAAGAGGGAACCCATTCCAAAATCTTGGAGAGCCACTGTCAGCCAGGGTAGACAATACTAAGTGAAACGGACCAATGATCTGCCTCAGTAAAAGACAGTTTCCTATTTTGAAAGTGAGAAAGGCCAGGTGACATTTCCATGACAGGAGGAATTCCACAACTGTGGTGCAGCCACAGAAAAGGGCTTCTCATGTGTCCCAACCAACCTTGCATAAGCACATATAGAGACACAGAGCAGGTTCTTAGCTTCATACCTTAGTAAGAGGCTTGTCTTTTCATTTTGCAAAAGTTAACATCCCCTGCAAAAGACAGTGCGTGCATGCGACACAGCGCATGCGTTGCACGTAGTGGTTTGCCGCCGCCGCCCAAGTGCTGTACAGACGGTGGCACAATCCTCTGCTTGTGGCTGCAGCGGCGACGGAGGAATCCCACCGCCATCCGTATCCCGCTTAGGCGGTGCCAGTGGCAAACCACTATGTACAGTGCATATGCAGCATTGCTGCGTACAGTGCATGTGTGCGACACCACACATGTGTTGTACATAACAGTTTGCTGCCACCGCCGCCTGAGCACTGTATAGATGGTGGCGGAATCCTCTGCTCGCAGCTGCAGCCATGAACAGAGGATCCTCCACATGCGGCTGCGGTGGCATAATGGCTGCTCGTGCTGCCGCACCCAGAGGCAGTGGGGCGAGCACCCCATGGGGTGCCTTCTTGTCACCCCCCCAGACATGACACCTGGGGCGCACTGCCCCCACCCCCCTTGCGACACCACTGTCCAGAGGGGCAGCAGATCTGATCTCCATGGTATGTGTTGCCTGTTGCCACTGCTGCTGTGGTAGAAATCATGGCTGCAGTGCGCTTCTTGGAGGATGGATCTGACGCTTCCTTTACAGCCCCCCGTCTCAATGCCGCCTCTACAATGGCATCTCAGAGAATTGGACGCCCTACTGGTCTCCTTCCACCCATAGGGAAGGGCTGTCCTCATTGGCTCTGCATCTGCCCAGTGTAATTCAGAGCAGGCCCCTTTCTCCCAACCAATGCCTTTTATTTCCATTTCAACACTGGGTAAGGTTGAATTTCATTTCCCCTCTTGTTCCAGATGTAGAAAGCTATTTCCCCTTGCCCCCCACGTAGATCTTCACTCATCTCTTTATCCTTGGAAGGAGGGTAGGGTGCTGCCATTTTGTGGTTCGCTTCAGGTGCCAAAATGCCTTGGGCTGGCCCCGTTCTGCCCCATTCACTGGGCACTTAATAATTTATCTAGAACTTTTTTAGAATATCAGTGAGTGCATCTTGAGCATACCTTATCACTGGGAGAAGGCTGACAGTGCTTCCTTCCATTAAACATTTCTACAGACTCCCGCTGACTTGAAAAATGCCGATGGGGGAGTTACCTCGTGACCCTCTTCCCCTGAGCTTTAAATGAAGCATGTAAAGCCAGAGGGGATGGCTTCCAAGAGCCTCAGACTGAAGCACTCACAGGTTTTATGTTTAAGTGAAGTCTGTCCTTTTACTTTAAAAGAGAGAGAGAGAGAGAAAGCTTTCCCACACTTATTTAGTTGAAAGTAAAAAGACTTGACTTAAAAATCATAGCGATGGGAAGTTGTTAAGAACATAGCTGGCAGCCTGTCCAGCTTCCCAGACTTACCAGAAAACCCAGTCAAGGATTTTATGGGGCTTTAAGGATGTGTGGACACCCAGGAAGGCTTTAGAATGCAGAATGCAAAAGAGGTGATTTAAAGAATTAAAGGACAGTCACCAAACCCACAACAACCTTGAAAGCAATGCAAGCACAACAATCACTTGGCATCCCACCCATGCAAATTTCACATTAGTTTGTAATGCAATTTCATTTTTCATTAATTAATGTAAATTGGGACATGGGGTGGATTTTTTTTTTTAAAAGCACAGCACTACCACAGGCAGAATGTTAGTTTGTAATGAAAATCATCAGCATTTTAGTGCAAATTTTGATTAGGCAGTTATATATACTGCTTAACTCCAATAGTCTCTAAGCAGTTTACAATAAAAAAGTGAAAATCGGTTAAAGTTATAAAATCAATCTTCAATCAAAATGCCTCCTGGGATAAAAGAGTCTTCAGCAGGGACTGGAGGGTCAGCAGTGAAGGGGCCTGTCTGACTTCAGCTGGAAGGGACTTATATAAATTTGGGCCAAAAATACCACATGCATGGCTCCTAGTAGATAGGCACTGTGCATCAGAGCCCCTGAGGAACTACTATCAGTGACTAACACCTCCAAAGGCTCAGTAACTGGGCAGGGATGTAACAGATTAAGTGTATCCTAGACCCAAATTGTTATGGGTAAATTACTGCAATGACGTTGAACCTGGTAGAATATATGCAGCCAATGCAACATTTTGAGCATTGGAGTTATGTGCTGGAGATATTCTGTTTTGCACCAGAGAAATTTGCATTAATATATTGGGATGTGTATATATTTGAATGTAGTTTTGCAGAATTTGCAAAATTCAGAGAACTGGGAATTTCAAATGATTGATATGTCTCAGTTCATGCTTTGGAAAATGTGAAGTAGGTGGGTTGTTCTTTAAATGTGATCTGAATCAAATTTCTTTACTCCTGTCCCTAACCCTGATATCATGCTTGGAAATGATGCCACGGGTCCCTCTGTTTGATCTATGCTACCTCATTCCAACATGCAGATAACAGCCCCCCATTCTTTTGCTGGCAAAAAAGAAAAGAAAAGAAAAGAAAAAGGAGGGAACAGGGTAAGTTTCTGGGCTCTCACCCCCATTCTGTGACATATCTAGTAGCAGCAATATTGAAAGGAAGGGAGAAGTTGTGCAGAAGGGGAGGATCAGTTGGCCGGTGTATCCCACTTCCCATCCCTTTCCCCCCATCCTGAAACGCACAGCACATTCCTATCCCGTCATTTCAGCTAAGAAGCAAATCTGACAATTTATTACAGCTCTCGTGTGCCACATAATGGCCCAATTGATGGTATGTGACAGAACAGCTTAACATCAAGAGCCAAAGCTGCTTCCTATAACTGCTGTCACTTCTGCTTTCTGCAGCTTCACCTCAGTAAACGATTTTTCTTGGCGCTGTTTTAAATTTCGATGTGTCTTGCTTCCTCAGGAGATTTCCAAGAAAAGTGAATAAAAAATAGGTAGGTGTAAAATGTATGTTTTTAAAAAGGTACATCATTTTCTGTCTAACATAATCACAGTGCTGGGGTAGCAGTGCACAGAAGAAGAAGAAAGGTAAAAAGGAAAACCCACTACGTTTTCCAGGCACATATAAATGAATGGTGAACAGCTTACCTTCACTACTACCATTAATCAACAAGGAAATGTGTGGTTCAGAACCAGCCTGATTGCATAAGTAGCCTAAGGTAGTGGCTAGGGATGTGGGAGAAATTTGATTCAGTTTATATTTAAAGACGAACCTATCAAGTCCACACTTCCTGAAACAATGCATGAACAAAACAAAGCCATCCTCTGAAATTTGTGCTTCTCTGAATTTTACAGTGGGGTGCCCCAACCAAGTAATGTGCACAGAAGTGCATGCTCTAGGCTGAACTGTGCATAAAAATGCATATATTAATGAAAATAACATACAATATTGCACTGTTTCAGGGGAAATTGATTTGCCAAACTGTATACATTAGGCGAAATTGCATGCAAGACGTGTTTATTAGGAGAAATTCATAGCCTGACAAATTTTCAGGATGACTTTTCTTTTTTAAGAAAGTAAGTACACTGATGTTGAAATCTGGGCAAACTGAGGCCTGGACAAAATGAGAAGTCAGGAGAAACTAAAATTGTTTGATGAGACTCGTCCATCCCTAATTTCATATCACAATTCATTTTTTGCAGTGTTTTATTGAAGTAAAATAAGTAATGAAGAGGGAAGGGTGATAGATATGAGTTAAGGAAACTGAAACTGTGCACAAACTTAAATAAATATGTTTCATCATGCATCAGATCTGCTCCAGAAACAAGGACAGGAACTGTGGGGATTTGGGGAGTAAATTGTATGAAAGGCATTTTGGAAGCAATCTTTCTCAGTGCCATTGGTTTCTCCTATAGATCTCCTAACCTACAACTTCCCCTCAACCTGCAATCCTTTGAGGGTTTAGGATTTCTAGTACACACACAGGAGTTCCTCTGAAAAGCTGCTGCCAGTCTGATAATGCAGGGTTAGAGGGACAAATGGTCTGATCGCATAACACAGCTTCCAGTGTTCTCATTTTCTATGACATTTCCATCAACCTCAGAGTCAGAGACCGATCTGTATGCTGAAATGGGTGACATTTAGTGAGGGTGGGCAATAACCAAATAGGAGCAGTGCATGATTTTGGAGGGGGGGTACTCTAGTTTGTGCACTGTCTTTGGCACCAAAGTAGCTGTACCTTTTTTTTAATCGTGTTCTATTTGCTTAAATAAACAGGTATAAAAAAACTTAAAGAAGGACGAGAATGATCACATTCCAAAGCAAAACAAAATACTGAAAAGATCTCCAGTAAGGTCCTGAGATAGACTTTTTACAGTTAACACTCAGCTGAGCCATCATGTTCTGTTTATGCAGCACAGGTGTTTTGGAAGTGTGTCTGACTTTGCATGCCATATGGGCTGTGATGTTGGAAAGGTTCTGGTGTAAGCTTGGCTATATGTGCATGGCACAACATGCCTTTTACTCAGAGTTATCCAGGATAAACTTCAACTAACTCAAGAGGTGTGTGGAAAGAGGGGAGAGAGAACCTGTACAGACACAGCAATATGTCTCTTAAAATAAATAAATAAATTACATGGTTAATGGAAATCGGGTCCTCCCTTAAAAGAGGGCATGTATTGCGGTGAGACCTGGGAACCGACACCCTGTGTTGTGGGTGGGTAAGATTCGTCAGCCACAACACCCGATTGGTAGGTCCCTCGTAGCTGGGTGCAACCTGGCCAATGGGATGCAGTCCAAATGGTTTGAGGGACTTATTTATACCCATGCATGTGACCCAGAGCTTCCTCTTTCGGTGCGCGCATTCGGAACACACAAACACCTCTCCCTACTTTTAGGGGTTTGAGCTTGACCTTGGCTATGCCGTCGTGTGTCATCTGTTGTTGGGACAGGGGCATGGCAGGAATTTTCCTCACTTGGCTGATCGGCTGTTGCCATTTGGGTTTTGCCTGATGCATAGCAAATCGTCACAACTTGTAAGGTTGCGGATAGGCTCTGGTTCAGGTGAAGGGTATTCCGTTAAAGGAATCCAGGGACTCAATGGTTTCGTCAACCCCTGAGAGGGAGTTGTGCCCATGCCTGAGTCCAGGGGGTCATTTGGGTGGTGGAGTTAGCCCGTTCCCAGCTTTCTGCTCATCCGGGTGTTCACCCTTGGCTGACCTATGCTGGAAGCCTGAGTCAGTGCTACCTGCATGGGAGGGAGCTAGTTGAACCAGAGCCTATGCAACCAATAATTTTCTGTAATCAATAAAGTTGTAGCCTAAATTCTGCCAAAAACCAAAACCAAAAATTAAGACAAGTGTGAATTTATTTAGCGGGGGGGGGGTGTGTTTCTGGATCTGAACACGCAAATACTATTTTGTGGTGACAAGGGACAAATGATTTGATGTTTTTACTCTTATTATGTTTTTAATATGTTTGTGTATTCTTGACTACATCACTATATTTTCTTGTTGTAAACTTCTTTGAGACACTATGCTTTAGAATTTCAATTAATTAACCAACCAACCAACCAACTAACCTTTGTATCATTAATAAGATTTAATCAGAGGCTTTTGATGACTAAGCAACTAAGAAAAGCCAGCCATGAATCCACCTGTTTGGGAGGGGCCTGAAGGAAAGAGCTTGACAGTAGCAATGCAGTAGCAAAGTAGCAAATGAGGAATGCAGCCACATAAGGACTCAGAACTCTTTTGAGTTTTGCAGCTTGTAGGCAATAAAATAAGGTCAGGAAGATGCTTTACTTTGGGCCAGTTGATGCAGCATGAAAAATCAGCACTCTTTATCTCAGTGCTTGCTACTCTGCATCTCCTGCCCCTGCTTGTTGTATTGTTATATGCAAGCAAGTCTTCAAAAAGCACTTAAAATAGTATTTTATACTCTCTGAAACTCAGCCTGTAAAAAGTACACACCCACACCCCTTAACACAGTCACTAGCTCAGGAAAGTGAGGAGCCACAAAGCATATGCCATCTGAATGTTATTTATGACACAGTCAGAAAACTTCCTGTTTCAAATTAAATGCATTACTTTGCCCTCCGAAAAGTGATAAATACTATTAATGCTTCACTTTCACACTCTAGGACATTTGTACTTAGTCGGGCAATCAATTTGGGCATATGCCGATTGGCGTCCCTGACCTGAGCTTACTGTAAACAAGGACATATTTATAAGACCCATTAATGACATGAAATGGAGCATCGCTCAGTCTTGGTAGATTATTTTCTGGCATCAACTTGTGGTTGCTTTGTTCATTTGTTTGCATGGTCCTCCAGTAACATTAAAGGACTGTCAATGCTGCTATTAAATTATATATTGTGAGACTACAAAACAATGGTAAAAGTTAACTCAGGGGACAATAGGCAATTCCAAACGGCATGATCCTCACTTAGAATTCTGTAAAGCAAGAGGAGTTTTAAAAAATAAATGCCAGGAACTGTTGGAACATAGTGAGCCACTGGACTGGGCTCACTCTACCTACCCGGCATGTGTAACAGAGACTTGGTTGGATGAAGCAGATGGGCCTGTCCTTGCCGCTCCTTGTCCCCCAGGTTTCTCTTACGCACAGCAACCCAGGCCTTGTGGGCGGGGAGGGGGGGTTGCAGTGATTTTTAGGAAGTCATTAGTTTGCACCAGGCATTCCTTTTGGTGTACCGACCTCCCCGCTGCACCAAGGATACCCTGCCTGAGCTGCTTCAGGTCATGGTGGATGTTCTCCTGGAGACACCTAGTTTGGTTGTCCTAGGGGATTTTAACATCCATGCCGACACAACCTTACAAGGGGCCGCTCAGGACTTTGTGGGAAGCATGGCCTCCATGGGGCTGTGTGGGAATATGGTTGGTTTTACCTATAGGGAAAATGGGCACATGGGTGGAAATTTACTGCAGCCTGACCTTTTGGCAGGGCAGGCTGTGTTAGGCATGATCAGCGTGTGGACACCTCATGCTAGCCTGTGATTGGTTTATACAGCATACCCTGATAGTGGTGTGATTTTCCTTATATGGTATTGTCTGTTACTGTTGAGTTGATACAATGTTCTGTGAAATAATAAAATGCTAGGCCGCAGCAGTTTGAGCATGCTCAGGGCCTGATCAGCTCGGTTCAGCTCAGTTGTTGCTGGCTAGGCCTATTCAATATATCATTGGTGTGAGACTGATTTATTTCCTATGGCGAGCAGGCCCTCGTCATTTGGTGCCCCGTGTGAATAACTTCGGACTCCACGTCGTTCCTCATTGTCCAGCATTCACCACGTGTCTTTCATCCACTTCGGATCCCGGTGTGTGCTCCCTTTCCTTCTGCCTTTGTGAGACAGCCTCTCTCGGACTTCGTGCGCTGCGGCCCTCTCAGCACTGACCACACCCGGCCAGGGTTCCAGGTACCACTCATCCTCTTTGGATCCCGGTTAGAGCTCCCTTCCTTTTGTCGCTCCTTTTCATCCTTTGTGGATCCCAGCGACTACTCTCTTTTTTCTGCTGTTCTCACTATCATGGGGCAATCTCTCTCTGCACCACAGAAGAAATTTTTTGATGACCTTAAATTCCTTCTGGCCAGTAACAACCTTGTTGTACTTGATGCTGATCTCGAGGCCCTTATTCAAGCTTTGGACACCCACTACCCCTGGTTTCCTCAGGATGGCACTTTTGATTTAAAAGACTGGGATAAAATAGGACAATTTTTCCAGAATCATCCTCAGATTGATGTTAAAGTTTTACATGCCTGGTGTAAAGTTTACAAGGCTATGTCAAGCCTAACTCCTGCAAATATCCTCCTGGCTACCTCAACGCCTGTCTCACCTATACTTTTGGCTCCTCCTTCGCCTCTGCACCCCACGTTGCCTTCTTCGAATCCTCCAGTTTATGTACCTCCTAAACCACCGGATTTCTCCCCTTCGGCTCCTTCTATCCCACCGCTGCCTCCACCACCTTTTTCGCCTTCTGTCCAGCCCTCTACCACTGTTTTCCAAGAGTCTCTTCGTGCCGCTGCTCCTTTGTTGGCTTTTGATTCTGCCACCCCTAATCTTTTTCCTGTGATTGTTCCTGCCGCCCCGGGGGGAGGCCCAGCCCGGCACGGACAGTTTGACTTGAGAATCATAAAAGAACTATATTCCTCTGTCAGGGACAATGGCCTGCATTCCCCTTATACCTTGGGACTTTTTGGGACCCTTTTCCAACAGAATATGGTACCAGAGGACATTAAATTGTTGGCCCGTACTGTAATGCAGCCTCATCAAATGATTTTGTTTATGCAAGCTTGGCACTGGGCTTGCCAACGTCGCGTTGATGGTATTCGTGACAATCTCAACAACGCTGCCCAGGCAGCTCACCAAGCCGCGGTTGCTGCCGCAGGTGCTGGCGCTGCACCCCCAGCCCCTGTTATGTTGACCCATACGGATGTTTTTGACGGGTTGACGGGTGGGGGCAACTTTTTTACCATCGCCCAGCAGTTAGCCCTTAATCCTATGTATTGGGAAGCCACTACCGCTGCTGCTCAGGAGGCCCTGTCTGCTGTGCCTGATGATAAGACAGAACATGGGGGTCGGTGGGGAAGCGTCCGTCAAGGCCCTGCAGAGCCCTATGGACAATTTGTAGATCGCTTGTATAACACCCTCAAGCGGCAAGTTCAGGACATAGCAGCCCAAGAAGTGATTGTTCGCCAGCTTGCGTTTGATAATGCAAATGAGGACTGTAAGCAAGCGCTGTGCCCTTTGATGACAACGCCAAATATAGCCATTGCTGATATGCTTAAAGCCTGCCAGTCAGTGGGCACTGAGACACATAAAGCACGCCTTCTAGCCACGGCTTTGTCCTCCACTGTGTCCCAAAATCCTGCAAAGGAGAAGATTTGCTTTGGATGCGGCGAAGTAGGCCATTTTCGTGCGCAGTGCAGATCCACCACACAGCAACGTCGCGGTCAAGGTTGATTCATGGCATTCCTTTCAATTCTACAGGGCAGGCGATCGTCGAGCGCGCCCACCTGACTTTTAAGACTCTTCTCAATAAGCAACTGGGGGGGGGCCACTCGGCTACTGTTTCTGAAATACCTATTATTGTGCATCAAGTTTTGTTTACCTTAAATCATCTGTTATACCCTCACAATAAGAATTTTACGCCTGCTGAACTTCATTTCAGGAAGGAAGAAGTACTGCAGCGCCCTCTAGTGTCTTATAGGTTGCTTCCAGATCCACAGTGGAAAGGTCCAACTTCCTTGGTTTCCTGGGGTCGCGGATTCGCTGCCATCGAGGTGGACGGAGAAATACGATGGGTTCCAGCTCGATGTGTTCGACCTTGGCGCTCTTCTGTTGCCTCGCCTTCATCCAAGGGAACACCAGCGCCCTGAAATCGTATTCTACGCTGTCTGCCAGTGATGACCTTCCACCTGATCTCAACCCACACGACAGCTGGAGACATCGCCACATTGATGTGCCCTGGATGGAGTCACCTTCCACAGCTGTTCCAGTGTTTCCTGGCACGTTGAAAGATCATCTTCATCCCTACCGCATAGGCCCTCCTTCCCCTTGGGAAACCACCGTGATTACCAATCACCCCTCTGTGGACACTGTGAGACGTCGCTTTCGTCGCGCTGCTCTTTTGCAGAAGGCCAAGAGACCTGAACCTTATCATCAGATTTGGACCAACAATACGTATGTTAGGGACATAAATCATTTTGCTTTTATACTTAATCTTTCTGAATGTTGGGTATGTATGCATATCCCTCCCCAATCAAAGAGGTCTGGTATATTACTGCATGGTATTCCAGTCAATGCTTCATATAAGATTAGTAATAATATGAAGGATAATCGTACTAATTCACCCCGTGTTTTTGTCGCTTGTAGAAATGGCATCTTATTGTTTTCTTTTCAATCATAATAGTAACTTTTTAGGTCATTATCCATATTGTAATTGGACCTATGAGTATGTTAATGGATCTTCTTGTTTTCTTAACGTTACCACTATGAGTGGTAGGCCAAGAGTTTTAGTTATGGAGTTTGTGCCTTAATTCATTCCCATTGTTGTATGTATATATCTGATCAATCGGCCAATATTTCTGCTACTATTGATTATATGGAACAAATGATAGCCCATAATCCTTTGAATCCACCCGAAGGTTTTGATCCATGGGAATGGTTGTCTTCCTGGTTACCTAATAGAGTATGGTTAAGAAAACTTTTACTAATTGTAATTTTGCTTGTTGCAGGATTTATTGTGTTGTGTTGCTGCATTCAATGCCTACCTTCTTTGTATGCCCAGTGTACTACATGGTGGTACAAACCGCAACCCGCCACAGGGATGACAAGAAGGATTTATGTCGCAAGTTATAAGCGTTTAGAAAATGAGACAAATGACTTTGCTTAGGTTTGGTTAAGAAAAAAATTATTTTTCATAAAATAAGTAAGAAAAGAGGGCATGTGGGAATATGGTTGGTTTTACCTATAGGGAAAATGGGCACATGGGTGGAAATTTACTGCAGCCTGACCTTTTGGCAGGGCAGGCTGTGTTAGGCATGATCAGCGTGTGGACACCTCATGCTAGCCTGTGATTGGTTTATACAGCATACCCTGATAGTGGTGTGATTTTCCTTATATGGTATTGTCTGTTACTGTTGAGTTGATACAATGTTCTGTGAAATAATAAAATGCTAGGCCGCAGCAGTTTGAGCATGCTCAGGGCCTGATCAGCTCGGTTCAGCTCAGTTGTTGCTGGCTAGGCCTATTCAATATATCATTGGTGTGAGACTGATTTATTTCCTATGGCGAGCAGGCCCTCGTCAGGGCTGTCCCTGAATAAGTCTGGCCCAACTCATAGCTGCGGGCATGCCTTAGACCTCATGTTCACCTCTATGGATGTTGGTGATCTGACACTAAGTAAAAGCGAAACCAAAGAAGTGCCATGGTCAGATCACTTCCTGGTGCAACTGGACTTCTCTGTGACCCTTCCCCTCTGCAGGGAGGTGGGGCCGATTCAGATGGTCCACCCCCACCACTTAATGGATCCAGATGGTTTCCAGAGAGTGGTAGGGGATGTTTTATCCCACGTTGATGGCCTTTCAGCTGATTCCCTGGTGGCTCACTGGAATGTGGAGTTAACCAAGGCTATTGACTGTTTGGTTCCAAAGCGCCCTCTTCGATTGCATGGAGCCCGGACAGCCCCATGGTTTTCCATGGATCTGAGGGCAATGAAACAATCGTTGAGACGGCTAGAGCGTCGGTGGTGGATAACCCATTCTGAATCTGACCTGACACGGGTTAGAGCTCAATGTCGAGCCTACCAAGTGGCGATAGTGACGGTGAAGAAGACTTTCCTCACCGCATCTGCGGAAAACAGCAGCAGAAGACTCTTTCAGGTGGTTCGCAGCCTGGGAGTCATTTTGGACTCACAGCTGTCCATGGAGGCACAGGTCAAATCTGTGTCCAGGGCAGCTGTTTACCAGCTCCGTCTGGTATGCAGGCTGAGATCCTATCTGCCTGCAGACTGCCTTGCCAGAGTGGTGCATGCTCTGGTTATCTCCTGCTTGGACTACTGCAATACGCTCTATGTGGGGCTACCTTTGAAAGAAGGTATGTTTCTATGGAAACAGGGTAGGACAACCCTGGAAATATATTTGCATCCATCCTTCATGCCAAATCTTATTTAATTCCTGTTTAAGTGCAAAAGACCTTGTAACAGAGAGCAGCATACTGTAAGAAAATCCAAGGCAGGGAAGAAAAAGGATGGCTGAGTATTACAATGACCGATCAAATTCAGTAGCGATGAAATGAAATCTGTCTAAATGTATATCAAACGCTCCTGTATGTGGGGAGAAGAGCGGGGGGGGGGGGCTGTTTGTAGATACCGCATGACAACCACACTCAGATAAACTTCATCTTCCCACAAGGTAAACTGACAGCCGCATTTAATTCTGAGTACGAAAGACAGATTTTTAAAATTTCTGGATATCTCTAGCAGACAAGATGCAAAAATTCACTTGGCACAGCAACACCAGGGCAAAATACAATTCCAGGCCATGACATGTAAGGAATAGGGACAGTTTGAACACCTGTTATTTAATAACCTTCCTAAATCAAAGGCGTGTTTTCTTAATGCCTGATAGGGCACCCTGGGGAAACACTGGAGCTACAGTATGTGCTGTCTCCTCATGTGGTGAACTGCAGGTGGCAACTTCTCAGTGAACTACCTCAGTGAAATAACTGGGGTAAGGGGTAAGGAACTGGATCCAGGTGGTGGAAGGATCCAAAATCCCCCCACACCCAAAGAGCTGCCAACCTTAAAAGCCTTAAGAGTGCACTCCAATTTTTTTCTTTGCTGTTGCAACTTGTTCCAGGAAGATTGTTCAATTGGAAATGGGAATTTTCTGGCTTTTGGAATTTGGCACCTTTTTATATCTCACTCAAGGAAGGACCCTTCCCTCTGACTGAGACATTCAATTTCCTGCTACAGATACCTGCAATGGCTGATTAATGCCTAACATAGAGGGGAGAGTTTAAAGTTAATGTAACTTTAAACTTCTAATTGCAGGCATCATTAGCTGCCACAACAAGCCTTGGTGATGCTGCAGCCACTTTCATGGCCACCTAGCTCAGAATACCTTGCTCTTTGGGAAGGACGCCCTCCCTCAGGTCTTTCCTAGAGTCAGGCAAGAAAGGAAGCAATATAGAAAATACCGGCAACCAGTTCTGCAGCATTGTGTAAATCGGATAAGAGATTAGGGTTTTGCTCCTTACCAGGGAAGAAGGAATGAGTGAAGAGCAACATCAGTAGCAAGGGAGGGGAGAACAAAGATCAAAATCAGGCTCTGCTGCCCCTATGGATTCTGCCACCTGAGGCAGCCGCCTTACCTTGCCTCATGATTGGGCTGGCCCTAGTTAAGTGGCATAATCTCTTGTACCAGCCCTGGTCTACTTCCCTTCTTCCAGGAAGACCAACCTTGTTCCATTCATCAGCCTGTGATGAAACAACATTTGTGGAAGTCACATTTAATCTCCAGAAGTCTGGACAGAATGGGTACTTGAATCTAGCAAGGGAAGCACACTAATCCTGGCATTGTGGACTTAGCTTTAAATTTACTTATCTGGCCTTATCTGGCACCATAGGGTAGGACCATAGGTGTGAGGAACCTTTGACCCACTAGATGTTGCTGAACTATAATTCCCATATGCCATAGCAAACATGGTGATGCCCAAGGATGATGGGAGTTGTAGTCTAGCAACATTTGGAGGAGCAAAGGTTCTCCACACAGGGTGCAATTTCTTCTTGCTTGTATGCCACAGCAAATCCACACTGGGGGGGGGGATCAAAAGAAAGGGTTAAAATATTTACAGGATGTATGTAAGCCATGTTATTTTTATTTGGAAATGTGGAATTGAATGACCATCTTGCTGGTTTTAAATAGAAAAGGTGTACATGCCGTGCCTATTTATTTATTTGGTAAATTGCAATTATGTATATATTTGAGGAATAACTCCAGATAGTCCAGTCATTCTTAATGTAAACAAAGACATTTGGTGAAGTAATTATTAAACATCTGAAGCAAAGCAGAGCTATCATTTCAAAGTTTTATCAGATGGTTATGAAAACACTTAAAATGTTAAATCCTTCAGTTATGGGGCTTGTAAGCATTTTTACTTCAACACTCAACAAATTTACAAATAATGTCAGCGTAAGAGTTTTTGAGGAGAAATTATCTGGGTTGGGGGGTGTCTATTCATTTGCCAAATCACAGTCAGAGCTTTGTGTAAAGGATGTCATGAAGTAGTTTCAAGGCATTGGAGCTGGAATTATATTCAATATAAACTATATCAGGTGACAAGCTCATAAAATCCAATAAATTCTTATTAAAGAGCTGGTCTTTAGGTTCTGAGAAGGTGGGGGGAATCAGAACAGCGAAGTCACCCAGTATATGAACTTTCAGATCAAATTAATTTGAGCCAGTTTCTCAATCTGTAGCATGAAGGTAGTCAATATGCTCTCAGTATATTGTGGAGTAAAATTCCCATCATCCCTAACTGTTGCCTATGCTATGGTCCACAATATATTTAGGACACCACTTGGCTACCTCAGCAGAATCTCTTTTCTTCAAGTTACAGTAAGGGAGGGGGGAGCATTCCACAACTGGGGAACCACCACAGAAAAAGCCTCCAGACCTCTCATGAAGGAGGCCAACAAAGAAGGGCCCCAGTCGGTTAATAAGGGGAACGTGGTCCTTTAAGGCTTTAATTGGGCCCCAACACTAATCGGCAGCCAGTGCAGTTGGACCAGGATTGCTGTAATATGCTCAAATTATCTTCTGACGTGAGCAGCTTGGCCACTGAATTCTGCACCAGTTGAAGTTTCCAAACTGTCTTCATGTCAGCCTTACATGTAATATGTTGTAGTAATCTAACCTACAGGTTATCACAGCACAGAAAACAGAAGTTAAGCTATCCATGTCCAGATAGAGGTGCAGCTGAGCCATCAGTCAAGGCTGATGGAAGGCATTCTGTGCCACCTTGGCTACCTTTGTTTCACCTGGCAGCAATGGCTCCAAAAGTTCCCCCAAGCTGTGTACCTGCTCCTTTAGAGGGAATGTAGCCCCATAAAGAGCAGGCAACCTTCCAGCCATCCAGTCTAAGGAATCACCCACTAACAGTACCTCAGTTTTATATGGGTTGAGCTTCAATTTATTGGCTCTCATCCAGTTTATTATAAGGACAAGGCAACAGTCCAGTACATCCACTGTCACACTGGAGATGTAAAGGAGAAGTAGAGCTGTGTGTCCTCAGCATATTGCTGAAAATGTACTCCAAAATTCCAGATGACCCCACTCAGCAGTTTCATGTATATGTTAAACAGCATGGGGAATAAAATTGAACCCCGAGGAACCCCACATTGAAGGCTCCACAGGAGCAAAGAGCACTGCCCAAGCATCACCTTCTGGAAACATTCATCCAAGTAGGACTGAAAGCACCACAAACAGTGCCATCCACTCCCAACATGGACAGCCACTTCAGAAGGATATCATGGTCAATGGTATTAAAAGCTGCTGAGAGATCAAGGAGAATTAACAGGAACACATTTCCCCCATCTCTCTCCCGACAGAGGTCATCATACAGGGCATCATACAGTTTCTGTGCCAAAACTGGGACCAAACTCTGATTGAAAAGGATCTGGGGAACCAGTTTCCTCCAAGAGCAGAGATCTTCAATGATACACAGGCAACATTTGGGGCAGTCTCATTTTTTGAAAAGTCCATGGATCTGGAGAAGCAAATATAGTGGACTACGGCATAGAAACAGAGCAGTAGGCAACATGAAGCTTTACTGGGGAATCCAATCTGAGTTGGGGTGGTAGTGGGTACTGATCTCACAGTTTGACTCAGGAAGGGAGGGGAAATCTCTAGTTTTCCTTGTTCTCTAACCAACACACAAAGCTAATCCAAAACCCTAGAAGATACAGGTGGTATTTCAATTGTCCAACTTAATGGCCCTTTCTGTAAGTAGCAGAGCAAAACCACAAAAACATAAGCAAACATATGCAAACTTTTATAATCACCAAGGCAGTGGGCATAACTCCCAGTTTTGGCACAATCAGAAGATATTTTGCAATTGGTCCTTGATAAACTGTTTGATGCTACTGAATTACAGGACTATGTTATGCTTGAGGGATCTGCAAAATGTTCAGGAGCATCCGATAGACATTTGAATAGACACAGAAATAGCACAATCCACTGAGGGGGGGGGGGTTGGGGAGGCAAAATAGGGCACCTATATCCCCAAGTTTATTTCCTTCCCAGTTTTGCCAAGTGAAATAGTGTGATAATGTGCAGCAGCTTCACAAGATTTGTGTGTGGATGACTGTACTCAGTTGATGCTTTGAGGAAAAAGTCCTGAACCACAATGTATTGTTGTTCCTTTAAAGTTCAAACTCCACTCACTCATCATTGCAGCTGTTTTCAAAAGCACATCATTCAATGTAGAATCATAATAGTGTATGGCTAAATCCATTCATCCCATGCTACTGTAGTGGTACTGTACTGTAACATATGACTGCAAATCCCTTATGCGCTCCCTAAACCCTCAAAGGGGATGATGTACCTATAGTCACACTCAGGCCTTTGCGATATATCTTCAAAGTATAAGATTATCTACGTCTGTCATTCCTACATCAAGGCATGATCTCAGGGCATGTGACACAACCAGCTTGCTGAAGCTAAGCAGGTTTGGCAAGGGGGAGGCCAACCATGTATAGTACCTTTACTTCCATGATGGAAGGAAGGTGGGATTTAATGCCTAGTATGTATAATGAATCACTGCAGAATGTAAGCAACTCCTAATCCTCGATGACAACACTTAGGAGCTTAGATGCATTTAGCATAGGTTGGGGAATCTAAAATGATAATTAAGAATAAATTCCATTAATTTCTTCCAGATGTTTGAAAATGTGTAAGAAAGCAGATTGGTGTTGTTGTCGTTTATGTGAACTTTGCAACAAGCACACATAATCATGTAACTCATTTCTCCATGCTAAAGTGTAATTAACACATTTACCTGAATGCTGGGTTGTTGGTGGTGGGGGTTTCTTTTGTGTGCGGGGATGGCTTGTTTACAAAAAAGGGGGTTACCAAATGCCATTTTTTTGGCGGCATTATCACAAAGCACTAGTGATGCTGGTTATTTAGAAGTGCCTATTCCTTCCAACTGTATGCTTGATCAAGCAAAACTCTGGTTTTACCTCATAGGAGGAGGGAAGAGATGATGGTCAATAGAACCAAGGGAAGAGTAGAGTTGGGACCATAACACTTCTAATATCTATGGATTATCTTAGCACAATTATCTAAGGTTTGGTAGCTATGGGTCTGACTACTGCAATGTGTTATATGGGGCTGGCTTTGTGTGTGGAAGGGGGAGAGAAATGTTTGGAAATTTCAGCTGGTTCAAAACACGATGGCCAGGTTGCTTGCTGAAATTCATCAAGGTAAACATGCTTCCCCACTAGTTATCTTTCTCCAGAGGATTTCAGTTTCTTTCCAGACAAAATTAAAAGTGGTGTTTTTGACCTATGGGGCTCTAAGTACCCTTAGACCAAGGTATTTCTGATGGATCTTTTCCAGTATGATCCTGCCAACAAAAAAATGTTCCCACCCTAGTGTCAGGATGCTGTCAGCGGCTCCCAGGTGATTGCCCAGAAAAGTATAAAGACAAGGAAAAAAATTCTTACAGTCCTTTTTTATTTCACATTTTATAGAGAGAGGCTATAGAACCCATCCTCTTGGATAATGGCGCTGTCCTGAGTGAATTCTCTCCCACTTCCTCACTCGTCGTCATCATTACCTCCTCTATGGGTGCCGCTAAGTTTTAAGCTCTTTGCTCTCCTACTTTTAAGGCTCGCCAGGTTCTGGGAGATGGTGGGTCTGGAATGCTTTCTAATGACAACATGTCAGCCAGCTACTGCTCCAGCTCTGCCTGCTCCTCTCCCACTACTTAACAATGTCTCCCTTCATCTGCCTCTGAGCTGTGTCCTCTCTCAAACAACTGTTGTAACTCTATACTGTCTTCCTCTTCCTTCTCCCTGGAAGGGTCAGGGTGGGGAGGTGGTCTCCACCACTCCTCCTCCTCCTCTGCCAAGCCCCTGACACTTAGAATGCTTCAATTTTGGAGAATAATCATGAACCTACGAGAGATAGGACATTTTATGTAAGTGTGCCTCAACTGTTTCAAGAAGGAGATTTGCCTGAAATTTTTCACTTTTTACATTTTTACTGTCATTTAGATATCAGGCCAGGACAATCATGTTTGGTTTTCACAGTAATATTGATAAACAATAATGATAATAAACTGACATCATTATTCTGACATTTTACAACTTTATTTGTATTGATTAATCCACCACTCTTTTTTAACCTGTTAATTCATAAGATGCCCAGTGCTGAAAGTGAACCCTTACTACCTTAATAACAGGGAGTAAAATATCCAATTGCCTTCTGAACCACACTCCTTTCTCTCACTACACACACGCCACACATATTCATGTTATATTCAACAAGCATACAATTGCTAAGCTGTACAATTTTAGTTATTCATGTGTAACATTCAACATGTATGCAGTCTGTGTTCCCAACTGTTCAGCTGTACAAATTGGCAAGTGTATTTCACACAAACACTTGTACATGTGTAGTGATAGCTTCTATCTGTGTTACCAACACACACCCTATAATAATGCCAAATCTTTTATTAGCTATATACCTTAAAAGAAGCAGCAGGAAATACTGCTCCTATACTTCCACACTTAGACTGGATGTTTCTGAATCTACTGTGTGCCATAAATGCAGACACATCAAGCTTGTTTTTAAATACTGTTTGGCTCTCAAGTTAATTGTGCAATAATTTGTGTGTATTTATGAAAGGTTAAAATGTCCATGTTGTTCTATGCACTTCATTACTGTGCTAATATTAGCAAAGAACGGTGGTGTGACAGTTCACCAAACAAAACAGCAAACAGAGCTACTGAGGGTTGTGCTTTTTTTTTTTTTTTGAGGGGGAGGATTAAACTTTTTAAAAACAAGTATTATACACAACCAAGGAAATACTCATTAGCTCCTTTCTTATTCATTGTCTTTCTGGAATGAGAACATTTGGGGAAATTCATCAGTAAACAAACAAGGTTTTGAAAACATACATGAGTGTCAAGATATAATTAGGATATCTCTCCCTTTCCCTAGGGCAATGAAGACTATTCAAATTAGTAAATTCAGCCTTGCCCAATGTCCAAGCTTTGATAAAACAACCCAGTCATTCCAGTTATCGTCTCTCTGTGAAGGTGGCATCAAGTGCTCAGGATTTGTTAAGATCCAGTAGTGGCCAGAGGGGCAGAGTGGATTGGTAGGGGGGGTGAGGCTTACCTGGCTTTGGTACACAGAAGCCTTGCAGTGGTGCTGGGATCTGGCTTGGGTTGGCAGGCTCTGATGGAGGAGGAAGTAATGGGTGTGGGGGCTGAATGGAGGGAAATTGAGTTGGGGGAGGAGAGACCTCCCCTTTCCACCCCTCAACTTCAGTCACATTTGAAGGAGGCAGAAAAGAAGAAGAAAAGAGTGCAAGAAAAGGCTGATTTGAAAATCCAGTTTATGTGAATAAGTAGTGTATTCAGCATCAAATGCTAATGAGCAAAAACAGATGGAGTAGCTACCATAAAGCACCCATTTCTAAATACATCAGCGTATATACATATTGCAATCTTATGTTCATACAAGCCTCACTAAAAATTATTTTTACTGGTGCCCTGTGTGAACAAGAGAGGTCACTAAATTGCAGAAGGGAGCAGCCCCAACGTGTGCTTGCAATCTTGGCATGAGTGAGGGTTTCACACCTCATCTTTAAAAGCTCAGTGGGAAGGGTGGGGAAACGTCTTTGTTGGGACCTTCTTTGTTGCTTCCATTCAGTTCTGGACACCTTCCCCTGCTGCTGAACCCCTGAATCACGACTCGCAAGCACTGCATCTGCTGCCAAGCCTGTACTAGGGCTGGGTGACATATCCATATATCAACTAAAACTGATTTCATAGTCGTTGATCACCAAATCATGATGAGTGTTAAGGCTGGGAGATATATCACCCAAAACCGGTTTGAAGTCCATATCGTGATATTGTTTTCATATTTTTTTGACCGAGCAATGTACCCCAAAAAATCAAGAAATTGTGTGTGCACACACACCATGAAAAAAACAAACCATGCAGTGGGTAATTTAAAAAAAAACTAATTATTTTTATTATTGTGTGTGTGAGAGAGAAAGAGGACTGCTTTAAAGCAGAACTAGAAGGAAATCTACTTTCTTCGTCTATGACTCCATTATTCATTTCTTCCTTGCTCTTGTTTCCCTCTTGTAAAAATGTGACCTATTTCCTTCAGATTTCTCCATTTTCTTTGCAACAACATTTCTAAGATGGGGTACCAGATGGAGACTGGTTATCAGACTCACATACCTAATGTGGGGGGAAGCAGGAAAACACATAACAGAACTAAAAAAATAATGTAATACTCACTCTGAAAGGAAAAAGGTAAGAAGGAAAGAAAAAAAAGCAGATATGAGAAGGAGAGAACATGAAATATGCATGTATTTGCATACTGTCTCCTGGGCACACAAATTCTTGGCTAAGAGAACATAATAAGAGCAACATTTCTTGTCTATGGTCTGCAGTGCTAAACATTAATTAACAGAGCATTTAGCAGAAGGGTAAAGGTTAAACAATCATATTCCTACTAATGACTGGAAGGACTAAACCTGAAATTTTCTGCTCAAAATTTTATCCTCAAACTCCCTCTAAATAGATGTTTGTGATCCTGATTCCCCAGATGCATTCATAGCATCCCAAATAGCCAATTATCTGTGAAACATCTTTTCTCCATATTTGACCTGCGGTGATATTTGATTCCACTATTATATTTTAATATTTAGTTTCAGAATAATATTTGAAATCTATGGATTTTTTTGCAGATAATATTTCCTATTTGACAATATTTGATGGTTGATATGTAATAACATTACATATTTGACCATGTGTGATAACTGACATGTAGTGGTCCTTTATATCTGATAGACGGCATGCAATAGCATTAAGAATTTGACAGTTCCGGAGCTTTCAATAGTTGATGCCTATCAAAATCAAAATAATCAGGAGAAACCAACAAGCAGTCACATTTATTTAATTTTTTTTTTTAGGTTAAAAGAAGCATATTGAAGAATAAATGGGCTAATGATGTTGGATATAAATTGGTGATAAAAGACTTAATACCACCAAATAAAATTGGAGAAGCCATTCTTGGCTAAGTTATGGTGCACTCCTAACCATGTCCATTCAGAATTAGGCCCCATTACAACCTTATTTCTTAATGATTTGCAACCTTATTTCTTAATGGCTTGGAAACTGGAATATACTGAATATACTGACCATTCTGATCAACCAAAGGCCGAGTAAATATTCTTGTACCAAGCGCAGTCTGGAGCAAAACCAAACCACAAGCCTGAGCTCAGATTGTTAGGGTTTCAGATGTGCCTGCAAATCAGTGTCCAATAAATCTATATATGCTCTTATATCAAAGAATTAGTTGAAGATTTAGAAATACATCTCAGCCAGTTCATAGTGCTTAGTGATTATATGTCTGGGCCAAAACTGAGACAAAAGTTTCATGTAAGAAAGAAAAGAGATATAGAAGTAGATGAGACAAAGCTTGTGGTTCTAGACTGCAATACTTTGTGACATTTCAATATCTTAAATAGTACCATGAATGTAACAGCAGGTTATACAGTGGCACCTTGAGTTACAACTGCCTCAGGTTACAAACGCTTCATGCTACAAACTCCGCTAACCTGGAAGAGTTACCTCGAGTTGAGAACTTTGCCCCAGGATGAGAAGGGAAATCGGGTGCCGGCAGCAGAACGGCAGAAAGAGGCCCCATTAGCGAAAGCACGCCTCTAGTTAAGAACAGTTTCAGATTAAGAACGGACCTCCGGAATGAATTAAGTTCGTAACTAGAGGTACCACTGTATATGTTTACACCAGGGAAAAGATCAGGCCATTAAGACAGTTGCTGGACAATCAGAGCATTACATTCTTTTTATTATATGTATCACTTGAGTGTATCACTCTTAAGTGCCCTACAAGTGCTCAACAAGCATTAACATTGCCTAGTATATCACTCTTTCATTTTTGTACCCTTGTACATCTGGTTAGTGTATTAAACATGTGGCACATATGCCCTGCTACATACGGTAGTGCGGCTGCTGTCACAGCTGGAGTAGAGGAGGAGCAAAGTATCTCTGCTCTGGGAGTTAGGGCTTTCGGTGAAGCATGGTTAGGCTTGGTGTTACATGCTGGATCTATGTATTTTCAAAGGCTTTACGAAATGGATTTGAATTGTTAAGGTTTCGTTAAGCCACTGTGTGAAGGATTTCCTCAAAGAACAGATGACAAATCTCTTTCAAATAAATTATTTAATGGAAAGACAGTGGACCAACACTGTATTGGAGCTGGTGGGCACTTCTTCACTGGATATATTAAGCAGAGGGTATTATTCCATCCTGCATTCCAAATCCTATACTGAGCAAGGTCTTGTCCATCACTAAAGGTTATGTTTCCCAATAAGTTCCATTCTGAGTAGACCCTTTGACATTAATGGGCTTAAGTTACTCATGTTCATTAACTTCAGCATGTCTAACTTGAATAGGACTAGTTTTGGATACAACCCTACGGATTCTGTTACTTTTGATTTTATGTTTACAACAGGACACCCTAACCCATCAAAGAAGGCTAGGCTATCAACGGCAAACAGTCTTTAAGAATCCTGGAGTCATTTTCAGTTATATTTAATATAAATGTTTTAATTGTGGAGGGGAAAACCTTTTTACATTCATTCCTGTGCAGCAGTATGGAGCAAAATGAATCCCCCTGCTTGATTTTAAGTTGGCATTATCGACATTGTGCTGAACGAACCCTGTGCAGATCAGTTAATAATATAGATCAAAATGCAAAAAGTCTGTTATCTATTTGGCAGCCATCAGCTTCCTGGGTTCTCAGAAATGATTTCACTTCTGGGATACCTTAAGAAATAAAGTATCCGCTACATTATGGACCCATCTGGAAATTAAATGTCAAAGATAAATGAAGTAGAAAAGGGGGTGGGGGGGAGAGAAGCATAAAGTCAATGACTCTATGGGAAGACACAGAGTATTCTGAACAAATTTATTAAAAAGGGAAAGAGAATGTTTGCTCAGTGCCAGATGCATGCTTTGATTCACCATGAAACCGATTAACTTATCCTGATGCAATTAAAATGCAATTTCTCCTTTCTTTGCTGAACTTAAGATAGATATTCGTACTGCCGTCCCCAGATAAATTAAAAACAATATTGTTTATTATTATTAATCATTCAAAATGTTCTGGAAAAAAACGCCTGAATTTGTGAAAAGCTCGGAAACATTTATCGGCTAACCCAGAAATATTTGGCCGACCAGCCTCTTTCACTGATCTCTTGAAAAAACATCCAGATAATTGCTAAGCATAATAACACAGGAAGCTGCTTTGTACTGAATCAGACCATCTAGGTCAGCACACTGAAAGACAGAGTGGTTCCTCAGGATTTCTATCCAGTGGTACTTGGTGCCTATTGGGACTGGGAGGGCAGAAATCAAGAAGACAAATGGCAAGTGGAGCCAGGACCAGGTGGACCACCGCCTGGCTTGTTGTAAGGAAGAAGGCAGGCAGGTGGAAGCTAGGTGAAGGCAGACTGAAATTGCTGGGACACTTTTATAACTGACCTTGTTAACCAGCTCCACTGGTTTTCTCCCAGGCCTGCCTGGAGATGCTGGAGATGTCATGGATTAGGGTCACATGGGTAAGGAATAGATGAGGCCCTCCCTCTGTTGTTTTACAGAGACTAGAACTTGAAGTAGAAACTTTGTCTGAGGGCAGTTTTGAACCCATTGATGTGCTTCCTACTTGGCCTGTGCCTTCAAAGGCTTTCAAATGGAAACACAACTGTTATGTTTAAGCCTTTTTGTTTGTTTGCTTCCTGGCTTCCTTTCGGTAGAAATGTGCTGAGCTTTTTTTAGAGGAAAAAAATTCTGAGAGGTTTCTGAAGAGGATTTCATCTCCCCATACAGTATTTATTGAAGATGTCCCCACCCCACTTTCCCACCCACAGACAGACTAGAAAAATTCTGGTGAAACTGTCCATCCAACCCAGTTGATTTTAATATTATTGAAGGAAGCAATGCATTTGACCCCTGATATTTAGGGGTTAAATGTGCCCCCTGGGGCCTCTATCTGACCACCAGAATTCACATATCTCTTTTCCTGATATTATGTTTTTCATTGGCCCTGTTTCACACACTTTTCTTTGCTTAGCTGAAGTGTGTCATTTTTACAAGGGCTTACCTGTTTACCATTATGTTTCTTTATTGGCTGCATTTTTTTCTTTAAAAAATACCTGTAGGAAATGTCATGTTCAAATCCACAATGCTTAACATGTGTGTTCACAAAATACACATTTTAAAATTTATTTTGAGACTCTTTTGAGCCAGGAACAGCATAATAACTTTCAGGGAGTGAAAAAGACATTGTCTAATGCAGTTATGAACTGCATATTACTTGAGAATGTACACATAAGGTCAGTTCATTTTGGAATTTGCAAGACCGAATTCCTAAAGCATCTGTATCCTTAGCTGGGGCCCAGTTAATTTTCCTGTCATCAGCAGCTGGTGACATTTTTTTTTTTTTTTTAGGTTTTTAATGGGTCGTCTTATTTTTGAAGCTTCTGGTTTTATCTCAATTGTTTTACTGCTGCTTGTGCCGTTATTTTATTGAGAATGTTTATCGTTTCTGTTGATGGCCTGCTGAAACTCTCCATCCTATTCCTGGTGTGCTGATTGGGGTGGGGATGAGGATTTTGTGCAGAAACATTTTGAGCCCAAGGACCACATTTCTTTCTGAGCTATATTCTGGGGGCTAGATGCCAGTGGTGGGTGGGGCCAGAGTCAAACTTGGACAGAGCATTGAATTCAGTTTTTACCTAAGTACAGTAGGGTAGTTTCTACAAACATTCACACTCCCCTCAGTGTTTGCCACCCAGGCTGAACTGCCATCTGATTGGGCAGCTCCAGCTCTGGACTTACATGATCAAGCAGAAGTCTAGAACAATTCATCCTCCTACTCTACAAGTAGGTGGCCATTTAAAAGTTTTGATAAAAATAGCAAAGGATTGTGCTTCAAGTGTCTCTAGAGAAAATCACATGAAGTTTGGAGGTTCCTCTTCAGGCAAAGTTTAAAACATTTCAATATGAGTAGCACATTTGCCCCAAGTGAAACTAAGGCAAACAGGGGGTTGGTCCATAGTTCAGCGTTGCAGTCTCTGCTTTGCATGTGAAAGGCCTCAGGTTCAATCTCTTGCATCTCCAGGTAGGGCTAGGACCATCTAAAACCCTGAGAGACACTGCCAGTTCACTACAGATGACACTGAGCTAGATTGGTCAATGCTCTGACTCAATTCCCGATGTTCCTAAGATCTCCAACTAAAGATGATGTGAAAGACCTCCGCCCAATGATATCTTGGAGTATACAATATAAAAGTACACTGCCAAAGTAGACAATTTTGGAATAGCTGCACCAAGAGCCTGACCTGGTATAAGCAAACTTCCTAACATCTTGTGGAAGCGCATTATTCTGAGGTGTATGCATTGATTTTTACACACATCTCTTTTATTTATTCTTAGTCTTGAAAGATCGTACACCTGCTTACAAAATTGGCTTTTAGATCCCCTTCTTAATTCTTCATTGTGCAAACAAGGTTGAAATGTCATTGTGTCTTGTTCTACTCAAAGCATGATGGACTACCACATGGTGACGAACACTTAAGAAAAGTCTCCCTTCGAATCAAATTCCCATTAATGAATGATTTTGATGTTATCTGTCAGGATGTGAACTTTGGGGAAATAATCCGTTAAGCAAGGTCTGCAAAAAGTTTCATTAACCTGAAGAAACACAAACATTTCACATCTCAATCGATTTCCCTTTCCTGTCTGAAGACGAAAGAGTCTTCTTTTTGTAGAAGGCATTTAAGAATATAGTCTAGGGGGAAATTAGTAGGCTGGCAAGAGGAAAACAGAGCCTTGTGGTGGCTGAATAGATTCTCCACTGCAATTATGCACCAATTTGAACATGGGTGAAGGGAACTGCATTATATTGATTCAGTTCATTGGTCCATCTAGTTCAGAATTGTTTACACACGGGATGGGAAACCTATGCCCCCCTCAATATTCTTGGACCTTCCATCAGTCCCAACTAGAGTGACCAATGGTCAAGTATGATGGCAGTTGTAGTCCATAAGCATTGCAGATTCGTGATTCCAAGACTACACCATCTGGTTGTGACTCTGCAGGTTTTTTCCAATCCTACTTGCAGATGCCAAGAATTAGACAAGAGATCTTCTATCTACAAAGCATATGATCTACCATTGAACTACAGTATCTCCCTGTATGTGTCTGCTTCATTTGTTGTTGATTTGGGGTAAAAAAAAAAAAAAGACATAAAGGTGAGAGAATAATGCCATTTTTTGTCCCTAACATGAAAAAAGGTAAGATTGAAATGGGGGTTGCTAATTAAATACCAGAAAACCTTTGAGACATCCACTTGTGATCTCCCTCCATGCAAGTATAGCTAACATTAATTAGTGGGATTGTTCTGATTAATTAAAACTTAAAAGAAGCAGAATAAGTGCATGTAGCATGGCTGACACAATTAACACTAAGCCATAAACAGTTTGCGTTAGAACTGAATTGCTTGGCAATGTATTACCATTAGGAATGTTGCATTTTAAACATGCAGAAGGCTTTACAATTCTCAAGAGCTTCTGAGGGTGGGAAGCATTCTATTATTCCCATTTTACTGAAAGAAAGAAAAAAGAGGAAGAGGGTCCATCAGAGGTCAGCAAGGTTTACCTCGCCTGGGCTGGTTCACTCCAGTGGAGATCCCTCTGTGAGATGGATTGCGTGCCTGCACGCGCGACACACTTGTGGTTTCTGGCATCTGTGTCTGCACAGATGCACTTTCTGGCACTGTGGAAGCAAGTCCCCGTGCCACACCGCAGTGGTTTAGCACACCGCCACCCACCCCTATTCCCAGCTGCTTTTATCTTGGCTGGGCTCTGAGACAGCAGAAGAGTTAAGATTAGAAAGAAGAATAGTGATTGAATGAGGGAGCTGCAAAGTATCAAAGACAGGAAGTTTGTGCCTTCAAGTATGGATGGAAAAATCTGTCACCTTTGAGGGATAAGGAAGTGGTGTGGTGGGTAGGTGCAAATGCAATGATAATGGTGGCCAGTTGGGTCTGCTAGTGCATTTGCAGTGCACTGACTTCTCTCCTGTCTCACTGCTCCCTCTCTCCCTTCTGGTAAGCAGCAGCAGCAGCAGCTCACCTGTCAGCTAGTGCCCTCTGCCTCTCTGTGCCATCTGCTACTGCAGAACAGCCAGCATTAAAGCAAAGTGTCTCCATTTTTACCATTAAAAAGTTACTAATGTATGTCAATCAAATTATTTTCTAAAAATATCAGCAGCAGAGAACTAATTATAGGTTTAAATGCACAACTAAATTGTTGCACATTATAAATTTATATTATATTATATTATTATATTATATTATATTATATTAATTATATATATTCTAAATAACTATTCAGCATGCTGCTGCAACATGGAAGGAAACTGATCAATTTTACCAAGAGGTATATTTAGTTTAAAGTCTGTAAATGGCAGCTTCCTTAAGCTCTGATATGAACACTGATTTAAATGCCAAAGGAACCAAGGTGGCATTGTAGCCATATCACAAGAGTTAAGTTTGCAGTGCAGTCAGCAGAAGCTAAAGCTATACAAAAAGTGAAGCTTAACACAGTGTTAATTGCTTATTAGACAGCAAACATAAATGAAACTGAGCAGGTCTGCTATGATTAGGGAGCTGAATGCAATCTTTTATTTCTTAAAGGCAATTGAAAATGCCATTTCTCATATCAAAGCTTCTGTTACCAATTCTTAGCTGTAGAAAATAATGTAGCTATACATACATATGCTAACGGCTGCTCTCAGTGTTATTTCTCATCAACTCAAGTAGTATCAATGTCACTTTTGGATGGCTATGTATCTGTCAATTCCTTGCCGGTATTATTCTCAAGATGCTCAAAAATCCCTAAAAGGGGTTGACCAAAGGCTTTTCTTAAAAGTGAAACTGACATGTAAGGGCATATCTCTCACCAGCTACTTCATGCATTCATTTCCCTAAGGCTTGCTTATGCAACACTGACAGGAATGGTAGGTTTCTTATTCTACATCAATATGCAGTTCACAAGGTGAGGAAATCTCTATTGTTGGTGATGAACTTAGCCTAATTTAACATTTGAGATGACTTTAAATTTTCCTACTTCGAAGCCCAAATAGATTCAATGAGGCTACAAAAACTTCACAAAAGAATGCCATGAATCCAATAGGAATCACATATGGACCCACTTATTCATATTTTGTGTCAGTTTCACGTAAGGTCAGTCATAGGTCTGTTTTGTTCTGTTTTACTTCTTTGTACAAATTTTATACACATCATTTCCCTAGAAGGGGCATTTTTGTATGCTTTCCCCCCTGAAAATGTACATTTTTAAATGCATTTTCTGGGCAACATATGCATTTATGTGCATATCTTTTGGACGTAAATTGCATCACAGTATTCAGAGAAGTGCATGATCCAACTGACAGAATGTTATGATCCACATACAAGTCCAGGATTGCAGAGTTCGGTCAGCCCAGTTTAAAAGGAAAGCCATCCTTTAAAAAGAATATGCACCAACAACTTGCTAGAGAGGACTCTGTCCAACTCAGCTCAGGGCTAGGCTTCCTTGATATTCCCAGCCAGAAAGCTGGGACGTAAGAAACCAACTTTGACCTGGTGAAATTGGGCAGTATATTGTATTGAAAAGAAATGAGTTGACCAGGATTGGAGCATTGGTCACTGAATGAGACAGATTATAAATCTAGGTCAACGTTACAGCTACTCATTAGCCATTTTTTAGCCTGATCCAAATAATTGTTAAAAAATTCTGCTTTAAGCCCTTTTGAACCCAGTGACACCAGTAGAACTAAACTTGTCTAAACACGAGCTTTAAACACTAAGAGATTGAGCTAAGGGTCCCAGTTGGGGGATACCTTCGAAGCAGGAACAATATTCCTATGTAGGGCTGCCAGAGTGCATTTTCAAAGTGACCCCGTCAAGGCTCATTGTGACTGTATCTTCTTCAGCTGAACTTCTGATAAATGGTTCGTGATTGTATGCTGATTTTGTCAGAAACTCCATCCAGGCATGAACAATGCATCCGCTGGCAGCAAGGTCATGAGAGAGCAAGAATCTTTCCCCACAAAATGCAGTTCTGCTGCAATCTCACTTTTGCCCATTTGTGATTGGGAACTCTATGCAACTTCCTTTGTATGCTTCCATACATACACAGGGAACCTCACTGAAGTGCACTTGCAGAAAAAATGTTAAAAATTTAGCTACAATAAAAATAATAATCTCATCCTGACTTGAGAAGTTGCATGCAGAGTTTTCACCAACAGGGTTCTCTTTTCCTTTGGAGACTTTTTGCAGACTCAGCCTTTAGCATTTTTCCCCACTTCCAAAAAAGGTCTAAATTAAAATAGAATTACTAATAGAGCCTTGCCATGTTAAGTACTACTGCTGGGGTTTGGTGCTACATCTTCCAGAAGAGTGGAGGAAGCCCTTGTGTATTAAATGATAGATTACTGTTTAGAGCATAGTTTTAATTATAGCTTCTTGCTGCCAAGAAAATGAACTTTTCAAAGTCAAAATCCTAGTAATGCTGTCTGTTTCAATACGCTAATAGAAATTTAAGTGCATTCCTTTGAAAAGGTTAAAAAAAGAGACCCAATCACCATCATCATCAAATTTATTTTGTATCCGGCCGTGCTAGTCAAATTAGCAGCTGTTCAGAGGTGGACAGTGGGTTGCACAGGGGCGCCACAACAATCTATAACCCTAGGAAGTCAATGTATTATATTCATTTGAAGCACCAGAAGTATTTGGCTAGACATTTTTCTTCTGTGCTGGCTGAATTAAACATCTATATTTGCATCTAGCTTTTCCCTATATAGATTAGAATAGTAAACACGATCACTGCTGTAATCTACATGGTGTAGATTGCTACTTAAACTGAAAACGTCAGAGGAGGAGGAGGCTAAGAACAGCAACAACTGGTCCCATTCAAGGTGTATGCTATGGGCCTTTTCCCCAAGAAAGCAGGCAGGAGGCAGTTTGGTGGCTTTCCCAAGCCCTGAAACATGATTGGTTTCACCCATGCTGCAGGACTACCAAGGAAAAGAGAACTAAGGAATGGGCAATGCATAACTTCAGCAACACCTAGGGCATGACACAAGCACTACACAGTAATAAGAGGAATTGCAGAGGTGCCAAGAGAAAGGCTGCGAAGGAAATACAGGAGCAGCTCTGTAAAAAGAGAACCCAAGAACATTGTCTTTGAAGAAGGAAAAAGGCTATGCCCTCACACAATGGCAAAGCTAAGTGGGAGAATCCCAAAATCAAATTGTAAAGATGGTTGAGAAAATCAGGGTATGGCACCTTCAATAAAATACATCAGTAAACACAATAGCTAGAGATGCCAGGAGCTGGTATTAGCAGTCAGGAAAGGTTGTTGGTGCACCATGGGGAAAGCTCTTCTCTGCACCACTGTAAGGTGGACTTCTGCAGATGGTGGTACAGTAACAGTAACAAACTGCAGTGACTGTAAATGTAATGGAATTGCCTATGCACACTAATCACAAGCCAAAGTAATATGGACAATGTCTGTTCCTAACTTTAAGATAGGATACATAGATGCTCAGCCAAACCCCTCACTGTTAATATAGGCCAAATACTCACTGCACACAGAATAACCACAGTCCCCCTGTACCAGTCTAAGAATCAAATACCAATTAGGGGAACTATCAATATCAAATTCGAAGTCAACAGAATAAAGTGAAGCTGTTCTAGTCATAACTGAATAAAAGCAAAGCCACATATTCGATTAACTCAATATATGCACAACCACTGACAAAAAGAGATAACTGTATTCAGGTGCTACAATACTGTGGGGCTTTCTAGAAATGATTTGGGATATGTGTGCTTGTGCATGATGAAGCAGCATTTTGAGGTGCAGAATATAATATGGTATTTCAGAAAGGTACCCCAGAGTAGAAGATCCTCTGGTCTGCAGGATGAGCATCCCCCTTCAGGGATTCAAATGTAGATGCACTGCTGCTTTGCCAAACAACAGCCTCCTGACCTATGCCTCCATACTTGGCATATTGGGGTGTCCAACTTCCAAGAGACTGTGATCTACTCCTGCTATAAATAAACTGGCAGTGATCTGTGAACCCATTGGATTGACCAGAGTTTTTCAGCTTTTTTTGCGGGGGACTTCTTTTTTGGGGGGAGGCCTGGGGGGGAATCACTTAAGATCATGCACTTGACCAGGATTGACCAAGGGTAGCCCGCGATCGACCAGTAGATCACGATCGACTGGTTGGACAGGCCTGTTTTATAACATCAGGCATGTGGCATGTAGAGGCACAACTGCCTCTTAAAGTGCTCTCCTGATTGAGCATTGGCAAGGGAATGCAAACTTCAGCTCTACTGTCCATGTGCAGATGGGGAGCAGATTCAAAGCCTGCTGTTTCCAGGCCAAACCACAAGTTTCCATGTAGGAATGGTAGTTATCAAGTGAAACAGGAGTGTTGTATACTCAGCTTCCTCACTGAGGCTCTTTGCCTGCAGGTAAGCTCCAAAGGAAAAGGAAATGATTGGGCCATTTGCAACAACACAAGCATGTTATGGAAACCTGCATTTCCACAACACGCTTTGACATTGTGAGTGAAATATCACCTCTATTGCCACATAAAGCAAAACGGCTGCCGATTGTCCTATAATGAATATTCATCAGGTAATGAGCAACACTCTTTAAATATTTTCAACCTTTTGTCTCCAGAACGCTGTATCATTTAGGATTATTGCTAAATTTGACATGTGTACTGTTTGGGCTGTGCATGCAACAGCAGCATACAAGAGTGATTATTTCTAAGAACTGAAGGTGTATTTAAGAGATATGGATGAATTGCCTCATTACTTCTGCATAAGGAAATATCAAGCCTCTATAAACCATGGTTGCAAAGACAGGTCATGTCAAAGATTCTATTTCTTTCTTTAGGAAAAAAGAATGCAGACATACATTAGAAAGAAACAAAAAGCCTCCAGCTAACATGACAGGATCTTGGAGAAGGTAAAGGAGGCATTGTACAGATCCTCTATAGAGCTGTTGGAGAGAGGAAAGCAGCGAGAATCAGCAGATTCAAGGACACGCTAATGACAGGGGTTAGCCATCAAGAGCAGTGCCTCTGAACAAGTTTTCTTTGAATTCCACCCCCCCTCCAGTGATGTTAAACAAGATGACAGCAGATATTCTAGTAGAGTCCAAGATATTCAGATCATGTCAAAAGTTCATTGTAATGATATCTCTCTAGGACAGGCCAAATCTAGCGTAAACACAAGCCCTGGCAAAGCGACTGACTTCAAGGCCTGTTACTGAACTAGAAATCTGTTACACGGAGCACTGAAACTGATGTGCTTGGATATGACAAGAGGGACAGTTGAGCTGGTGAAGTCAACCAGTGTGTGTTAAAATAGCTACCTAGCCATGTTCTAACTGTAATCTGGCATATGTCTTGTAAGAATACCGAGTAATTTTTCTGCCATCTCTTGGAAATCTCAAGTGCTGACTTCAAGTCAGGGCATTTTGATACTGCTGCAGCTGTCACCCTGGATACAGGAAGGTCATTCTCCACTTATCTATCAACTCAACTAAAGGAACTTACAACAATGTTTGGCATTTCAATGCTTTTGGTGAATAGGTAAAGGTAAAGGTACCCCTGCCCGTACGGGCCAGTCTTGACAGACTCTGGGGTTGTGCGCCCATCTCACTCAAGAGGCCGGGGGCCAGCGCTGTCCGAAGACACTTCTGGGTCACGTGGCCAGCGTGACGAAGCTGCTCTGGTGAGCCAGAGCCGCACACGGAAACGCCGTTTATCTTCCCGCTGGTAAGCGGTCCCTATTTATCTACTTGCACCCGGAGGTGCTTTCGAACTGCTAGGTTGGCAGGCGCTGGGACCGAGCAGTGGGAGCGCACCCCGCCGCAGGGATTCGAACCGCCGACCTTTCGATCGGCAAGTCCTAGGCGCTGAGGCTTTAACCCACAGCGCCACCTGCGTCCCGTCTTTTGGTGAATAGGCATTACCTAAAAATGCAATCACCTTTTCACTCATTTTGCAATATCATACAAATAGATGCATGTTTTGTAATGCAAGAATGTATGTGCCAGTGTCTATTCCCATGTGCTGGGGGTGGGGGGGGCCAGAGACAGATAAATAGGTTTACATAATATTTACTCCCTTCCTTTAACTGCTATTGAAAACTCCTTCCCTGTGTGTGTGATCCACATGACAGTGCAATGTTAAAATCCATGGATTGCACACATATCAGGGCTCTGTTATGTGCATATTATTCAGATGTAGACCAACACACCACATTCTACTTTTTACCATGCAGATCATCCACCTGGGGAACAGCTTTTCACCAGCAGCCACAGGTCCTGACTAATATATAAACTAGTTTTTGATCCATGTTATGGACATCCACTGCTTTATCCACAACCAATATGCAGTTTC
This sequence comes from Podarcis melisellensis, assembly GCF_964234715.1. NCBI lineage: Eukaryota > Metazoa > Chordata > Lepidosauria > Squamata > Lacertidae > Podarcis > Podarcis melisellensis. The sequence goes on from NC_138547.1 coordinate 36,036,649, forward strand.
CAGGCTTAACCTTGACAACCAGAGAATGCACAGCCGTGAACATGGAGATTCCATATAGGTATGTTGCCTAAGGGCCAAATTATATTTGTCGTTTAGTAGGCCACTGAGTCCAAGGTCCCGTCCCGTCCCCCCAACGCACAATTACCAACATGGAGTGTGCCCAATCTAGATCAATGTATTTTCGGAATACTGAACATCTGAAAACTGCAAGCCTTGGAAAATGCAATAGATTCTCTCATTATTAGTGCTGGGTAGGTTCTTATTGCCATTGTGTGAAAAGAGTTGACTGTATGTGCTTTGAGCTCCCAATTTGGTCTGAAATCCTGTGGACTAGTTAGTTATTAGATCATTTTGAAATCACACTTTTTCCAAGGTTCCAAAAGAAGCGGACTGGGAACTAAGGGTGGACCACAACTATTTGGTTAATAATTATTTATTTATTCATTCATTCATTCATTCATTCATTCCGCACCCATCTGGCTGTGTTGCCCAGCCAAAGACACATATTCATATACTTGATCCATGCTGAGATTATTTTGGGGGGAAGAAAGGGCTACTTTTGCTAGTAAAAGTCACCCTGGGCTTGAGACCAAGCATGAAAAAGGTTCATTCATCCAGGACCTTGTTTTACAACCATCTGTGCATTGCTGCCTTCTAAAGTAATGATCTGAATCAAGGCAGAACACCATCCACAGGAAGGCAACCTTACTCCATGTGCCATTGGGGTTCTCCTTAGGGCCCAATGCACTGACCTTGCCTGACCTGAAAGCTGCCAAGATCACAGTGTAAAACCTCTCAGCTATAGTTGAAAAAGAGGAGAAAAATATCTGATATAGCTAGAAATTATACTGTCTGCCTTATAGCAGTGCCAGAGTGATGCACTGCTCCCTTAGAAGGAAACGCTTCAGGGTGTCTTACCTTGGCTACTAATGGTGGTGGAAACAGTTCAAACAATTTCTCTCACCCTCCTTGCCAACTTATTCACATTGAGGGTAAGGGATCACTTATACCCAAACCAGACGCAAGAGGTGAGAATGACTCACTTTTTCAGTGTTAGTACACAAAAGGAAGTGCATTTTGGGGTCCTATACTCACTTACCTGGAGGTAAGCTCTGTTAAACTCACTGCACTTTCTGAGCACACAGGGATGGGGAACCTGTAGTTCTGCAGAAATTGTTGGACTTCAACTCCCATCAGCCATAGCTGGACTAGGCACGGACTATGGGTACTGTATTCCAGCAATATCTGGAGAGCTGCCAGATTGTATTGCCAGTGATGAGGAGAGAATGAAACCTTCCCCTAATTATTATTTCCAAGCAGAATTATCAGTGGTTTTGCTCCATTTCTAAAATAAGAATGTTCCAGCCATCTTCTTAATTAATTCCAAGCAGCATTGTTGATCTCCTACTGGAGTGTTAAGAAGAAGTGAAAAGCATTATGGGTAATAATATGACCCCTAGCTCATATCTCCCTTCCCACTGGTGAATTTTTTTGCAGAGGCATGAACTGTTATTTCTAATAAGAACCAAAACTATAATGAAACTAAAAAAAAAATGAAGAAAATGATAGCAACCAGTTTTGGTCTGTACAAGTGGTTTAGACAAATGAGTGACTAGAATAACAGTAGTAGTAATGATGATAATGATGTTCTTCTGAATATTTCACTGCTTAAAGTCTAAGGTGTGAAGCAGTATATACAAACAGTGTTATTCCTAGCATATCTTAGTTCTGCATTCCTAAACAGAAAAACTACCCCTTCATTTCAGTATGCCATCTCTTGTAAGAAAGAGAAATGCATTAACCTCCAATAAAAGGATGGGGACTTGTCTTCATTCACACCATCCACCCCAACTGGGGATGTAGCAAACTAAGTTCTGCTCAGAGTAGACCCATTGAAATTAATGGATCTAAGATAGTCAGGTCCGTTAATTTAAATGGGTCTACTCCAACTGGAACCAACATGAGTTTGACCATGTTCAACATGAGTTTAACCAAACTGCGGGAGGCAGTGGAAAACAGGAGTGCCTGTGTGCTCTGGTCCATGGGGTGACAAAGAGTCGGACATGACTAAATGACTAAGCAACAACAACAGCTCCGACTGGAGCCCACATTGGATACAACTCCTAGTATTTAATTAAACAAGGCCTGGGAGTCATGGAAGAATTAATGGATGGAGGAGGATGTTGAATGGAACTTACTTAGGCTACAACCCTAAGCCTCCAGGAATCTGAAATATTTCTCCAACTCGCATGTTGGAATCTCTTAAACAGACGCACAACAGTTGTGGTGTGATGGACGAGGAGAGAAAACAGAAGCTTTGTCAACAGACCTAAGGCCAGGATCTTTACATGGAAGTTCACAAGGTATGGTAAGAAAGTTAATAGGCTACAGATGTGGTGGCTGAAAGAGAATTGCCTTACAGCCGGAATGGTGGTGGGGATAAGATAATAAATGCAGACTGCACAATATATGTCCTCCTGTCACCTACTTTAAATGCCATCTAACACTTGAGGCAGATAACTCTCAAGACAGTATGCTAATTCTATATCATAATCCTAAACTACAGCAGGATTAATGATGGCATAAGCGAGGCGCACGCAGCGCGTTATAGAAATGTCAGCAAAAGGCGTCGCACCTGCTTCCCTTACTGCATAAATGCTCAGCTTATGAATAATGTGATTTTATATGGATGCCAAGCATATAAGAACATGACAGGCTAAACTAAATAACAGGCTTTGCTTTTATTTGATAATATGCTGGATTTACTATGCAAAACAAATATCCAAAAAATAAGTATGATTTAATTTCATTTTAGGACAAGCAAAAAAAGAGTACTTTTTATTTTTTTTATTAATACTTATTGCCCCAGTTTGTTTCTATAAAGAATTAGGAATTTATTGCTGCATCAATTATTTGATACTTTATGCACATTTCTATGGCAAAGGCATAAAAGACTGTCTCAGTCTGTACCATTGGCAGCAATGACAGTAGATGATCTTTATCACTTCTACTGCAATTTCGATCTAGGCCAGAACTCAGTGTTTCTGCACACACACAAAAATATTTTTGGCTTGACAGTTGAAAAGGTCACCCAAATAAATGAAAGGATGGAGGAGGATCTTTTTATGGAAGATGAACTGTGCACACAGCAATAAATTAATCCAGTTGTCAAAGACTGAGTCTCTATACCTGACGTAGAGGGCAGAAAACACATATTTTATAAACACATGCTGGGAAAACATACAGACTTGCCCCATTGTCACCAGAAAGCCTGCAGAAGGAGACCTGAGAAGAGATGGATTGATGGATGGTCACTTTCATTCAATACTTCTGGGATCTATCACTGTCACAGGAGGCTCAGGTAGCCTCAATGGCTAGGAGTGCTTTTCCAGTTCTATATAGTTTGCCAACTAGAGTCCCTTTTGGAGAGAAATGACCCCAGGACTCTATTCTTTGGTAACTTCCAGACTAGATTATTTCAATTTGCTCTTCATGGGATTGCTCTTGAAAGTGACTAAGCTTAAACTTCAACTGGTCTGAAATGCAATGGATGGCAGTGGTGGAGGAAGAGGAGTGCAGGGGGAGCGCACCACCCCTGGCAGCACAATCCCGGTGGGGTGCCATCACAGCTGCCCCCCCTGCCCACGCTAGGTGCTATGCCCCCACAGGCGGCACGCCATTCCCCTGCATGGGCAGCGTACCAGGCCCCCGGGACATGTGCCAGCCCCTCCCCTGCTGATCTCCGCCCCCTGGTGCCGGAGCATGAAGCTCCGCCACTGGTGGCCAGATTAGTGGCTGGGGTTCCATTTGGAAATCATATAATCCTTGTTTCAGAAAAGCTACATTGGTTGCCAGTTTGTTCTGGGCCCAATTCTAGATGCTCACATTAGTGTTTGAAGTGTTACATGATTTGACTCCCAAATCATTCTCCTGTCCCACCTCCTTCGACCCCCTTCTCCACAGACCCCCTTGAGTGTTGAGATCAGCAGAGGCTGATAATTCCACCACCTTCAGAAGCTCAGGGTAGCAGCGGCCTGGGAGAAGTCATTCTCTGAGGCAGCCCCTAACTGTGAAATTCCCTGCCCATGGAGTTGTATCTTGCACCTCCAGTATACAGTTTCTGCAAATGATGTTGTACCTTTTAACATGTTGCCACAGAAAACCAGAACACACATCTTCCAGGACACAATCCCTCATGAGTCACACAACCCATTCGAGATCATGCCCCAAATGTCATTGGCACATAAAAATGGGATGTACCGATTTAATCAGGGGAGTTGAGGGGCATGTGCTAAGGATACACTTTTTATTTTTTAGGATCCACCCTATTCTTGTGATTAGTTTTAAACAGTTTTTAATGTTGTATTTTAAATAGTTGTGACCTTGTCCTAGTACCATAGGAGGAAGTACAAGTAATAAATCAAATTAATAACATTAGTAATACAGTGGTACCTCGGGTTACAAATGCTTCGGGTTACGAACTCCACTAACTCGGAAGTAGTACCTTGGGTTGAGAACTTTGCCCCAGGGTGAGAACAGAAATTGCGCGTCGGTGGCACGGTGGCAGCGGGAGGCCCCATTAGCTAAAGTGGTACCTCAGGTTAAGAATGGTTTCAGGTTAAGAACAGACCTCTGGAACGAATTAAGTTCATAACCCAAGGCACCACTGTAATAAAAATACATAAGAGAAAGTACAATTAATAATTTCCTCAAAGGCCACCCAGAGCCTTCTGTTAGAGAAGAATATGTAGAGAATAAATTGCATGTGGATTTTTTCATTACGAATCATGAGCAGAAGTCAGCCCTAGTCTACTAATCCTGCTCCTGGAATCTTCTAGAAAATTCCAAATGGATATCCAACTTCAGTGTTATCACCCATTTCTTAAAAAAAACAAAAAACAAAAAACCAGAACAAAAAAACAGAGTAACTCACACTGAAGGAAAGCATTAGGTTAGAAGAATTGTCTGGTCAAAGCCTACTTACAGAGGTTATAATTTCATCACTGAATGAAGTCAACGTGTTTATGAATATGTATTGTTCAGAGACTCTAGTCTCTCTTACAGAAAATGTCCCATGTGCTATTCTTTGCCAATGAGCCTTGAATTTATGTTTCTTAAATTCCAGACTCATTTATTATGAACTAACCCTCAGAATAGTTTTTCCTCCTGTTCAGGCAGAAAAATGCTTGTACTGAAGGTCAAAACGTGTTGTAAAGTCAGAATGAAAAACAATACATCCTGAAGCATGAAGTGCCATAATAATGGCTGGATACGTTTGCATGGTGAGCAATATTAATTTTAATAACATTCCTCCACAGGTGCAAAAATATGCAGTCTCTCTTGATGTATAATTCAAGTCACCCTACAACATCTCCTGCTGATTGCAAAGCTAATAAGCACCAGTTTTACTGTACTTAAACAGATCGCTGAACATTTTAGCCATGAAAAGTGGTAAAGACCAAATCAAATTTCCATCTTCAGCAGAAGGGAAGGTTCATGCGAGTCTCTATTTGAGAAACAAGTCACACATTTTAAACAACAGCCATGATTATATTGTCTGCCTAGCTGTCCTGTTAGACCTGGAAGAAAAATCAAAAGTCATCTGCAAAGGAGACATAAGGAATGTTGTATTGGTGAAAATGAGAGACTAGGGTTGTCAAAGGAAGGAAGAAGTGAGAACAGGGGGAGATTTGTCCTGGTCCCCTAGTGTCATTGCCCTCTTGTTGCCGCTGGTATTTCCAGGCCTCTTAATCAGTGATGGCTGGTGACCATTGGAACCAGTAGGGCAGGGAGAGCAAACAAGACACCAGGGGACCAGGCTCTGCCAATGGGAGGTACAGCCAACTACTGTAACTCTATGTTTTTCTGTGTCATCCTCCCTGCTGAGTTGTATAAGGTCAACTGAAATTAAGGAGGAGGAAGATGACAGTCAGTGCCACTGCTCGACCTGGATGTACCATATTTTCTGTGTACAAGACGATCATCTTATACAAGGCATTATATAATAGGTCTTGAGTGATTTGGCAGCTTCAGCTGAGGTGAGGTGAAGCCAGGCACAGGCTGGAGAGGCAAGGTGAGGCTGTGCCTGCCAAGGCATGGGGAATCGCCCAAAAACCCTCAATGTCAGGGACTGGACAAAAGGGGACAAGATGGAGGAGGAATGGTGGAGATCGCCCCCCTTTGTCCTGTAGCTTCTGGAGAAGCAGAAGGCAGTATTGAATTACAGCAGGGGTGTGAGGAAGATCACAGTGCAGAGACCCGTGAAGAGAAGAGTTGGGAGGTGTTAGGAGAAGGGGAGGCAGAGCCAGCTGACACGTTGTCACTGGAGAGTATTTCTGACCCCCCTTCTCCCAAATCTTGGTGTTCATTAAGAGTGCAAGAGCAAAGGACTCAGAGACAGTTTGCCACGAACGGACACCATGAGGGGAAATGCTGTTGCTAGGAAGGAAGGAAGGAAGGAAGGAAGGAAGGAAGGAAGGAAGGAAGGAAGGAAGGAAGGAAGGAAGGAGGAGCTCAGTTGGAGCAACTCCATTACCGGGAGGCAGATGGCATTCTTTTGTCTCTCGCTATTATGAATGAATAAACTCATTAGAAAGGACTCTACCTTGTTTTTCCTCTGCTTTTTGCTGCTACCGGGCGAAGGATAGAATTCCCAGAAGCCTGACACTCAATGACTTAGAGGTGAACAATGATAAAATACTGATTTCTTAATTTTGGGCTCCCCAAAATAGAGGTCATCTTGTACATGGAGTCGTTTTATAGACGGAAAATATGGTAAGTAAGAAGGAAAGCAGGTGGTGCCTGGCGGAGAGCAGACTGGTGGGGCAATGCCACATTTGCCCAATAGACCAGTCACCACTGCACTTAATAAAGCCAAGTGGTTTCCTTCCAGATTCATGGGGGTCAACAAACATTTTCAGCAGGGGGCTGGTCCACTGTCCCTCAGACCTTGTGGGGGGCCAGACTGTATTTTGGAAAGAAAAAAATGAACGAATTCCTATGCCCCACAAATAACCCAGAAATGCATTTTAAATAAAAGGACACATTCTACTGTAAAAACACGCTGATTCCCGGATTCCGTGGGCCGGATTTAGAAGGCGATTGGTCCACATCCGGCCCACGAACCTTAGGTTGCCTACCCATGTTCCAGAATATTCCTTCAACCACCTCCACACACACACACCATTTTTTCAACTGGGCGCCTAGATTCCAAAAGTGATTCCTCCTTCTTTATTCCATTTGACATCAAGGAAGAAGGTGAGGTTCTGAGAAATATAGGTAACAACACAAAAAATAGAGTTGCAACCAGCATTAGTCCTACTCAGAATAGACACATTGAAATTAATTGGCACAACTAAACTGGGACCATTAATTTCCATGGGTATGCTCCTTTTAGGATTTAGTTGTATATAACCCATACATAGGGGGACGCGGGTGGCGCTGTGGGTAAAACCTCAGCGCCTAGGACTTGCCGATCGCATGGTTGGCGGTTCGAATCCCCGCGGCGGGGTGCGCTCCCGTTGCTCGGTCCCAGCGCCTGCCCACCTAGCAGTTCGAAAGCACTCTTAAGTGCAAGTAGATAAATAGGGACCGCTTACTAGCGGGAAGGTAAACGGCGTTTCCGTGTGCTGCTCTGGTGCCGGTTCGCCAGAGCAGCTTCGTCACGCTGGCCATGTGACCCAGAAGTGTCTGCGGACAGCGCTGGCTCCCGGCCTCTAGAGTGAGATGAGCGCACAACCCTAGAGTCTGTCAAGACTGGCCCGAACGGGCAGGGGTACCTTTACCTTTACCTTTTTAACCCATACATACATATGAAGGACCTTGCTAAATCAGGTTGAATATCCATATATTCCAGGATCTTGTTTCCCAGAGTATTTCCAAATATTTCCTGGAAGAAAAGTAATAGGGTATCAAGACAATAGTCTCTCCCTGCTCCAGAAAACCACCACCATTGATGCCTCATTGAATATTTTATTTGCTTCTGCTTCATCACATAATAAAACACATAAGAAATCAGAACATCCTCAAAAATAGCAGCCATACCTTAAACTCTCAGTCCCTCTGAATAAAACCTGCCAGATTAAGATTGGCTTTATTCCAAGGATAACCATTGCGACGCCCTCCAGCTATGGTTGTACTCCAAAACACACCGGCTTCAGCTGAAATGGCCGGGAGTCTGGGATGATAGGAGTTTTGGCCCAATAACATCTGAAGGGCGCAACAATGGCTACTTCCAAATTAATCAATTTATGCTTTAGTTGATTAATTTGCTGCATAAATGGATCAATGGTTGTGGGTTCTCAAAGAAGTAATAAATAAGGAGTCATTGTTTCAGCTGTGAAAAGGTTAAATAATAGTCCCTCTCAAATATATATATATATATGCCCGCGCACACACACACACAGATACACACATATACACACTTGTATGCTATCTGTAAAGATTGTCAAATGACTTCTGCCTGAGTGTCATTTTACTTGGGGCCTAAATGTATAACAGATGGACTAGACTCCACACTGTTTAGTAATATCTCATGCTAAGCCTTGGAGTGCTCTGGCAAAAGCTCAGTAGGCCTGATTTCCAGTGCAGGCTTCATTCGATGCCTCGGGAGGTCGGACTTTGAGCCAAGTATTTAAAATGTGTGGTCCCATCACCGCAAATAAGCTAGCTGTGGCATGCAAATGGACTTTGATCATCACAGCTGACAGACAGCAACTGACCTCTAAAACTAGGCTTCAGAATGGACCTTTTCAAAAAGCAAGTCCATGTGAGAGGAGTAAGAAGGGAAGCATGCAAAATAGCAACATGGCCTTTAAATCTATGAGTAAAAGTCAAACATCTGTAAAGGCATAAATCTGTGGGCTAATAGTAAACAGTGCAAAAGCTTAAATGAACATACACTCTTAAGATTTCCCAGATGAAAACAGTGATACACTTCTGTACTTATAACACCCTTTCTTACACAGCAAGCTGCACTGCTTCACTGCTCTCTCTCTCTCTCTCTCTCACACACACACACACACACATGCAAATTCATTTTCTCTTGCTCTCACACATATGATCATTACAGTATCTCATATTGATGAGGAGTATGTGGTATTAGAGGAGGGGTAGTACCTCTGGTGGTGGACATGTTGTGTTCCTTCTGAGTAATTTGTCCACCTTTGGTCCCACCCTCCACTCAACTCTCACCTGTGGCTCCTAGATGCTGTCAGCCTGCTACAGTGGCCACACCCCAGGAAATGGCTTTGTCGGGTTGGCTAAGGCAGGTGAGGGAAGCCAATGGGTCTCAAAACCTCAGTGTATTGGGGACTTTCTTGCACGTGAAGGCATGCAAGCCTAATAGTGGATCCAGTGGCCAAGAAGGTGCAGGGGCGTCTTACCCATATAGGCTAGTGGTGCAGGGCGCCAAGTTCTGGAGGGTGCCAGGGAAGAGGCGGAGGCTGGACATGGCACCTCCTGGCATCAACTCGCTGCCCTCACCCGCCTCCGTCATGCCGCACCAAAGCAGCACCCTGCCTGGAGCCTCTGTCTGCCGTGGCCACCATGGCACAAAGTGGCCAGCTGAGCCAGGAGGCGCCTCATCCAGCCTCTGCCTCTTCCTCACTGGAGGAGCTGCTCTCCAGCTGCTGCCCGCCTCCTCCAGCCCTGCCGGCAGTGCTGTCCTCCCTTAAAAACTCTGGGAAACAGGAGGGAGGTGCTGTTGCGCCATGGTGCCGGATATGCTTAAGACGTCCCTGAGAAGGTGGTTTCTACATGTACTGAAGAGGGAAATGAAGGACAGATGGGGCTCATCCACCTTGGAAGGCAGCTCATCTAAGAGAACAAAAACTCTGGTCCTAAACTTCAACTGCATTGCCTTCTTAAAAAAAAAAATACAAGGAAAAAAACCTTGAAGTATGTTCAATTGAAGGACTACAAATACTTAAAGGAGCAACTTCTTCAGTACCAGCCACCCTGGTTCTTCTCGGTGATGGCACTCAGTGTACAATACAGCCAGTGGCGTAGCATGGGTTATCAGCACCCGGGGCAAGGCAAGTAATTTGCGCTCCCTAACCCATGGATTTGCGCCCCCTAACCCGTGGATTTCCCTAACCCCCAGATGTTGCCCGGTGCGGCCGGCCCCCCCTGCACTCCCCACGCTACGCCACTGAATACAGCTCTTCCTACCTAATACAGCTCAAACTGCCCTCCACCAAAGAATCAGCTTAAAGACCCATTTATTTTTGCAGCCTTCTTACCATGGCAGGAGTGGCCCCATTTATATACGGTAGCTAATTTGCCTAAAATGTTTTCCCTTCCAGTGACTTCAATGCATTCTATTGCTATTATATTAATTTGTGTGTGGCTTTAATTTTGCTTTTGTGCCATATTTTATGGATGCTGTTAGCTGTATGAGGAAACGATGAAACCTTTCTAGTTTCATCCTCTATTTTTAACTGACCAAGAAGCCTTGGTGAAATGAAGGATCCACCTGAAAATTTCTGAAAACATACTTTGGTGTGCAACTTTAATCAAAATGCAGGGTGGGGAGTGAGGGAGTTAGCATACCCACTATAATAGTATCTTATGAGCTCCCTCCCTCATTTCTCTAACTAAAGCCATATTTTGTACAGAAGAGATTTTATATTAATTCAGTTTAAAATGAGTTATGCAATGATTACCTAAAGGAGCATTAAGGGAAATAGGCAGGATAATTCCATCAGGCTTTTTTTATTATAAAAAAAAACCTATCTGCAATTTGTCAGTCTATTCAGGGGGTTAAAAATCTAAATGGTAGTGGCAGAAGCCACCATTTATGCAGCATTGTCAGATCCCAGGAGTTCTGATTAAGCTCTGTATTAGTTGTGTGTGTGTGCATGTTTTTTTTAGAGAGAGAGCTATCTTAGCATTTATTCAGCCTCATGCACTGGCAGCTATATTCAGTGTTTGGGCCATATGCTACCAATTCAAGTGTACTCATTTAATTTTGTGTTTCAACACCTAATGTTCTTTATTACCTTCTTTAAAAGAGAAAGAGAGAGAGAGAGCACGCGCCTTGGGCTAAATAAGCGAGCCAGAGCACTGCAAAGTTAACAACAACAAAAAAGAGTTGTTTCTCAATTCTGTATTCTCCATATTCTGTAAACAGAAAACTCAGATTCTGCAATTAGAATATATCAGGGCTAGGCGGCCTTGGGGCCTCCAGATGTTGTCATGCCACAGCTCCCATTAGCCCCAGCCAGACTGGCCAATGATCAGGAATGATGGTAGAAGAATGCCAGATTTCACTAGAATTTTGCAGAAGAGAGGAAAAATAGATGCAAGGTATCAGCCAGATTCCTGCCATATCCACACATTCTGACCACAGCATGCATGCAGATATTAGATGGTTCTAGTATAACATATTTTCTCAGTGCTGGGAGAAAAAAATTGGGAGGAAGGCCAGGGTTTACATAAACATAAAAAAGAGAGTGCTGTATGATGCAACAGGCAGGACCTAGCATTAGGAACAGGAACTAAAAAGAGCAATAGCATTTCACATTTGATCCAGTGGAAGCTCTATATAGCCACTTAGAGTAGGCAAAGAAAGACTGAACTCCTATAAGCAATAGTGCTTGGTGCAGTAGGACTGTTCTGCTTACCTGGAGTTACTCTAGTCAGGCTGCTGCTGCTGCTGCATAAAGAGATGGGGAGTGTGGGATGGAATGGGTGAGGCAACAGCCCAGCACAAATGTACCAGCAGGAGCACTGGCCTGCTGAAACCTGTCTTCTCTCCATCACTATGTATATGCATCAGTGACTCGGCCAAGAAAGTGGTGCTGCTCCACATCACCACCTAGGTAAAGGTAAAGGTATAGGTACCCCTGCCCGTACGGGCCAGTCTTGACAGACTCTGGGGTTGTGCGCCCATCTCACTTAAGAGGCCAGGGGCCAGCGCTGTCCGGAGACACTTCCGGGTCACGTGGCCAGCGTGACATCGCTGCTCTGGCGAGCCAGAGCCGCACAAGGAAACACCGTTTACCTTCCCGCTGGTAAGCGGTCCCTATTTATCTACTTGCACCCGGAGGTGCTTTCGAACTGCTAGGTTGGCAGGCGCTGGGACCGAGCAGTGGGAGCGCACCCCGCCGCAGGGATTCGAACCGCCGACCTTTCGATCGGCAAGTCCTAGGCGCTGAGGCTTTAACCCACAGCGCCACCTGCGTCCCTACATCACCACCTACTATTGCACAAAAGAAGTACATTGCATAAAGCTGAAAACACCCTTTTCCTTTTAGATAGGATGTGCACATTCTAAGGCACTGAAAGCCAGACCTGGCAAGTAAAGGTGATTTAGCTCTTGCACTGTTTGATTTTCTATTGCAGATGTGTTGCAAATTACATAAAATGGTCCTAGTTTCTTCTTATGGTTGCAAATCAAGTTGGATGCATGTTCAGCCCAAATCTAGTGGCGCCAGTTCACACAAAGGGCATGCTGATAGTACTGCCTCCAGCTCCAAGTTCAATGGCAACCTCAAAGGTCCATAGGAAAGACTGATCATAATCCTGCAGTATTTGTCACAATGGCCATGTAGATGCCTTCAAGAAGCTCAGAGCAGGGCACAAAGACAATAGCTCTCTATATCTGCTGTCCCCTGCTAACCAGCATCCACAAACATACTGCTTCTGGAGGTTTAAGATTGCTATCACAGCTCATAGCCACTGGTCCTTCATGCCTTTGTCTACTTCCAACCTCCAAAAGCCTTCTAGGTCATCTCTTGTACATTCCTAAGGCAACAACATTGAGGCTTATATACTTATAGAATTGTAGAATTGGAAGGGATCATCTAGTCCAAACCCCTGCAATGTAAGAATATGCAGCTGTCCCATAAAGGGACTGAACCTGCAACAAGGCATCTGGCTTGTGTGAACCATCCTTTGAATATGACATGCATTTTCACCATTCTCTCTCCGTTAACTTGCTGAATGGCCTATTCCAAAGATTCCCTGGTGTTTTTTGTAGCTTGAAGAAGAGAATTAAAACTCTTTTGGCCATGCACATTCACAAAACATGCTGATACCACATCAGTCTAGTGGAGCAAGAATACAGCCTTTTGACAAGGCCCCTGTTAGGATGGTTCACCAACAGCTTAATGACAATCTGCCAAGGCATCAAATATCTTCCGTGGATCTCAATTTACATATATCTCAAAAAGCAAGGAGCTTAATATGATACTATTTTGGAGCAAGTGCAACTGCATGGATTAATATAGGGCTACTTACATAAAGTCCATATGGTTCCATGACAAACAAGGTGCCATTTCCACAGGGGGGTTGTAGATTGCTCTCTCAGCAAAACTTATTTAAGTACCGCAGCATGAGCTACTAGCTCTTTAAAAATTAAATACAGTGGTACCTCGGGTTAAGAACTTAATTCATTCTGGAGGTCCGTTCTTAACCTGAAACTGTTCTTAACCTGAGGTGCCACTTTAGGTAATGGGGCCTCCCGCTGCCGCTGTGCGATTTCTGTTCTCATCCTGAAGCAAAGTTGTTAACCTGGGGTACTATTTCTGGGTTAGCGGAGTCTGTAACCTGAAGCGTCTGTGACCTGAACTGTCTATAACCCGAGGTACCACTATAAATGCAAATGATATTGCACTTCGGCACATGGTAACGGTAAAGGTAAAGGGACCCCTAACCGTTAGGGGTTGCAGTGCTCATCTCGCTTTACTGGTCAAGGGAGCTGGCGTACAGCTTCCGGGTCATGTGGCCAGCATGACAAAGCCGCTTCTGGCGAACCAGAGCAGCGCACGGAAATGCCATTTACCTTCCCTATTCATCTACTTGCACTTCGTGTTTTTGAACTGCTAGGTTGGCAGGAGCAGGGACCGAGCAACAGGAGCTCACCCCATCACAGGGATTTGAACTGCCGACTTTCTGATTGGCAAGCCCTAGGCTCAGTGGTTTAACCCACAGCGCCACCCATTCTTAAAAATTAAATATTTTTTTAAAAAAATATTACTAGCTCTTTAAGAAATAAATAAATGCAAATGATATTGCAGTTCTGCACATGGTAGGGTTGCCATATTCCAAAGAGTAAAAACCAGGGCGGGAGCTTTTTTTTTTTTTTTTTAGGAAACCCCAAAATTGTTGAGCTTTGGACATATTGCAGCAGTAGCACATGCTAGAAAAACGAATCAGTAAAATGGGAACTGTGAGCAAACAGTCTCACAAAAATGCTTGACTAACATGGAGGGCACATTGTCACCAACATTTCTTTCCAGGGGAAGGAAAAACTCTCCAGTTAGTTTTTCAGGGGTTTGGCTCCAGTGCCAATAGCATTTCTTTCTTTCTTTCTTTCTTTCTTTCTTTCTTTCTTTCTTTCTTTCTTTCTTTCTTTCTTTCTTTCTTTCTTTCTTTCTTTTGCTGGGGGCAGGGAAACTTTTGCTGCTGCAAGGACTAACACCAACAACTGTGTTGGGAACGTGCATTTGCATCCTGTACTGGAATTGTTCCAGGACATTGTTTGGGTTTGTGTGATGGTGGTAAATTTCAGGAAATGTTCTGTGAAGTGACCTTCTTTTTCAGGGCAGGTAAGAAAAAAAGAAATCCAGAGGGAAATGTGTGTTCAGAGAAGAAGAAAAACGAACAGCTCAACTCTAACTACAATTCATCATCATCATCAAATAAAATAAGAAAAGCAGATATGTAACCCTGGTGTATATCTATGTAAGTATACAATACACTAAAGACACGGTGTGGCGGGGAGAGATTTCTTAGCAGCTTAATCCAGAGGGTTTTGGTGAATACTTAGCTACATTTAATCATTGATTTTTTCAATTAAAAAAACAAACTCAAATTTATTTGCTTAATTATTTCTTTATTTAATTAAAGTCATTATCAGTTGACCTGGATATTTCATAGCATTCAACATGTTCCCCTCCTCTGCTTGAAGCAGCTGATCACTTCCTCAGGGGGTAGCATCTGGTAACTGCTAGACAACAATATACTACAGCATCTCTCTCTCTCTCTCTCTCTCTCTCTCTCTCTCTCTCTCTCTATATATATATATATATATCACAACTACCTCTAGAGTAATTATTGCAGGAATAATCCTAATGCTGGTGGGGTAGAGGAAGGTGCTATGTTACTATTGATTGCTGAAATATATGCCTCCTGCCTAATGTTTCCACGGCACTTTTGTGTTCAGAGTAAGCCTAAGAACATCCAAAGCACAGTCCACATGCCCAGCTGGGAGCAGAAGAGCTAAACATTGAAAGGTCTGCTGCTTGTGCTGGTGGTGAGGGTGGGAGAGGCAGTAAATGCAATGTTTTTTGTTTCAGTTGTTTTGCTGTATCAGCTCCAGAATGGTGCAGTGCAGAGGTCCGGATCAGGCCCATCACCATTAGCTAGACTGGCTTAGATCCCACTGGATCCTTGCCCAGCCAGCTTTGTCCTCTCGCTTCCCCCAGTGCTCTAAGTCAGGGTCTTACAATTACCACTGGCAGTGGCATCCACTTTCATCAGATTCATCAGGGCCCTGTATGCTGGTGGCAATACATCTCCACCATACCCAAACTTTATCCAGCATGGGCTGCTGTGTTGCCAAAGATTTTGAATCTTTGTTCTTTTTTCCAGTCTTCAGTTCATCCCATTTCTATTATTATTATTATTATTATTATTATTATTATTATTATTATTATTCACATGAAAATTTGTATGTATTTTGTGCCCATTTATAAATGTGTATAACACATTTTTTGGGTGTAATTTTGCCTAATATTTACATTTTTGAAAGCAATTTCCCAAAACCAATATAATTGTAAAAATAGTTTCATTATTACAAGCATTTTTGTGCACATTCCCCCCAAACATATGCTTTTTGTTTTGCCCTTCTTGGTGGGAGAATGCATTGCAAAAATAGCAGAAGTGTGAGTTTTGAAGCACAACCTTGTTTCTGTTCCTGTATTGGTCTCGGAAGTACAAATAAAACAGCTTCACATTAAAAAGTAAAATAAATGAATTTTTCTCTCATCCCTTCCTGAAAGTGATTTTGTTCTTTTTGTGGGGTGACTGAATAATAATATTATAATATGCAAGAACATCTAAGCTGAAGTGCCTTATTATTTTATCCATATATAGAAGTATGGATATTTGAGAATGTGGTTTCTGTGAATTCCAAGGCAAAGGGATCTGATCTCCACCTCCTGGGCTAATGTGCAGATTACTTCAAGGCAGGCATATATTTTTCGCAAGATGACTTTCTGCCATTTCATACAGAAAGTGTGATATATTGAGATTTTCCTTAGTGGCTTCTAATTAGACCAGAACCTCAAAAACCACTCATAATGTGAAGAAAGTTGTTGGCCAGGTGTCAATGTCCCTGTGTCCCATACTCCCTCTCTACTAAATACTTGCACATATAATCAAAAGGCTTAAATGGCCTTTTTTTAAGCAGTAATGTGAATATCAACTATTTTCACTTAGAAATTACTAAAGATGGGGGGAATTTTGTTTGCTTTAAATTGTGATGCAACCCTTTTTAATTTATGCTTCTTTAAATGATACGAGAACTGAATTACAGCTAATCTTTAAAATCCACTCTTCTTTTAAATTTGTGGTGCATATTAGGGAAATATGTACATAAAATGCATGTAACAGTAAACAAAAACAAAAAGCCAACAACATAGAAAAATAACTATATTAAGAACAGCATTGGATTTAACGCGGTACAGACCATTTCCCTAGATAGGGTGCTGAGCTGAGGGGGCACAAAATTGAGAAGATCCATAATTGAGATGATCCATTTGGGGGACACAGAATTTTTGCCTCACACAGGGTGCCATATTATGGAAGATTATCAAAGTCCACCCCTGCAAATAGAAATTGATTACAAAAATGTCCTTATTTGGAGAGATGCACGTTAAAATGCTGGCAAATATTTGTGATGACTTTTAATTTTAATCAATTGCAAATTGATGTATAAATGTGGCAGACTGAACTTCAGATTGGTAAAAAAGACGAATGCTAACTGATTTGTCCATCCCTGGCAATTATGCTTTCATGTCTTCACTTGGCTGGCAGTACTTACAAAATTTAATCCCCCAATCAACCACAAGCAGGGGAAGAAAATGAGGGTTTTCAGCCATTCGTGAGGTTTCCACTTAGTTGCTTAGAAAAGAATTTTCCCAATAGGTATGCATGCAATGATGGTATTTTGACCACCCAGCTCTCATGCATAATGTTGATCCACATTCAAGACTATAAATAGATGTAACTCCTACACAGTGGCTTAATTTTGTTGTTGATGAAACTTCTTTCAAATCTCTATTGTCGGATTGTATTTTTACACACAAGCTCCTATTTCTCCCAAGAGCCACTGGTTATTCAATGACTCACTCATCTCCTATTGAGGAACAACAACAGTCCAAGTGATGAGACAGTTTGCAAACCATATGGAGTGCTAACTGGAAAACAATTCAATTAAAATCAACACACACACAACTTAGTGTGGACAGGAGGGAACAGAATGAAATTGAAGCATTCAGAAGCAAGCAGCCCCGAGTCCAGTCTTCAAGTACAAGACACAGAGCTTCACGACACAAGCAAAAACAACAAAGCTAATCAAGATGTAATACTTTTCTTCTTTATGTAAACAATGTAGGCCAATTCATACATCCACTGTTGAGATACAATTTCTCATGTAACTATGTTCCCATTTTGCTGTGCTGATTACAGGTCAAGTCCCTATGGCTGACATGCCCCACAAACTGGAAAATAAAGTTTTAAGTAGGGAGCCTCCTCTATGTGTGAAAGCAGCCTGTGAGATTTAAAACCCTGCAATATTCAATTTTTTAGGCAAGATCTGAACAACAGATCTACTGACCAGAAATGTCAGAGAATTCCAATAAAAACAGGAAAGAAAAGAAGAAATTCACTTACTCATACCCAGGATGAGCAAAACAAACTTTTGCTGGGGATACTTCCCAATGTGTTTGCGGAATTCCACGTTTCGTATGTGTGTGTGTGTATATTTGGTATAAAACAAATTGAGTTCTGACCTCTAAATGTGATATCCTGATTTTTGCTTCAATGTTTGATTGCCTGAAGGACCTTAGAGAAGATAAGGGTCTTCTTCATAATGATTACTATTTTTCAGTGCTGCCCAGTGAGATGCAGAGTCATTAAATATTTGATTAAGAAAATGTCTTTCATGTCAGGTGTTCAGAAACAAATTTAAACTCTCCAGAAATCACATATAAGTGTGTGAAAGAACTTTAACATGGAGGGGAGGCTCTCAATTTCCTTTCTCTGTGACCATAATAACATTTTGAGCTACAGAGTCCACAGAATCTAGCCATATTATTGTTAACAGTCCAATATTCAGATTACCAGACTGTATCAGTTAATTAAAAAAAAAAAATCATATATATGATAACAACAAAATGTTACCCTAAGTGGAAGTTTGGTTCAAATATTTATAAGACAATATCTCATAAAAATATGGAAAGAACACTATTAATAAGTTGTTGCATACTAAAAGTCTTGGAATAAATTCTGTTGTTGTGTGTGTGCATACTCACAAAAAATGGTTTTCATGTGTTTATTTATTTATTAATTATACAACATCTGTTGACTCCAAAACAACAAAGTTTTCTGGGTGGCTCGCACCAAGTTCAAACAATATGCAATCAAAACTATTAAAACACTAATTAAAACACTTAAAATGTTAAAAATAAATCACTTCAATTTCCTACCTAAAAACCAGCACAAGGATCATAATAAACTCTTTAAAAATTAGGAGCAATAATATATTCCAATATATTCTAAAATATTCTAAAATACTGTGGCCTTTTAGAAGTGGGTGGGATGTTTTAATGTGTCTACATGGTGTTGTTTTTGTGTGGTTTTTTTTTTTTGTCCATTTGGCTGTAAGTTGCTTTGGGCTGCCCTGGGCAAGATACTGCAAATGATAAATTTAATTTTAAAAAGGTCTGGGATCTTATGTCGGCCTCAGACCAGACTTCTTACTTTAGAGAATGTAATCTCTCATGTACTGTTCTCTCCAGCTCCTTGAGTAGACATTCTGGCGCGTCAACATGTGCACACCCAGATGTTGTGTCCTCCCAACATCCTGAACCAATAACCATGCAGCCTGACTCTGATGGGCATTGAAGTCCAAAACATCTGGAAGGAACCATTTATTTACCCCTAAGCCTTTGGACTAGTGATCATAGTTGGAAAACAGGTTGGAGTGTGAGTGTGTATGGTGGGGTATCCATGCAGGGATGCATATTTAAAGTATGCATGCTTAATTGGAGCTGACAGAAACAATTTCAGGGACAAACTGAGTTTGCAAAAGATCAATTAATGCAATAAGATCCTCTTGGCTTGCAGGATCTTAGAAATGAAAGCAAACCCAGCCTGCTCTGTTTTCACACTGGCAGGAACTTTCCATTACATCGCCTTTCTTGCCTCCTACTTCTGCATGCTTGTGAGGCTCCCTGGGAATACTGGTTTGGGAGCTAGTGGTCTGGTAATACAGAGGGGACTGAGGTGAGAACACAGTTCTCTTGGAGCCAATGTGAAAGGCAAAGGGAAAGGTAGCTTATGTATTTGGCAGTTGGTCCAAAACAGAGCACTGGCTCTCAAGAGAGGCTTGAATTGCTGCAAGACTGTTCACACACACTTCTAAAGACAACCAACACATCAGGGATCAATGCACTTAACAGAAAAAATCTCTCTCACACTTCCCCCCACCTCCAGTTTGAGATGTCCACGTACATCCCCCCTTAAGCCCTGATAAGCTTGGCATGTCTCCTTAACATGTCAGGAATAATAATAATAAAGGCATAAAGATTGCCTTGTAAGCTCTGCCATGGGGGCGAGTCCCAAGAAGTGGGAAAGTGTGTGATTTGCTTACCAGAGTGCAAACTGTACCAGTGCATTAGCACTTCGATGTGTTGAAAAACACCCTTTAGTGGGGAAAATCGACCTCACTCTACCAAAATAAAAGCAGTTTGCATTATATCTTGAGGTCAACTACCACAAGGGCAAAATAGCTGGCAGTGCTTCAAAATATACCTCATATATGCCTGTATTCAAACTTTCTCTACAAAGTTCAACAATTCAGAGTTCTGGTTTAAACAGGGTGGGGGTGGGGGGAATGTACAGCAGGTGCATTATTAATCTTAAGCAAATGCCTCTTTATTTTAACTGCATAATGAGATTATTTCAGTGCTTCTGAATTCAGAGTTGTACAGTGCACATCAGTAAATCTATAGACAGGAGAAGAGCCATGGCTTGTTGTGACACTCAAAACACTGAAATAATGTACAATAAAATGCACACCCACCCACCCGCTTCCTCTATCAACCATAATGTGTTCCATTTACAACAAAAGACCAGCATATTGGCTGAAATGGGATTTGCATTTTGTAGAATCACTTGTAGCCAACCCGTAATGGAATTCATTTCACTCATAATTGAAGGATTAATTTCTGTCTCTGCAGATTGTACAAAGGCAGTGCTTTGAAAACCGATAGACAAGCATCAAAAGTAGTATTTAATAGTCAACATAACAATGAAAAACATCTCATTGTACAATGAACTCGCACCTAATATGTACAAATGGGATTTTCAAGCTTGCATTTCTTGATTTCCATATAGTAATACAATGTTTTGTTAGTTAACATTTTATTTACATAAACATTTTTCTGTCTAGAGGGGAGAGGTAGTTGAATTCTTTAATAATAAATATCCAGTAAAGGATTCTGTCTTACATTATAGTCATTTTACTATCAAAATTTGATGTGGATTAACACCATCTTTTCATGCAATAAACCAATTTAGAGCTAAATTACATTCTTCCAAACCATTATTTTTTTTGGCTATAGCCTCCTGACTTCTTTCCACACTCACTGCATGTGTACACACTCATTACATCCAAGGCTTTTCACTTTTAATCACTACTTTCATAAGCTAATGGTCCCATTACCCTCACTACACTGATTTATAGCTAGGTCTGATCTTCATCTTCCTATCTGGAGAATGGAAAATAACTTCACAAAGTTGTGTGTGTTATAGATATGAGAGATAAGGAAGCTGTCACACATCACACACAGTACCATAAAAATAAAGCAGGGCATGGGGTGAAAATAAGTCATGATTACGTACATTTGAATGAAAACATTAAATTGCTACCTCCAACATATTTCAGTTTGCTCTTTTTGGCAGAGCTTGCAAGACTGGCAACAGAGAAGATGAAACTGCTTTACACTAAGAAACAAAATCAATTCCATTGCTATTCAGAGCATCTTAGATACATTTTCTAAAGAGTGGGCCAAATGAATGCACCATTCATTTATCAAACTAAAATTGTTGCTGCAGCACACTTATCACATCTCTTTATCATCACACGTACATATTAGATTAATGTGGATTTTCATCATCCTGACCTCCCCAAAGTAACAAAAATCACAACGTCCATTCATAAAAATAATATATCTGAAAAGAATCCCTAATCATCAGTTCCAGAAAAAAATGAGGACACCAAGAAGAACCAAACAGATTAGTAATAAATATAGCACAACATATTTGTTTCTATGTATATTGATTGGTACACATCAACCTCCCTCTGTCTATTGCCCTCCAGATGTCACAAATAAATAAATATTTATTTATTTTTAAGAGAATTTGGGTTCCTCTATATTATAAAATGGGACGCAGGTGGCGCTGTGGTCTAAACCACTGAGCCTTGGGCTTGCCGATCGGAAGGACAGCAGTTCGAATCCCCGTGACAGGGTAAGCACCTGTTGCTCGGTCCCTGCTCCTGCCAACCTAGCAGTTCGAAAGCACGTCAAATTGCAAGTAGATAAATATGTACTGCTCTGGCGGGAAGGTAAATGGCATTTCCATGCCCTGCTCTGGTTTTGCCAGAAGCGGCTTAGTCATGCTAGCCGCAGGAGCAGGAAAAACTGTTTGCATTTTCTTATAATGTGTTAATTTAATCATTACCATGATGGAACATATTTTATTCAGTTTGTTGAATGAAAGACAACATAGTACTCTTTTCCAATTTTTAGCTATTATTGTTGTTGAAACAGTTAATAAATTAATTGCTACCTCAAAATCTCTTTCTGGAAAGGGATGTTCTTTACATATTCAAGCAAAATGATCTTTTGTTTGTGGGGGCGGGGGGCAGGTATCTAATATCCTTACATTTCTGCAATATCATTCAGTTCTAATTGTTGTTAAAATTATTACTCACTCTTCACTCCTAGGATGGATTACAACAATGTCAAATTCAGTATTGAACAAAGTATAGCCACCTGAATAGGGTGAGTCCTGAAACCACACATCTCAGTTGCCAAAGGTGTAAAGAGTTGCATTGCAGAAGATCATCAATTTATAAGAAAAGATACTGCACTCAAAGATTATGAAAGGGGACAGGGCCAACCCCATCATTAGACAGAGTGAGGCAGTTGCTGCAGGCCACAGAGGATGAGGCATGGAGTATAGACAGAGTTGTGTTTGTTGCATGGCCTGCCTGAGCAGCCCTCAAGTCCATTCCGCACAGTGTAGGAATCAGGCCATTAGTGTGGAACTCCCTCCATTAACATAACAGGGAGGCACCAAGTGGGATCCAATGCTAGTCCAATTTGAAGTAGACTTGTTAAACCCAATTAACATTACTAACTTTGACCTATTAATTTCAATGGTTCTGCTCTAAGTAAAAGATAGTTGGAGACAAGTCAACTCTAAGAAAATATACAGTAGTTGGAGACCATTCATTATTATTATTTCTGATGCTTCCTGAAGGCTTTCGTTTTTTAAAAATAAAACAGCAACACACCTTTTAAGTGGCTGTTTTTAGTCTGCATCTGTATTGTTTTTGAAATTGCTGTAATACAGTGGTACCTCAGGTTAAGTACTTAATTCGTTCCGGAGGTCCGTACTTAACCTGAAACTGTTCTTAACCTGAAGCACCACTTTAGCTAATGGGGCCTCCTGCTGCTGCCGCACCACTGGAGCACGATTTCTGCTCTCATCCTGAAGCAAAGTTCTTAACCTGAAGCACTAGTTCTGGGTTAGCGGAGTCTGTAACCTGAAGCGTATGTAACCTGAAGCGTATGTAACCTGAGGTGCCACTGTACATGAAATTGCTTTAATTGTTGGTGTCTTTACTGTAAGGTTGCCAGATTTTTTTTTCAATGAATCCGGGGACACTTTTCAACTTCAATGGATTTTGTATGGGGACTGATTTGTAAATCCGGGGACTGTCCCAGGGAAACGGGGATGTCTGGTAACCTAACTTTATTGCTACATTTGTTCCAGATGTTTTATAGAGAGCAATTCACGAATTGAAACAAATCAATAAATCAATTCCCCCAGGGCTTTTTCAGATCAAAAAGTGTAGGCACCTGGTAGGGGGAAAAAATGTTGAATGGAAAGAAAAGAAGACATAAGAAATGCTCACTGTCACTTCTCAGTGATAAGATAAGCCCAAACTCACATCCATCAAAATTCAAAATGAAGTCTAAACTGTCTTGAGAGAGAGGCAGAAAAAAGGTAGTTTATTTAAGAGGGGATGGAAGCGTTCAAGGAATGGGGGGGGGGCAGTTTTGCCACAGGGTGCCACAGGAGCATTCTATATTGCTTCTGTTAACAGCCTCTCTGGAGGGGTCCATCAAATAATTTAGCTTCTGGCAATTGTTGCAAACTCTGTACACTAATGTGTACCTAATTCAATATTGACTACCATGCTCAGGAGCGCCAGGTATAGGGGTTGCAAGGGGCTTTAGCCCCCTCAATATTTTGAGGCAGGGGGCCAAGCCCGCCCACCCCCAATATTGAGGGAGCCAACATCTGCCACTGCTGGGCACCCTCTGCACGCCCAGCCTCCGCCTGGGAGCTGAGCAGGGGCTGCGACAAGCAAGGGCAATCTTTGCCTTGTTCCTTCCAGCTCCTCCAAGCCTCTGTTCCCCAGTCTCAACCTGCCTTATGACATCCTTCTCGTCTATTTTAGCCTGCCACTCTCCTCCTGTGCCTGGTCATAGCTCAGGACCTATGGCATGTTGCATGTATTACTTTCTAGAATAGGCTCTATTCAAAATACCATGAGCAATAGCCGTGCTTAAAATTTTTTTGTTAAAGGTCTATGGGCCACTACTTTAAAACTACATGTTGTAAAATCCTGGGTTGGCTCATTGCCGCAGTGCAGAAACCTCTGAATACTGTCTTAACCATGTCTGTATAGGACTAGACCACTGTTTTGCAAGTTAATACGAGGTCAGAATATATTTTCTTTCTTCTCTACAAAGAAAACCCCATCTTTCATTGCAGCCTCTGCTGTCATCTGATGAATATCTCTGATTATTTATAGTGGAGTGAGGGTCAGAGAGCATTAAGAATTGAACTCAAGCAGAATGCAGCTTGCACTTGAATACGCAATGCTAGCAGCCAAAGGGTGAGCTTTCCATTCATTCAGTGACTTCAACCCTGACCCCTCCTGTTAATGTTGGGGGTAAATAAGCTTGTTTTGCTGTTTCTTCCAAGGTCTTGGAAGAACAAATCCTATACAGTTGTATGCACTTGTGGAGGTACGTCTAATTCATATTGTTATCAATAAACATGCACCTCTTGAGTTATTCTGATGTCAAAAGTATTGTTGCTGCTTGTGATGGGACGATGAGCTGCTTGTGCGTAAAATGCAAGTCCCTCAGAGTTTGATCAGGTTTTCAAACCTCTGCCTGTGACGGAGCCCCTCCAGCATGGCTGCGTCAATCACTAGTAGAATCCGAAAGTGGCTGCTTTCGGAATCTTTTCCAACATAAAAGCTCTTTAACGGAAACACGTCGTCTGGCCTCTCGGCGTGACAGTTTCCGGCGAGGTGTGGGTGTCCCTATAGGAGGTCCTGAGACCTCCCCACTGTTTTCGCTGGAAGTGTCTCTGAGCCATCCCTCCGACTCACTTTCCCTTGGAGTTCTTGCTCGCCCTCTACTGGTTCCCTCTTCCGCTGCTACTCCTCTCTCAACCTCAGTGAGCCTTTGCGCCCCCGGCGCTTTAGATGGCAGTTCCCTGACATCCACCTCCCCTCCAGGGCCCCCTTCACCCCCTCCCGTCTCCTCCCCTACTGGCGGTGAGGAGGTAAAACCCCTGAAAGAACCTCCCTCATCTTCCGACGTCGCGAACACTTCCCTCCACTTGTTGCTGTTCCTACTCTCTCGGTAATCTTCGTCATCGGAGTCCACTCCCTCTTCCAACTCCGACTCCGCGAACCCTTCCATTTCCTCTTCCTCATCGGTGGTGCCGAAATACTCCCTCCTAAACCTTGCTATCGGCTGAGGTTTCCTCGGGAACCTTTGGTGGAACGTTTCTGTTAAAACCTCGTCATTGACTTCCTCTGCACTTACCCAGGTGTTTTCTGACTCCGGTTCCCTTTCCCACGCCACCAAATACTCCACCTGATTTCCCTTCCACCTGGAATCGAGGATTTCCGCTACATGGTTGCGGCGTTCCCTCTCTTCCAAGGCTGGTCCCCTGACGTACTCCCCTTCACGTCCCCCCCTGTATGGTGACAGTAACGACCTGTGGAACACTGGGTGCAATTTCATGTGGTTGGGTAATCAGAGTTTGAAAGCTACCGGGTTGACCTGCTGAATGACCTCAAAGGGTCCCAATCTTCTGGGCCTCAATTTCTTACAACCCCCTTTGAACGGCAACCCTTGGGTTGACAACCACACTTGATCCCCCGCCCTTATGGTTTCACCTTCCCTTCTGTTCTTGTCTGCCTGCTTCTTATATTGTGCCTTAGCCCTTTCTAAGTTGAGCTGGAGCTGATGATGGATCGCTTCCATCTCTTCTACAAAATGTTCAGCCGCTGGGACGCTCCATCTCTCCCCTCCTTCCCCTGGAAATGCCCTGGGGTGACACCCGTAATTAGCCAAAAAGGGACTCATCCCTGTGGACACATTCTCCGCATTATTGTAGGCAAATTCTGCCAACGCCAACTTTTCGACCCAATCGTTCTCTCTGTCATTGACATAACACCTCAGATATTGTTGAAGAATGCCATTTGCTCTTTCCGCCTGCCCGTTGGTTTCAGGGTGCCGGGCAGTTGAAAAATTGACTTCCACGTGCAGCAAGCTCATGAGCTTCCTCCAGAACCTGGAAGTAAATTGTTTGCCGCGATCTGAGATCACCCTCAAGGGAGCCCCGTGCAACCTAAAGATGTGTTCTACAAACAACTTCGCTGTTTCTTCCGCTGTGACTGCATGTGAGCATGCTACAAAGTGGCACATCTTAGTTAACAGGTCTACTACTACTATGATGGCTGTTTTCCCCTTGGACTTTGGCAGATCCGTCATAAAATCTATTGATATCGCTTCCCAAGGCCGTTCTGGTGTGGGTAATGGTTCTAATAACCCTGCCGGCGCCCTTCTTTCCCCTTTGGCTCGCTGACATTGGTCACACCCTCTTACATACTCCCTTACATCTTCCCTCACCTTAGGCCACCAAAATTCCCTGGTAACCAACCACATGGTCTTGTGTTGTCCAAAATGTCCCGCCGTGGGGCTATCATGCAACTGCTTGAGTACTCTCCCCCTCAATTCACCTTCGGGTATATACAGTGCCCCTTTGTAATACAATGCCCCATTTCTTTCCTCAAAACCTCCGGGACTCTCGCCCTCCCCCCTGAGACCTCTGAGCTTATCCTGGGCATATTCATCATTTTCCGTTTCCTCTACCAGTTCTCGTTGCCCCACCAGCGCCGCCCCACACACCCAGCGGTCCTCAGGGATGACATGTCTCTCTTCGATCACCCCCTCCCCTTCCCAATACTCTGGTTTGCGTGAGAGCGCGTCCGCCCTGACGTTTTCTGGGCCTGGCACATAACAAATTTCAAAGTTGAATTTGGAGAATTCCTGTGCCCATCTCACTTGTCGTTGGTTGAGCACTCGAGCTGTTCTCCAATACTCTAAATTCTTGTGGTCGGTGCACACTTGCACCTTGTGTTGTGCCCCAATTAATAAATGTCTCCACCTCCGGAATGCTTCGTGAATGGCAAGTAGTTCCCTGTCATACACCGTGTAATTCCTCTCGGATTTATTCAGCTTCCGCGAGAAGAAGGCACACGGTCTCCACTCCGACGCACTCCTCCCCGGTTGAAGAAGGACCGCCCCTACCGCCCGGTCGGATGCATCGGTTTCCACTCTCATGGGTTTTCGTAAATCCACATGCAGAAGTTGTTCTTCCGAGGCGAAAGCCCTTTTCAGTTCTTCAAAGGCTCGATCCGCCTCTACCGTCCAAACAAATTTCTTCTTGCTGCTGAGGCAGTCGGTGATGGGCGCCGTCAAGTGGGCAAAGTTCTTGATGAACTTCCGATAAAAGTTCCCAAACCCCAAGAATCTTTGCACGTCCTTCTTGGTCTTCGGTGTCTTCCATTCCAGTACCGCTTGGACCTTGCCTGGATCCATGGCCAATCCCTTGTCTGACAAGCGGTACCCCAGGAATTCCACCTCCTTGGTATGAAACTGGCACTTCTCCAGTTTCACCCACAGCTGGTTGGCTTGCAGCCTGCCCAACACTTCTCGAACGTCCCTCACATGCTGTTCCTCATCTTCCGAATACACCAACACGTCGTCTAAAAAGGCCACACAATTCTTGTAGAGCAAAGGTCCCAGAACGTGGTTTATAAAAGCTTGAAAACACGCGGAGCCCCCTTGTAGACCGAAGGGCATAACGAGGTATTCAAAGGCTCCCAAAGGGGTAAACATGGTGGTCTTCCATTCATCTCCCTTCCTTATGCGTATCAGATTGTACGCCCCCCGCAGGTCCAGCTTTGTAAAAATCTTTCCCTTCCTTACTCTGGTCAAAATGTCATCAATTCGGGGCATAGGGAAAGCCAGGGGTTCCGACACTGCATTGAGGGCCCTAAAGTCACACACCAGTCTCGGTTTGTCTGTGTTCTTTTTGTCCACAAAAAACACTGGGCTGCCCCCCACCGCTCGGGACTCTCTGATGAAACCTCGCTTCAGGTTTTTGTCAATGAACTCCCTCAGCTCCTGCATCTCCCTGTCTGACATGGCGTACAGCTTGCCTACTGGGAGTTGGGCCCCAGGGAGTAGGTTGATTTGACAGTCAAAGGGTCTATGCGGTGGCAGTTTGTCTGCTTCCCTTTCGCTGAATACGTTGCTCAGATCTGCGTATTGCGGGGGCACCTTCCCTTTGTCCATTACTTCCATCCCGGCTAGGGTGACTCTGTCTCCTCCCGAAACCTTCCCCTCCTTGCAGTGTTCTAGGCAATGCGCTGACCCAAAGGAGACCACCCTCTGATGCCAGCCCACTAGCGGATCGTGTAGCGCCAGCCAGCTCATCCCCAAAATGATGGGCGCTCCTCCCAGGATGGCCACATTAAACGCTATCTGTTCGGTGTGCCTTGCCACCCTCATTATCATCGGGACAGTCTGTTGGCTAACTTCTCCCCCCAACAGCTCTCTGCCGTCAATCGTAGTCACCTGCAAGGGGTTACTTAAAGGGATGGTCTGTATCTGATGCTCAGCTGCAAACTCCTTACTCATGAAATTACAGGAGCTGCCTGAATCCAAAAGCGCCTTGATCTTTAGTGGGTGTCCGTTTGGCAGTTCTAGTAACACCTCTATCACTAAAGCGGGTCTGGGAGGTTCCGGCGTGGGCACTTTCACTGCTCTTTGGCCTGGCTGCTGTGCCCCGACGGTGGCAGCCAGGCGTTGGCTTTTACTTGCTCCTTGCCTTCCTCTTCCTTTCCCCCAACAGCTCCTGCCATCCCTTGCCATTCCTTTCTTTGTGGGCAGACTCTGGCAAAGTGCCCTGGCTGTTGGCAGAGATAACATCTCTTGGCGCTCTTTCCCTCCTTCTTCCGCCCTTCACTGGGATTTGAAACTGCGCGCGCCCGCGCTGTTCCAACTTCCATCGGCTCTGCCGGCGGGAAAGGTGGCTCTGGAATGTCTGGAATGCGGAACTCCCTCCAACGGTCTCCTTTCCCTTCCCGCTTTTCCAAAGCCCTCGCCTCCTGGCGCGCTCCTATGGACAGCGCAGATTTGGTTAACTGATCCATAGACTCCGCCCTGGGCCCCCGGGAAAGCTCATCTTTGACGGTTGAAGAAAGCCCCTCTTCGAAAAGCATTTGGATGGGCTCCGCCGATAGGTCCCACCCCAATTTATGAATCAGCATAGTAAATTCAGTCCAGTACTCACGGACAGATCTGCTTCCTTGCTGGCAAGCCATTAACTGCCTTCGCACCACCCCCTGCTCAATATCGCTGGAAAACATCAGGTCCATGGCACGAAAAAACTTCCTCGTGTCCTTTAGGATCTCATTATTCGCTGCCATCAGGGGTCTAACCCAATCTTTCGCCCCGGATTCGAGATGGCCAATCACAAAAGCCACTCGCGATTCTTCGTCGGGGAAGTCATCAAACTGCAAGTTTAGAGCGTATTGCATCTCTGTTCTAAAGGCATGATAGTTCCTGGGATCCCCCCCGAATTTCTGCACCAATCCTGGTACCTTTCTGGCGAGCGGGGTGGTTTTCTCCTTTCCCTTTTCTGCATCCTGAGCCCTCCTCTCCTCAAGCCTCGCCGTTTGCAGCGCCAACTGGATCTCCAACGCCCTGTACCTTTCTTCCAGGCTTGGACCCCCTCCAGCTGCTCCTGCTCCTCCGGTTCCGGCTGGGTTGCTCATGATGCTTCTCCCTGCACAAGCTGGCTTTCGGTGACTTTCGGATTGCTGTGATGGGACGATGAGCTGCTTGTGCGTAAAATGCAAGTCCCTCAGAGTTTGATCAGGTTTTCAAACCTCTGCCTGTGACGGAGCCCCTCCAGCATGGCTGCGTCAATCACTAGTAGAATCCGAAAGTGGCTGCTTTCGGAATCTTTTCCAACATAAAAGCTCTTTAACGGAAACACGTCGTCTGGCCTCTCGGCGTGACAGTTTCCGGCGAGGTGTGGGTGTCCCTATAGGAGGTCCTGAGACCTCCCCACTGTTTTCGCTGGAAGTGTCTCTGAGCCATCCCTCCGACTCACTTTCCCTTGGAGTTCTTGCTCGCCCTCTACTGGTTCCCTCTTCCGCTGCTACTCCTCTCTCAACCTCAGTGAGCCTTTGCGCCCCCGGCGCTTTAGATGGCAGTTCCCTGACACTGCTGTTATTATGAATACATAAACTCCACTGTTCCTTCCTTAGAACAGCTTACCTGTGGTTTCCAGGCAGTCTCTGCTAACAGCTATTTCACATTGTATAAATAACTGGCAAAAAAACAACCCCTCCTTCTACCTGGTATATACTCTCTGAAGATATATGCCCATGCATACAATTAATAGTATGCACAACTAATTCATTGCAAGTATGCCAATTTGTGAGGTCTTCGTACAGCAATTCAAAGCCCCTTTGCAGTTGGCTGGGTGTGTCAGTGTGCTTGCATTTCAATATCTCTCAATTTTCAGTTTGTGCTTTTAGTTCAGTTCTCCACATTACCACATAAGTTTGCATTTTATGAAAATCCATCTCAATTTTAGTGCAAAATTCTCATAATATATTTTTTTGGTATGCATTTTTTGCTTAATATATACAATTTTGTAAAGCAATTTTCCCTAACAAAATGCACTGTAATCATCCTAAGTTAATTTCAATGGGTCTGCTCTGACTAACAAATATGCATATCCTTTATTTATGGCCCACTGGCAACAAATAAAAAAATTACAGAATGTTAAATATATAGGAATGTTAAAAGATCAGAATGGCATAAATTGTTTAAGGCAAATTACTATAGCAAGACATTTTGCAAATTTTTGCTTAGTTTGTATGTGTGTGTGTGTGTGTGTGTGTGTGTGTGTGTGTGTGTGTGTATATATATATATATATATATATATATATATATATATATATATATTTGCTTTCGTAGATTTTCACGGGTACAGGAATGCAGGTTTTGGTGTCCTCGGGTGTCTTCCCGTGTAAAAGTTGGGGTGTCTAGGCGACGTTTCGACGAGGTCTCACTCGTCATCTTCAGGCTGGTGCTTTCGGCTTCTTGTTACTGGAACAGAGCAGGATCTCAGTGTTTGAGTTCCTATAAATACTGTTGAGGGGGTGTGGTGTATAGCCTCCAATGTTCTGGGCAGAGAGGAAGTTCCCAGGCTAGTGTGCCTTTTCTTCTTTTGTTCCTTAATTACTTGAGGGATATCTTGAGTGATTTCTTGAGTGATATCCTGAGTACCACTTAGGTGGGTCATTAGGTGTGGATTAGTTGCTAAAGTCTTTGTGTCTTGACCTCTTGAACTTTGTGAAGAGTTTTTCTGAGAAGATGGCTGTACTGCACTTAGTTGTGCTCTGGCTTGGCTTCGTGTATAGGGGCGAGCTGTGGTTTTGTGGCCTGTGTCAGCCAGATCTGTGTAGGGATTGCAGGGGGGTGCAGCATCCGGAGGTGCCACCATGGTTTGGCTACTGGATGGTGTCTGTAATTTATCTGTGGAGAGGGTCTGGGTTTGGGTCTGGTGTGGTTGATTGGTGATGGCGTTCTGTGTGCCTCTGGATCTGGTGTCAGTTTTTGTGGGGAGGGCTAATTTCCAGATGTCTGGCAAGCGGGATGTGTCGTCACGCTTGTTCATGTTGTGGGGGTGTTTCTCTATCTCGATGGCTTCCATGATTATTCTCTTGTGGTGATGTTCCATGTTAAAGAGCAATTTGGAATCTGCAAAATTAATTTCGTGTCCTGTTTCTTTCATGTGTTGGAAAAGAGAGGAAGTTTTTTCTTCTTTTTTGACGGCATTCTTGTGTTCTGCGA
This sequence comes from Podarcis melisellensis, assembly GCF_964234715.1. Lineage (NCBI taxonomy): Eukaryota > Metazoa > Chordata > Lepidosauria > Squamata > Lacertidae > Podarcis > Podarcis melisellensis. Next base: position 36,068,424 of record NC_138547.1, read on the forward strand.
TACGTGCATTTATTCGTCTGTTTGTTTGTCCAATGTACGTGGCTGGGCAGACTTTGCAGGGTATTTCATAGACCCCTTGGTTTTCCAACTGGATTTTATCCTTGGGGTTTCTGAGGATATTGGCTATTTTTTGGTTGGTGCAAAAGGCTGTTTTGATATTGTGTTTATGGAGGATTTTGCTAATTTTATCTGTAGTGCCCTTGATATAAGGAAGGAGGGCCATGCCATTGTTTTCTTCTGTGTCTTGGTTTTTGGGGGGTGTTTCTTTTTGGATTAGCTTCGTAACCCTGTTTTGCTGGTATCCATTGGCAATTAACACATTTGAGAGATTCTGTAACTCAGTTGTCAAGTGGTCTTGGTCAGCCAGGCGTTTGGTTCTGGAGATGAGAGTCTTGGCTACGGAGTTTATTTGTGCAGGGTGGTGGTGTGATTGTGCATGTAAGTAGCGGTTGGTGTGTGTTTTTTTCCGGTAGATGGTGTGTCCTAGGGAGCCATCAGGTTTTTTGTAGATTAGGACGTCAAGGAAGGGAAGTTGGTTGTTGGCTTCTATTTCCATAGTGAATTGTATTTTGGGGTGTAGGCTGTTGAGATGTGTGAGGAAGCTATCCAGTTTTTCCTTCCCGTGTGGCCAAATTACAAAGGTGTCGTCAACATATCTGAGCCAAAGTTTGGGTTTGTGTTCTGACTTGTCTAAAGCATTGGTTTCAAAGTGTTCCATGTACAGGTTTGCGATGACCGGTGAGAGGGGTGATCCCATAGGTGCTCCTTCTATCTGTTTGTATCTTTGTCCATTGTGGATGAAGTACGTGTTGGTTAGGCAGTGGTTGGTCAGGTCCAAGATGTATTCGGGGGATTGTATTTGTTTTGAATGGCTGTCAAGGCTTCATTAATGGGCACTTGTGTGAAGAGAGATACAACATCGAAGCTCACAAGTAGGTCATTAGGATGTAGGTTTTGCTTCTTTATTGTTTCTATGAACTGGAAGGAGTTTGGAACGTGTGAAGAGATGGATTCTGCATAGGGCTGAAGTTGCTTGGCGAGAAATTTAGCGAGATTTTGTAGAGGTGAGCCTATGGAGCTGACTATTGGTCTGAGTGGTGTTCCTTCTTTGTGTATCTTGGGGAGGCCGTAGAGTTTGGGGCATCTGGATGATTTTTCTCTGGGGATGATTCTTAGCTGGATTTCTTCACTGATAGGAGAGGCTTTTATTTTGGATTTGGTGGTTTTTTCCAGATAGGTGGTGGGATCTGTTTTTATAGGTTGGTAGGTAGGATCTTGGAGTAGATTTGATAGTTTTGCTTGGTAGTCCGATGTGTTCATCACAACAGTGGCATTACCTTTGTCTGCTGGGAGAATGATTATGTTGTTGTCTTTCCTCAGGTTGGTGAGTGCTTTCTGTTCTTCTTTGTGTAAATTGCTTCTGGGTGGTTTGCTGGAGCAGAGGATGTTGGTGACTTCAAGTCTGATTTTATTGGCTTCATCTGGGTTGATTTTGGTTAGGCTAGCTTCGACTCCGCATATGATGTTTTCCGTGGGGATGCGTCTCGGGGCGACTGCAAAGTTGAAACCTTTGGAGAGTACTTTGGTTTCAGTTGTGGTGAGGATCCTGTCTGATATGTTATGTACTGTTTGTTTCATGGGTTGTTGTGGAGGGTGGCTGGGCTTCTGGCGTTTCTCTAGTTTGTGGAGTTTGTTGGTGTGTGTGTCTGTCTTATGTGAGGTCTCCGTTTCAGCTCTCCAGACGGCTAGTTGTTTGCATTTGTCCCAGAGTGCAGGGTGGATTTTGTTACAGAGTTTGAGGTGAAGAGTGAGCAGATCTTTGTTGGTTTGGTTTAGTAGGTATCTTTTCTTGTGTAGTTCGTTTCTGATTAGGGATAGTTCAGTTCGTTTCAGGATCCTTTCGGTAGCTGGGGTTTTAGAATGGAATTTAAGTTGGAAGCATGTGGGAATTAAGTTGTTGTCTCGGCAGTTGCGTAGGAACAAGAACTATCCCTAATCAGAAACCCAGATGAAGCCAATAAAATCAGACTTGAAGTCACCAACATCCTCTGCTCCAGCAAACCACCCAGAAGCAAACCTGTACATGGAACACTTTGAAACCAATGCTTTAGACAAGTCAGAACACAAACCCAAACTTTGGCTCAGATATGTTGACGACACCTTTGTAATTTGGCCACACGGGAAGGAAAAACTGGATAGCTTCCTCACACATCTCAACAGCCTACACCCCAAAATACAATTCACTATGGAAATAGAAGCCAACAACCAACTTCCCTTCCTTGACGTCCTAATCTACAAAAAACCTGATGGCTCCCTAGGACACACCATCTACCGGAAAAAAACACACACCAACCGCTACTTACATGCACAATCACACCACCACCCTGCACAAATAAACTCCGTAGCCAAGACTCTCATCTCCAGAACCAAACGCCTGGCTGACCAAGACCACTTGACAACTGAGTTACAGAATCTCTCAAATGTGTTAATTGCCAATGGATACCAGCAAAACAGGGTTACGAAGCTAATCCAAAAAGAAACACCCCCCAAAAACCAAGACACAGAAGAAAACAATGGCATGGCCCTCCTTCCTTATATCAAGGGCACTACAGATAAAATTAGCAAAATCCTCCATAAACACAATATCAAAACAGCCTTTTGCACCAACCAAAAAATAGCCAATATCCTCAGAAACCCCAAGGATAAAATCCAGTTGGAAAACCAAGGGGTCTATGAAATACCCTGCAAAGTCTGCCCAGCCACGTACATTGGACAAACAAACAGACGAATAAATGCACGTATCGCAGAACACAAGAATGCCGTCAAAAAAGAAGAAAAAACTTCCTCTCTTTTCCAACACATGAAAGAAACAGGACACGAAATTAATTTTGCAGATTCCAAATTGCTCTTTAACATGGAACATCACCACAAGAGAATAATCATGGAAGCCATCGAGATAGAGAAACACCCCCACAACATGAACAAGCGTGATGACACATCCCGCTTGCCAGACATCTGGAAATTAGCCCTCCCCACAAAAACTGACACCAGATCCAGAGGCACACAGAACACCATCACCAATCAACCACACCAGACCCAAACCCAGACCCTCTCCACAGATAAATTACAGACACCATCCAGTAGCCAAACCATGGTGGCACCTCCGGATGCTGCACCCCCCTGCAATCCCTACACAGATCTGGCTGACACAGGCCACAAAACCACAGCTCGCCCCTATACACGAAGCCAAGCCAGAGCACAACTAAGTGCAGTACAGCCATCTTCTCAGAAAAACTCTTCACAAAGTTCAAGAGGTCAAGACACAAAGACTTTAGCAACTAATCCACACCTAATGACCCACCTAAGTGGTACTCAGGATATCACTCAAGAAATCACTCAAGATATCCCTCAAGTAATTAAGGAACAAAAGAAGAAAAGGCACACTAGCCTGGGAACTTCCTCTCTGCCCAGAACATTGGAGGCTATACACCACACCCCCTCAACAGTATTTATAGGAACTCAAACACTGAGATCCTGCTCTGTTCCAGTAACAAGAAGCCGAAAGCACCAGCCTGAAGATGACGAGTGAGACCTCGTCGAAACGTCGCCTAGACACCCCAACTTTTACACGGGAAGACACCCGAGGACACCAAAACCTGCATATATATATATATGTATATGTATATGTATATATATATAATATGCGCTTTGAGGACCCTAGGACACCCCCTGTATAAATTAATTCACACAGACCCATATTTTAGATTAAGGTTGATGGGCAGAAATTTAGGCCACAACTTTATTGATTACACAATGTGAGCGGTAATGGCTTAGGCATTGGCAAGACGTTAACTGAATCCTGTCCACTCAGCAGGAAGTCTGAAAGGGTAAAAACCAAACAAAGGAGCTTCACCGATGCAAATTGACTGAAGCTCACCGGTTCCCGGGGGGTCCTGGCATGGCCATAGCCCCTCAAGCGGACTTTGGACGAGATCCAGGACCCCCAGATTCCTTTAATGGAGACCCCACCCCTCCCACACCCAACACTAAGCCAATACCTAACCACCAAACCTTACAACGTTGTGACGAATGCTGGGAGGTAGGCAAAAACCCAATGACCATTGCCAATCTGTCAAATGGAAAAAAATCCTACCTGGCCCCTGACACAAGACAGGCAACAAACCGAAGTCCCAAGCAAGGCCAGGGTACCGAAACCAAAGAAAGGGCGGGTGGGCGGGTGTTCGGCAGTGCAAAGCAAGTGGCTGAGCCATGTTGCGCTGCCACTTAAATACCCCCCACAATCACGCCAATCAATGTGATTGGCTAATAAGCCAGGCACAACCGTGGGGCAACTCTGCCTAGGACTGGGCGATGCCCAGCCCCTGTGACATAGGAGGCGCCCCAGGATCCGCGGGTTAAGTACTTAATTCATTCCGGAAGTCCGTGCTTAACCTGAAACTGTTCTTAACCTGAAACACCACTTTAGCTAATGGAGCCTCCTGCTGTCGCCGCGCTGCCGCAGCCTGAATTCTGTTCTTATCCTGAAGCAAAGTTCTTAACCTGAAGCACTATTATCACGTAATGGGGTATATCAGTTTCTTTACACCCTGCATTAAAATGCATTAAAACATTTATTCATACACATTAATTTCAGTGGGTGGTCTTCAGCTAAATGTTGCTTCCATGCAGCCGTACTAATGAATGACATGGTAAAATATTTTACGTTAAGAAACCCTTCCCAGACCTTTTGAAGTTAACAACAATGATGAAGTTAGATGCACTGATTTCAATAGCTCTACTCTGAGTAAAACTTGGGATGTGTCCACATTTCCACTTGTCCTATGCTTAGAAAGCACAGGTTTGAACAGTTTTCGGCTTGCTCCCCCTCCCCCCCTTTTTTGGCATGAGTCTGAGTGGTTTAGCCTTTCACCTGACACTTCCCTATCCTGAAAACTGTCTCTTTTTTCCATGGAAAACCCAATTACCCTTTGTTCCGATTCAGCACTAAATCATGTTTTTTTTCCAAGGGAAAGCAGAGGTGGAGAGGGAGGTGAGGACAAAACCTTAGTTGAATACTACCCAATGGGTCTACTTCAGTATGACTATTGTTGGATACATACAACCTTTTTTTGCTGGTTTCTACTTCAGTATTAGGTGGTTAATTTTGTGTAAATGATATTTTTTTGAAGAGTAATACGTGATTCAGAATATTTTCCAGGCCTTTATCTTTTCTGTCTTTCCTTGTCAGACATTGCAGTGACGTCTGCCAAGAGACAGGTTTCTTCAAGCCACAATCAATTTTTAAAGGACCACCGGACTCTTTTTAACTGTTTCCTTTTGTGCCATATTAGCCTCACTTCAGAGCAGTCAAAGTAGAGAGGCAAAAGGGAGGCATGTCTATTAGCCTCATAACAACTAAAAAGTCATTGGGACAATCTCTCTCGGGTAGGGTTACACCATAAACTTCAGATAACATTTCCTATTAAAAATGAATGTGTTCTTCATGAAAGTAATGGGGAAAGTGGATGCTCTAATATTTTCAAATGCTTTGACTGCATTTATATAGTCTCAGTGATGGATGGCAGCAGGGAAACTGGTCCAAACCTATTGCAGCCAATATAAATTAGATTCAAAGTGCAAATGCTGTTAAAAAAGCAGCATGATGGGGAAATAAACTGAAACAAAATGAACTTTTATAGAATGAATGCTCTCCAACTTTTTTCTTTGCATATGTGTTTGTGCGCAGTGGTGTGAATATAACATTAGATCACGTGAAAAGCCAGCGGTGGTTAGAGTCTGCACTAGGACCAGGGAAACCAGGCTAAAAATCCTCCCACCCAACCATGAAACTCACTCAGTGATTGCGGGCCAATCACAGCCTGTTTCATCCTGACCTACCATACAGAGTTGTTGTGAGGTTAAAAATAGGGTGGGAGAGAAAAACGTACACACCACTTTGAGCTCCTTAGTAAAAAGATAGCATAGAACTAGCATAATCATTTCCACCTCTTAAAAATCCATCTAAGTATATGCAAGTACAGTGGTACTTCGGGTTACATATGCTTCAGGTTGCATACACTTCAGGTTATGCACTCCACTAAGCCAGAAATAGTGCTTCAGATTAAGAACTTTTCTTCAGGATGAGAACAGAAATCGTGTGGCAGCAGTGGGAGGCCCCACTAGCTAAAGTGGTGCTTCAGGTTAAGAACAGTTTCAGGTTAAGTACAGACCTCCGGAACGAATTAAGTACTTAACCCGAGGTACCACTGTATATATATTAGGCAAAAATGCAGATGAAACGTGTATTTTAAGCCGCTCTGAGCCTGGTTTTGCCTGGGGAGGGCGGGGTATAAATAAAAGTTGTTGTTGTTGTAAGAGAATTTGCACTAAAATGCAAATGCAAGTGTGAGGATTGTTGTTGTTTTATAATGTAAATTGATATGGAAATGTGGAGAACTGAATTTAAGATTGAAAATATGAGGAATTTAGAGAGACCAAAACTGACAGATTTTCCCATTCCTACGTGGAAGGAACCCCAACTAAATTCAATAGCAGTTACCTCTAAGTAGGCATGAGACTGAAGCAGCTGCCAATATGTGGATTTCTCCCATTTAAGTGAAGCTCTTTCTCCAGCATCTCAGCCAGCTGAAACAAGCATGAGATAGACTAGGAGAAAAGCTCCTTGGTACAAATGTTGTGCAAACAAATAATTTTGTAATAAACAGCGTGTAGAGAAAAGGTTAGTGCTTGTACCAATTACACCTCGGGTTACTGTTTTATGATCCTTAGAATATGAAATGGCATTTCTCTGTCAGGTCTTCCCCTGGTAAACAAATTATGAAATGAATTATTACTCACAAATGCATGAGAATATGACACGGCGGATGCACACCTAAAAAGACCAGACTGCTGAATAGATTATAAAGATGGGCTTTATCGCCCATTTCTTGCACAACTTCAATAATAGATGAATAACACTCTTGTTTTGGGGAGTGTGCTGTTCAGACAGCAGAGGGCCATTTGTTTTATCCCAGATATAATTAATTAACACCTCACAGGAGTTACAAAATTAAAAATATTTTTAATGCAACTTTCAAAATAAAAGAAATGAAGAAAGTGATGTGGTTGCAATGTGAGATGACACTGGGAAACCCTGTGGCTTTTTTTAAAGTTGAACAGTGACTGGTCCATAGTTCAATGGCAGTACTATCTTGTTTTACACCAAAAAGTCCCAGGTTTAGTCCCCACCACATCCAGGCAGGGCTGGGAATATCCATGGAGAGCCACTGCCAGCCAAGTGTAAACACAGAGGCATATGGGCCAATAGTCTGACTCAGTATAAGGCTGCATCCTATGTTCTTATGACTTATGGACAGGAGAGATCTAATTCATATTGCAGGCTGAGAAGATGAGCTAATTCTTTTCTCCTGTGCCATTTTCCTGTTTAAAAAACAAAAACAAAAAAAAAACATGTTCTGGCTCCTGTGTTAATGCAGAGTTCTAACATCCAAAAATGACTGGAAAAATGGGTCCTACATATTTGCCACTTCTGAATGGAGCGGCATTTTATGCCTATTTAATGTGCCATAACTCTTGAGTATTCGCTTGCAATCCTGCAAGCTGTTATTGTAAACATTTTGTACCAGATGGGTGTCCCTAGTCCAGGCAATGTCAGGGCCCTAATCATATAGAGTGGTACCTTGGGTTACGTACTTAATTCGTTCCGGACGTCCGTTCTTAACCTGAAACTGTTCTTAACCTGAAGCACCACTTTAGCTAATGGGGCCTCCTGCTACCGCTGCGCCGCCCCTGCACGATTTCTGTTCTCATCCTGAAGCAAAGTTCTTAACCTGAAGCACTATTTCTGGGTTAGCGGAGTCTGTAACCTGAAGCGTATGAAACCTGAGGTACCACTGTATAGCTTTCTAAAAGGGGGTGGGTGGGTGGGTGAGAAAGAGAGAGAAGGAGAGAGAAAGTGGCTATATTTATTTTGACTTTCTTTTCTGGTAATCTTTGATTGAGATGAGAATGAAGAGGGCTAGGGAGGATAAGGTGTCTAGACCATACCTAGTATGTATAACCTTATGGGGTTTTAGCTCAGTGTTTTAAACATTTGTCAAGAACTTCTACAAACAAACAAACACACATACATACACACTAGGGAGGAATCTACACACATATAAAAAAATGCTGTGAAAATGCTTTTTTTAAAAAAAAAGTTTTGAAAAATCCACTGAAATTACCATAGCTCTCTGTCACCATCTAGTGTCAGATTTGTATATTGCACTTTACAACACACTTAAAATGCTTTGTTTGCAGTTGTCCCAGGAATCTCGAACTGGAAACTCTAACAGTGTGACTGAATCATCTCTTTCTCGAATACGCTGCAGCACAGTGTCCCCCCCAGGAAATGCTGGACTCCCCGAAACCTCAGTGTCACAGGTTTCCCCCATCCCTGCTGTAGCAGCTGCATTGAGCATCTGGTCTTCTTTCTGCTATGTTGCAGAGTCACCACTGCAGATGGCCCTCCTCCAACCTACTAAAGATCAAGTGAGTCATTAAGCCAGTAGGGATTTCATTCAATACTCTAAAGCAGGGGTCTGCAACCCGCGGCTCCGGAGCCGCATGTGGCTCTTTTACACCTTTGCTGCGGCTCTGGGGCGGATACTAGCGAGGGGAGGAGGTGCATTGTGCGCCCTGACACTTCCCACTGTGGCGGGTGCTGTACTGGCTGTGACGTCGCATGGGGGGTGCGTGCATTAGTCACGCACCGTCCCAACGTCACCTTCCCCCCTGCCCGCTACATTGTAAGGGGCATGTACGCTGGTCACTGCATTGAAAGGGGGCATGTACGCTGGTCACTGTTTTGAAGGGGAGTGAAGAACACACACACACAAAAAGGTAACTTGTTAATTTAACGTTTATTTCTATGACGAGTAATTCTGAGGGGTCAAACAAAGAAATAATAAAAAAATGACAAAAAAGTTATTTTTATAATGACGAGTTTTGCGGCTCCCAGGTTTTTTTCCCTTCGGAAACGGGTCCAAGTGGCTCTTTTTGTCTTAAAGGTTGCAGACCCCTGCTCTAAAGCAGTTGACACTAGCATGGTAAACTGCAGCTAGAACTAGTGTTAATGGACAACCCACTTGCACTGGGTTGGCTCCTTTTAAAAAATACAAATCCAGCTGCACTTCAGTGCACGTGGAAGCAATTTCATGATGAATTCAGCTTGAAATAAACTAGTTATATTAAGGTAAAGTAATGCTCTAAAGAAGCTTAATATAATTTTCACATTCTTTCATCAGCTGACACTCTTACAAAATATACATTATCTTAATATGTAATGTGTATTTTGTAATGCTTGGCAATTATACATATATTCCAAATAAAGGCTGAATGAGACCAGTAGAACTGTGCAGATAATAAGGGGCAGAAACATTTAGGCCTGCAGGACATACTTATTTTAAATCAGAACATTTAAGTAATTGTGTTTTATCTTTAAAACACATGTTCCAGAATGTTAATAGCATGGCGGTCCTGTTTATTCAATAGCTTACAAAGAGAACAATAAGATATCATCAGAGTAACCACACAGGTCACTGCTTTGAAAGCAGACAGACCGGGGTGTGTGTGTGTATATATAAATGGAACTCTTTAAATATTAGTAGTCAGACTGATATCTGGACACTTGACAGTTGATAGGTTCTTTGATCTTTTGACTTAAGCCAATCTAAAGGGCAAGGATTTGGACACAGCAACGAGTGCAACCCAAACTGATGATTTGGCCAATTGACCTAGGGAACCAAGTATTAATACTCTGCCCTCATTTTGCTTAAGCAGATGGTAGTCTTTTTGTCATTAGCAGTGACCAGGGAGTTTCAGGGACCAAGGAAAATACAGAGAAGATGTCTAAGTAGAAAATGGTACAGTTACAGAAACATTAGCCTCAATGAACTGCTCAGATTGGGGTTTACTTCTTTCATGGCCATCTTTCATGGCTGCATGTCCTGGTGTAGTTTTGTGAGGGGAAGAGATCTGTATTTTCATTTTAAAACCTTTGTTGGATCTGCTCCAGTTTCCACCATGCTAGAAGTGCTATAAAAACAGGAAGCAGACTTATAAACATTGCACACACGCATCTGTGCGTGTGTGTAAAAGAGACTCTAAACCACATTTATTCAGCAATCTTGAATGGTGTTATTTCTTACCTCCTCAACATATATTTAGTTCTTTTAATTTTTGCTTTTGCAAATGATAACAAACTACTATTATGACTGAAGATGAGACTTCTATAAAAATGCAAACAAAATGTTGTGCTACAGGAAGGGGGCTGGGAAATAAATTTGTTGTTGTTGTTTAGTCATTTAGTCATGTCCGATTCTTCGTGACCCCATGGACCAGAGCACGCCAGGCACTCCTGTCTTCCACTGCCTCCCGCAGTTTGGTCAGACTCATGAAATAAATAGAAATAAATACAACTGCTTAATAGAGCCTCCTCAATTACTGGTATAGTAATGGAGATAACAGTCAATGAATCAATGACCTGGACTATGGAAGCTATAACCAGAAAATATGGCTGAAGTGCTGGCGAATGTATCATGTATGCTGTTAGGGAAATTGAATATGACAGAATGAAATTGTAATAGCAATATATACTGCCAGGTAGTGCAGGATACCGTTCAGATATGCATGTACATTCCACAGAAGCTTCATAAGTTGTGAGTCAAAGAATTGCCTGACAGCAACTTAGGCTGATGGCTCACCCAGTCCAATGTCTTATTCTCACTTTGTTCAACCAGATGGGAAGCCTGGAAGCAAGACATGAGAAGCAGACTCCCCACAATGCTTAGTGTACAACCCAAACTCCTTATCAGTCATATTGAATATATCTATCTAGAGTTTATCTTCACTTTCAGTGGAATCACATGATAATGGTTTCCATAGAATCAACATATTAGTGTTCTCACCCAGTGACAGAAGGAGGGAGGGGGTCCCATACAAGCGAAATATTTAGCACATCTCAGAGAAGGAAGGTGATAAGATAGCCATCTTTCAGATATACAAATATTCTCACATGACCTTTCTTCCTCTGACTGTGGTCCGAAAGGTACAAACTGGAAACAAATATGCACTCTACACCATATGATTGATTGATTATACAGGGTCTATAGCTTGGCTGTTAGTTACTGAAAGCAATCAGAAATCCCATAGCCATGTCACAAGGCTCAGTTTATATTTTTTTCTTCTATATGACTGGTTAAATAGCCTGTAACCGCCTCCAGTGGAAGCTTTAAGTGATTATGAACACTCCCGCTTTTCATTTCAAATTAGCTGGGATGGCTTGTCTATCATCCAAGGAGCTTTTAAATCAGTGACCTTAAAATCTGCTCAGCAGCAGGCATGCTAAAATGAAACTTCGCTTCACTTTAATTGGTTCATATTATCCTTTGTTTCTAACTACAGATTAGCCTAACTGATCCCAATATAATTCTAAAGGTTCTTCATTTCACATTCAAGAAAGAGAAACAAAGCATTGCTTGATGGAATGCAATGGTCATTTACTGGTATAGTCAGTGGTTTAAAAAATAAAGAGTTGATTTGTTTTTGCCTTGATTAACAAATTATTTGAGAACATATTTATTATTATTATGAATATTATTATTATTTTCTTGAATTTTTATGTATTGATATGTTCGTTAGATTGCTTATTTGTATTAAAGTCCTTATTAGGGCAATAATTTTGTTAAGCCAAACAAAATGTCACAAAACAAATGCAAGATTCCTGAAACCCTTCTTCAAGCTATATGGTGGGAGAGAGAAAAAAAACTAGAATAACACCAACAGCCTTTTCCCTCTCTTTCTATCCCACTCCATGGACTTTTTAATACATAGAGCCTGATGAACAGTTCTGGGAAACTTAAAAGTTTGCACTCTATGTTATGGCATTTTGGTTATGATGAGAAAGGTTTTTCTGTCTTATGGGCTTTTGATTTTTTCTAACGGTCCAACAATGCTACTATTTACAGGTACTTATTTTTAGCCTGCTTTTCTACCAAAAGTTATTCAAAACAGCTTACAAGTCAAAAACAAAAATCATCATTACCATAATCAATATGCATATTAAGTAGCCTGCACAGAGCAGCACAACAACAGCTGCAAAATAACCAATTGCAAAATAAAATGCATACAAAACTGTTTAAAATCAAATATCTATGAAAAGAAAAGAAAAGAAAAGAAAGTGTGGGAACCATATGGATTTTTAAAAGGGGGGAGTTCAACAACTTTGCTACTGCTAGTTTGTGTTTGATGCCCCACACCCAGCAAAACACACACACACACAGACACACACACACTCAGCACTTCTGATAGGCTAGGAAACAAGGCCACACTAGTTATTATCTCAGTTGCTGGTCCATTTCATACGGTGAAAGGCTGTGCTTGATACCCTGGGCCCAAGCTGTATGACAAGCACTTTGAACTGAATTACCATTAGAGACATGCTCACTGATGTCTACATCAGCTGATGTTTTGGACATGCAGCAAGCAGCAACACCAAATGCAGCATGTTACGGTAGTCCACCCTGGATTGATTAAAGCATGTGTGATGGGGCTGGTCAGCACAGCCACCACAAATTATTATGCCACCTCACCTATCACTGCTACTCCTCTGGTTGATCTCCCTTACCCTTCTCCTCTTTGTGGTGGCAGCTCCCCCTTTGTCTGTATCCCTGCTCTGCTTACATTTTCTTTGTTTTGCTTTACTGGCAGCAGCAGTGGCTAAGCCCTCCTCCTCCTCTCCTACCTCAACCTAAGAAGGGGAAGGGGATATTCATCCAAGCAAAGCATCCTGTGAACTCCCCTGAGATCTGTGGGTATATGGAGGTATATAAATTCAATAATAATAATAATAATAATAATAATAATAATAATAATAATGGGTGAGGTGGCCCGTAGCCACAGTTTCCTGGGGATCTGAGTTGATGGGTTTTTATTTTTCTTCTTACAATTTTATCTTTCTGGTACCTGCTGCCCCAGTTCTTCTTTAATTTAGTGTTTTGTAGCATCTTGATTGCATTGTTTTATCACATTGTTATCTTTCAACCTGTCATATCCCACCATCTGTCTATCTGGCATGTGTCTCTGTTACCTGCCTTAAACTTTTCAGATAGGTGGGATAAAAAAGGGTTTAAAATAAACTGCATACATCGTATAAAATGAATTAATTAAATAACCGTGGGTTCCAGCACAGGGGATACAACAAGCTCTCTGTGAATGAGGCTTTTTTTCTTTTAGCACTTGCAAAATCCCATGTAATTCTTGGAAATGGCTTTTCTATAAAAGCATTTGGTGGCTTTTATCATTCCAAGACAAAGAGAGATGTAAGACTCTCAATTCCCAGTGGTGACTCCTGCTTTTACTGCTGGAAAGATCACAAAAGAAAATGGATCACAGCCTGAATATAAGTGACCTTCACAATTACCTTCAAAAAATTAAAACAAAAATTAACAGGGCTTTGCAGAATGCATAAACTTGTTTCTTTCTTTTCCTTTTGCTGATAACATAGTTTCACTAATAAAATAACGTAGAGAAATGTCACTTCGCTCTCAAAACGCTAGAATTTCTATAACTGCCTGTCTGCCTCTAATTCTGTTGGATTGTTTTTCCTCCATAGCAACACCTTACCTGCATGATGGTAGCCAAGCTGAGGAACAAGATGTTGGACATTTGGTATGAACCAGCGGTGCTCTTCTTAAGAATAAAGGACTGGGGGGAAAGGATTTCAACTCCCTACTTTGTGTGCTTTCACCAAATACAAGCACATCAAAACGACAACAAAGAAATGGAACACATACCAATTCCACAGAGTTTAAGCCGAGTGATACAAAAGATAGACCAGCTAATAGCTCTTTCCATGAATTTGAAACCAATCAACGTAAACTTCTTAAAACTGTACAAAGTGGAAACTGTAATAGATTTTGTAAGAAAGCAGCCTGGGAAGATCATTTTGTAAAACATATCTAAAAAACAAAACAAGAAAAAGCAAAAAAAAAAAAAGTGAAAGGAATCGCTCGGCTCACTCTTGTCCTAGACATGGCAGCCCAATAGCTTATGCAGCTCTTATCTTCCCATTCTGTTTCCCAGTTCTGCAGAGAGGAATCACAGGCTATGCCAGATACAGTTTGCATGTCTTCTATATAACTTTGTCTTTGACTAGTCCAAGCATTGGGTTGGGAGAGCATACAGTTTAGGGACACTGATTCTACCTGCTTGCTGGGGGAACATTTCCTGCAGAATATTTATATTGCATTAAGTACAACACAGAGACACACAGAGAGAGAGAAGGAGAGAGGAAGAGGGAGAGACCCCCCACAATGTTATTCATTATCTTACTACAGGATGAAAGCTTGAAGGGGGGTTCTTCATGTGTTCAGAGGAACAATCTAATAATTCTCCCAATGACCAGGAATCCTACAGAATCAGGGTTCCCAGTCATGACGATTCTAAGCCCATTCAGGTGAATACATGAAGAATCCCACTTCAGACCTTCCCAAAGAATACAGAAAAGTCAGAGGTGGAGCTGGTGGGGTGATTAGGTGCAAGGCTGGTGCATACAGCCCCTATCTCCACTATTGTTTGAACCCAGAACAGAACTGAGGTCAGAACGAGTGCAGATGTGGGAGGGCTGCCTTAACTCAAGCACGGCCAAACTTCCAAGGACCACAGGTCAGTAGTGGGTGAGGCCAGAAGCAGTTCCTGAAATTTTTATCTTTGTATGGCAGGCTAGTTTGGATGCACACTCACACACCCCTCTCTATCCTTTTTTCAGGCAAGCAAGCTGCATGTTTGGAAGTCAGTGACATATTCAAGACAGGACAAAAAGCACTGAGGAGATGGCATCAGTGCAGCTAGTGCAAGGTACTGCTGTATCAACTGGAGAAAGGCAGAAGGCTAGGATCCTAGTGTTCACGCTAGGTCTGGCCAATCTGCAACTAATATTTCACATCCCCATTGGACTCCTTTGTGGACATTTCCTATCCGAGGAAAACCATCCATGCAAACAAACCCAATGAGGGCTGGAAGACCGTTCAATCTTTTATTTTTAAAAACGCTGATAAACCCAAATCCTACATGCCACCCACACTGCTCCAGTATCTAAACTGCCTAGATTTTAGACATTGTTTATACTATTTGACTTTGATTCTTTTGATTCTTTCATTATCCTCTAAACTCCAATAAGTGCAAACCAGCCTTTCTTTTTTTAAGGGGGAAAAATTGCTTACATGGTGAAAAATAAAATACACAAAGGCTTGCATGTAGCTCTGTTGTTAGAGCCTATTCTGCTTCAGCATTGTTAAGCCTGGATTTCAATCACGATTTTGAAGAAAAGCCAGTGACTAAAATCAATCGAACTACCCAGTCCTATTCATCAATTTTTGCTTTATTGGCAGCTTATGCTTGGAAAATTAAGTCTCACAAAAGGAACCTGGGGAGGGGCAGGACGTGTCTGCCTGATAGTTGTGTTGCCAGATATTATCTCGAAGACAAAGACCTGCTTAACACCAGGTCTTCGCAGCTCTTCTGATTGCAATCTCATTTCACTTGTCCTTGGGAGTGCTGTGTTTGCTGTGACCTCCAGCTTGTTAAATATTCAGCAGAAAGTTTATGGGCTTTCCCATAACCTTGATTAAAAGCCTATTGGGAACCTGAATGCTGAACCAAGAACTTCATTTTCTTCTTCTTTTCTTTTCATTCTGAAAAGCAACTGGAGTAGTTCATGCTGATTTCTGTTTTGTTAAGAGTACTTCTAATCAGCAGGCTGAGGGCCTAAAGATGGGACTGGGAATGTGGGGTGGGGAGACAAGAACAAGCCAAGAGCCAGTCCTGAATTGCCTTTGTCCTTTACAGCTAGAATCAATGTCAGCCACAATATTCAGTTTGCAAAGCTGGATCCCCTTGTCTTGAGAGGGAAATTAGATTGTGGATGTAAATAAGGTGGGCCTTAGGAGAAAATCCCCACTTATGGTTTTCTTCTTTCTCCTTTTATTGCACCAAACCACTTTGTATATGTGTGTTTGCTTATTTGCTCTCAGATATCTGTATGTGCTTTAACTACACATCTCCTTGAAAGACAACTCTTCCTCTAAACTATAATTTCAATCAAATGGTGCAGCACATTTAGATAAAGTGTTGTCTTTCAAGGAGATACAGAATTCAAAGCATGCATAGGGTTGTAGGTAGAGGAATCAAGAATGGGGAACAGGTAGACTCACAGAGCAATCCTAAGACCAGTTGGTGCTGGTTAAAGGGAAAGTCCCCCCCCTTTTTTTTACACTAGGGTGGTATAGCTTCAGGGATCAGAGATCAGGCTCCTTGGAAGATTTATATGGCTTTTGATCAAGTAGATCCAATGCTACCAATGGCCTATCCCTAATAAATTTTGAGGTTTTCTGAATACTATTGCCAGTGGTAGGCGATGAGTGTGGTCCTGAAAACGTACCCCTTTTGTACACACTGCAGGTAATCCATAGCAAATAGACATTCAGCCAAATGGGCCCTGTTCTTCATTCATTCCAAAATAAATGCACATCCATTTTGTCTGGTCACTGACCCTGTTAAATCACCATCCCTATTATGTCCCTTTACAGTGGTGCCTCGCAAGACGAAATTAATTCGTTCCGCAAGTTCTTTCGTCTTGCGAGTTTTTCGTCTTGCGAAGCACGGTTTCCCATAGGAATGCATTGAAAATTAATTAATGTGTCCAGGACCTCTTCTGAAGGTGGGCGGGGGGCAAAAGTCTTTGCTCCCCCCCGCCTGCCTTCAAAAGCCATCCGGAGGCTTTTAAATCGTCCTGGGACAGTCCTGGGGCGATTTAAAAGCCCCCGGGAAGGCAGGCAGGGGGGACAAAGACTTTTGCCCCCCGCCAGCCTTCAGAAGAGGTCCTGGAAGGCAGGCAGGGGGGACAAAGACTTTTGCCCCCCGCCCGCCTTTGGAAGAGGTCCAGGACCTCTTCTGAAGGCTGGCGGGGGACAAAAGTCTTTGTCCCCCCTGCCTGCCTTCTCAGGGGCTTTTAAATCGCCCCGGACAGCCTCCGCTGTCCCGGGGTTTTTTAGAATGCTGGCGGGCAGCAGCGAAGGCATTTTAAGATCGCCCCGGACAGCCTCCGCTGTCCCAGGGTTTTTTAGAATGCTGGCGGGTGGCATTCTATTATGTCCCTTTACAGTGGTGCCTCGCAAGACGAAATTAATTCGTTCCGCAAGTTCTTTCGTCTTGCGAGTTTTTCGTCTTGCGAAGCACGGTTTCCCATAGGAATGCATTGAAAATTAATTAATGCGTCCTGGACCTCTTCTGAAGGCGGGCGGGGGGCAAAAGTCTTTGTCCCCCCTGCCTGCCTTCCCGGGGGCTTTTAAATCGCCCCGAGACTGTCCCGGGGTGATTTAAAAGCCTCTGGACGGCTTTTGAAGGCAGGCGGGGGGAGCAAAGACTTATGCCCCCCCACCTTCAGAAGAGGTCCAGGATCTCTTCCGAAGGCAGGCGGGGGGCAAAAGTCTTTGCTCCCCCCTGCCTGCCTTTCCGGGAGAGCGGAAAACACAGCGCTGCCTTCCCGCTTTCCGCGGAAGGCAGGCAGGGGGGACAAAGACTTTTGCCCCCCGCCCGCCTTCGGAAGAGGTCCAGGACCTCTTCTGAAGGCTGGCGGGGGGCAAAAGTCTTTGCTCCCCCCCCCGCCTGCCTTCAAAAGCAGTCCGGGATAGCGGGAAGCGCTTCCCTGCTATCCTGGACCGCTTTTAAAATGCTGGCGGTGGGGAGCAAAGCCTTTCGCCCCTGCCGGCCTTCCTGGACCTCTTCCGAAGGCGGGCGGGGGGCAAAAGTCTTTGTCCCCCCTGCATGCCTTCCCGGGAGAGCGGGAAGGCAGCGCTGCGTTTTCCGCTCTCCCGGAAAGGCAGGCAGGGGGGAGCAAAGACTTTTGCCCCCCGCCAGCCTTCAGAAGAGGTCCTGGACCTCTTCTGAAGGCTGGCGGGGGGCAAAAGTCTTTGCTCCTCCCCGCCTGCCTTCAAAAGCCGTCGGGGGCTTTTAAATTGCCCCGGGACAGTCCCGGGGTGATTTAAAAGCCCCTGGGAAGGCAGGCAGGGGGGAGCAAAGACTTTTGCCCCCCGCCAGCCTTCAGAAGAGGTCCAGGACCTCTTCTGAAGGCGGGCGGGGGGCAAAAGTCTTTGCTCCCCCCGCCTGCCTTCAAAAGCCATCCGGGATAGCGGGAAGTGCTTCCCTGCTATCCCGGACCGCTTTTAAAATGCTGGCGGTGGGGAGCAAAACCTTTCGCCCCCGCCAGCCTTCCTGGACCTCTTCTGAAGTCCGGAGGGGGGCGAAAGGCTTTGCTCCCCACCGCCAGCATTTAAAAGAGGTCCCCGGATATTTCCCTACGGGCTTTCGTCTTGCGAAGCAAGCCCATAGGGAAAATCGTCTAGCGAAGCGACGCAAAAACCGAAAAACCCTTTCGTCTTGCGGGTTTTTCGTCTTGCGAGGCATTCGTCTTGCGGGGCACCACTGTATTACCTTCTTAAAATTATGGTAGCACAAATGGTAGTGTTGCCATTCTTAAGGATTTAGTACTCGGGATCTGCAAAATGTTAAATCTAAACGATGGATGGGTAGATATCTCTTGTGCACACATAGACAAAAACATGTGCATGAATGCTAAGGTGCCATGCTGTGTACAGCCTGCCATTGTACACTGTCACTGTTGATGTATATTTTGAACCACTCACAGTTTGTAGGCTACTTGTGCTTATGCAGTATATCAGGGGGGAGTAAATGCAGTGGATGGAGAGGCTGAAGATGTATAGGAGCATTAACGAGCTTGGGTCTGAAACGTCTTATATCTTCACTGATCCTTTACTGCGAATGCAACAAACTCTCTATAAATTATGAGAAGACAAAAATTTTGGTCTTCTCGAATGGTTGGAAATTAGAGAAATGGAAAATAAGAGGGCAAGAAATCCAACAAGTGAAAATCTATAGGTATCTGGGAATTTTATTCCAGAGCAATTTAGGGTGGGCAACCCATCGCACAAATGCCATAAAACAGGCAAAGTGCACCTCATCAGCAGTTGCCCGTTTTTATTATCAGAAAGGTAATCAATTTATTCCTGCGGCCAATCAGATATTTCAAACAAAAGTGCAATCCCAGATATTCTATGGAATCCCGCTATGGGTCCAAGCATATAACAGTGATTTAAAAAAGATCCACTCCAGCTTTCTGAGACGTATTCTTGGACTCCCAGCTATGATCAAATATGAAACAATGTGTGCAGAAATAGGCATACACACAATGGAATATTGGGCATGGTCCACCTCAATAAAGTACTGGTTACGCTGCCATTTTCGCTGCCCTCCATCAAGTCTGCTCGCTGATTTGCTCAATGACTCCTATAAATCAAGATGGTATCAGCACCTCGAAAAAAAGATTGAATCTTTAGGCATCGAGCTGGAGCCCCTGTACAATTCTAATGAGCAATACATTTTCCATAATATCCTAACTAGACTAAAGGATGTCGAGAGACAAAATATTATGGCAGCTGTAAACAAAATTTGCTCCCCTATATTCTATGATTTAAATATCTTAGATAGCAGAGCCAATTACGTCACTAAATTAATAATCCCAGCCCAACGTAGGGCTTTTATGCTGGCCCGTTTGAATGTTTTTCCCTCAGCATTTGTCAGGGGAAGATATCAAAACATTCCTAGAAACAAGAGATTCTGCAGATGTTCTATGAATGTCCCGGACACTGTAGAGCATATTCTCTTTCATTGCCCATTGTACAGTACGCTCCGTCAACGCGTGCTGTCCCCTCTCTTGGGTGGTCTGGAACCCCAGCAAGGTGAATGTGTGGGACTCTACCTATCCGACGTTGACCAAAGGGTAACGGCGGGGGTAGCCGAGTTTTTGGCAGCAGTCCTCCAAGGAGCAGGTTAACAAAGAAAACCATTGATTCTATATGTATATATATATATATATGTATGTAGCCAACTGCTGCCCTTTTATATATATTTTAAGGCTTTTATATGTTATTTTCTCTTCTATGGTTTTATTCGCATAATGCCTAATAAAGGTTTGATAAGTAAGTAAGTAAGTATAGGAGCAGAGAAAGTGTGGCCGGGTGGAGCTTGCAGCCTACACAGGAGGCTAAGGGCTCTTGTCCTGCTTCCTTACCCCAGGAAAAAAAAGTTCTTTAGTGGTCAATCAGAGCAATATGCAATTGGGTTTTTCTCCAGAATATTTGTTCCACTTTAGCATTAAAGAGCAGGTTTTCCATGGGGAAGGAGGAAACCATTCAGACCTATGCCTAGAAAATGCGGGTCAAGCAGAAAACCTCTTGGGCCCATGCTTTGTAGGCATGGGACAAGCAGAAGTGTGGATGAGCCCTAAGACAAAACCACAATTAATTTATTTCAGTTCCCTAGAATGAGGGACTATAGCAACCAAACCTAGAGGTTATATAGCTAGTACTGGAATTGATGTGGCTCTCTGGGGTCATGTGGTTTGTGACTTTTGTGTCCTGAGTTGAACTGTCTACATGATTCGAACATGTAAGAAATCAGCACTTGATTCATGAGGCTCTTGTCCAATGTGGTGGTGGACAAATACCAAATAAACATGCCTTCCTAATCACAGATCTGGGGATCCAAAGCTCAGAGAAGCATTACTCATTATTTTCTCAGCTGGAGATGGAACAAATAGGCGGCAGCTGGACGCCAAAAGAAGATTTATAGAAAGGAGTCAAAGGTATCTGGATTTTCATCCTAACAACAATCAATACAAAATGGTCGTGTTTCTCTCAGAAGTAAAACAGGTTCTTTAGGTACATAGCCAGTGCAAAAAAGGGAATATACTTTTTAGTGTTTTGTTACAGAAAACAGCATGTCTCTCTGTCTGACCCAGCTCTTTCGGTTTATTTGTGTCTGTTCCTGCCCTGTTAATAGATTATTCTCGCAACATCTCAAAAACAAAATAAAACTGCATGTTTCTACTACTATGTTGTATAAACAGAGAATTAATTGCTCCCAGTGAGATCCCAAGTCCATGGAAGAACATTCATTACCTCTTCCTACCTTAACTATTCTTGCAAAGAAAAGTTGCGCTCATTAAGCTTAGACTTCGGCAACCAAAACGAATCAAGAAAGAGATTTCATTACAGTGGTCAGCAAAATCATTGGCAACCCCAATCAACAAGCTCATAAAGGCTCTAACACTGAAAGACCTATTCCTGCTAATGAAGTGAGAATTCATTGATCCAACATGATTAGTTTCCAAACTACGAAGATAACAAACCTCCTTGCTCAAATGCTTTGTCACTCAAGAAATTTCCATCAGGAAAGTGCAAATGTTTAATAATGTATCAGAGAAGAGTTGATGATACATTGTAACAGGTCATCATTATTCATTTATGCGTCTTCAGCCAGGTAAACTGATGGGGTTTTGACAAGGGACTCCATAATAAAAGTCATATGGAACTTCATGGACACATTAAGAATTAAACAGATTCTGCACATTACAACACAATGACCCAACCTTTCCCTCTCCAACTGCCAGGAGCCAGAAATAAAGAGGATGAAAGTGCCCTGCATTAAATACCAACTTCCAATGACTAACATTTTTTAAAAAAAAGAAAATGCAATTTGTTTGGAAATGAAGTTGTATATAAAATTTGGATCATTTGAATAGTCCCCCACCACCACCACAACTGAACTGTCCCAGTCTGCACTGGATTTGCAACCAGTTTCATACATAAATAATTATAGCTGTTTTTGTGTATGAAATTGGTTTATATGGGTTTTCATTTTTGATGTTCCTTGTTGCTAAATCATGTTGAGATATTTCATAGGAAACAATTCATAAAGGAAGATGGGATGGAAATGTATAAATAAATGCAAATTCACTGGTGACGACACCACTTTAATTTCCTACGGTGACTCAGAATGATTCCCTTGGGCAAGGTGTGTATATGAATAGATCTATGCATGCTGTACACCTCTTACTAAGTGGTCTGTACAGATATTAGGTGGCCTATACAAGAAAATATTATTACTAATAACAACAATAATTAAAACATGAAGAGGTCAAGGTAGATCTGTAAGACTCTAACAAAGATGGTGACAGTGATAATGATACTGTTTTCCCTGGAAGTGATTTGCATCTCTGACCTATTTTGCTGTTGATGCCACCCTGCAGAGCCTAATAGAAGCTAAGGAAATGAAAATGAGAACAGAACCAAGAGTTTTTCATCTGACCTAAAGCAATTTCTGAAAATTGCAAAAAAAAAAAAATCTAACCACAAGGACGCTCATGCAATGATAACACCAGCTTTATTACACAATGACTCAGAATGAATCAGCACCAGCAGAAGCCAAAACTCACATTCAGCATTGTAGTTATGCAGAGTTTTGTCTGTTAACCTCAAGGTTAAAAATAAAAATACTTTAAAACAATTTTCATTGATCAAAAAATGCATTAATTTATAAATGGGATGTTGTGAAGAAAATAGAAAACGGAGTTATTGCCTTGTAACTTTTAAATAAATCATTGCTAACTTCATTACCTATGACGTGACTTCTTGGATTACAATAGGGTGATTCAGGCCTTGATTTTATTGTCTCTTTTTCTTTCTGTGATTAATTCTGTTCATCTTCTACAAGCCTTTGAGTGCAGATTTTTTTCTCCAAAGTCATAATATGAATTATTCAAGGACTTAAATGGGATTTAACCCAAAAGAACATGCTCCTAGACCACATGACCATGGACAAATGTCTGAAGTTGGGGGGAGAATATGTGCAAGTCTAGAACTGGAAATAATGATATCTTCTATGTGATTGCCCCACTGTCTCTATTTTATTTTATTTTATCTTATTTTATTTCCAAGAAACTCAAGATGGGGTCATATTTAGATATATGACTACCAACAGCTTAGAATCTCAGGTAACTTTTTGAATCTTGTCATTTTCTACAAGGTAAGAAGGGAACCTCCCACCTCCTCATTTTTTTTCATCACATCATTTTACATCTCCCCTTTGCACATGCAAATTGACGAGAAGCAAAACTTTATCTAAAGCATAGATTTTTGCCTTACTACCTAGGTATATTAGCTTCAGTGCTTCTTCATACCTACACTGTGTTCTCAGGGCACATCACAACACAATGCATCAGACTTGCAAGAGGCTTGGAGGTAATGAAATTTATTTCCTTGCTTTACTCTCCTTCACTACAGTCGTGAAATCAAAGCAACTGCACTGGCAAAACCTGTCACTCCAAGCAAACTTTGGCATAGAATTCCTAGCTCAAGCATCTGATTCTACTTAAACACAGTTGCAGGAAGGCACCGTTCAAATCTGGGATAGGTAATATTATTTATTTATTCTCACAAGATTTCTACACCACCTGATTGTAAAAATCAACAACCTCAAAGCAGTTTACTAATAGAACAAAACAATAAAAGTATCAGTAAAAACAATTTAAAACAAACAAACAAACAAACCAGCGACTTAAAACATTCAAAAAAATAATTAAAAGGATTGATAAGCTAAAAATAGTGTAAATGCATGTAGACATTTGGTCTTTCCTTCCCATATTGTTATGTTCCATCACTTTCATTGCCTCTTACAGTACAGGTCCTCCTATTTTCCTAAGATTAGTATTATCAATGTGTTAGGGAATATGAGTAACACACACAAACACATACAGCTGTTTTCGGGGGGTGCTCAGGGGACATCAATCTCCTTTGTGGATGGGGACATGAATATTCTCTCTCTCTTAAATTAGGATTGGGGGTTATGCATATTATTAATTTGCGCTGATGTTCATTATTTTTTTTTGTCTCCTTTATGTTTGTTTACTTTTAGGGGTGGGGGGAGAAATTAAATTCAGTTAGCATTTTCAGGTGTGCTTATCCAATTCACAACTTCAAAAACAAGCCATCCTTCAAAACTTTCATTTTTCTAAATTTTGGGATGCAATTCTTTAGTTGAGTGATGTGTACAAGAATGCATATGCTAGGATGAAGTGTGCATATGAATGCATATATTTGTGAAAATAACAAACAATCATGCTTTATAGTTGGGGAACTGTCTTTGCAAAAAGAAAAAGTTTATATTAGGGGGAAAATCCGTGCAAAATTGGGTATACAGTGGTACCTCTGGATGTGAACGGGATCTGTTCCAGAGCCCTATTCGCATCCTGAGAAGAACGCAACCCATGTCTGCATGTCTGCGTGTGCGCAGGTCGCTATTTGCCGCTTCTGTGTGACGTCATTTTGAGTTTCTGCGCATGCGCGAGTGGCGAAACCCGGAAGTAACCCATTCCATTACTTGCAGATCACCGCGGAACGCAACCTGAAAACGCTCAACCTGAAGTGTCTCTAACCCGAGGTATGACTGTATTGGGAGAAATGGGCACTATAATGCTGATGAATTTTCAAGGGGACTTTTTTAAAAATGCAAATTTGTGTGGGAATGTGGGTAAATGAATTTAAGACTGGAAAACTTGAAACCGAAAGAAACCAAAATGACAGATTTGCCTAACCCTATTTACACTATAGCTTTCCTCTACAGAAATGTTTTACATTTTTGTTCTTCTTGTTTTCCCATATCTTGACATGCTTTCTAGAGCAGTAGGATTAATTTCACCTGGCCACAGCCATCACCACTGCTTTGGCAAGGCTCATTATCGTTTGGCAGGTGCAGTTCCCTTCACCCTACAAATTTAGTCATGTCATACCATCTTCTCCTGCAAACACTGAGGGCAAATAGTTCCATCATTTGTGTTGCAACTGTCTGCTCTGTCTATAAAGCATGCCTAGCCATGGCCTGCTGTCTCTTTTGCCAATATGGAGTTTCCAAGGAACAATTTATTCCCACACAGTCTTAAACAATATACACCTTTCCATCTATGTTCTCTGATTTATTTCTATAGCTGCTACTTTAGACTATTTTTGTCCTTTCCATTTTATTACCAACACATGCCTCTCACCCTTGATTATCTTTTACACCTCCTTGTTTATTTGCAGATTTCTCTCCCTTCCCAGCTCACACTATATTTGCTGCTAAGTGGCATGCATAACCCTAGAAGCATCCATCAATATCTCTCTCTGGGGAAAAAAAAATCCATTTACTCTATCTGTCCTTTTCCTGCCTTGACTCATCTCATTTGATTTTCATAAGCACCACTGCTCTTTATCTAAAATCCCCTTGCCCCTGATCCTAAAAGGCATTGTGCTGATTTTCATCCCAGTTGACAAAAAAATTACATTTGCCATGCGTTTCTGGGAGTAAAACTATTGCACCTTTAATATCATTAGAAGCAAATTCAAAGTCAAGATTTTAAGCAAGGATATATCAATGAAAAATATGTTCATTTTCAATTTACATTGCATTTGGATGACTTGATTTTAGATACACGTGTATATGTAAACTGCAGTCATCTACACTGGGCAGGGTGAGGAAGAGGCTGCTCAGTGGTAGAGCACATGATTTTCATGCAGATGGTCCCAGGTTCAATTCCAGCATCTCCAGTTAAAGCATCCCAGGAAACTCTGATGGAGATCTCTGCCACAGGTGTGGGGAGCTCTACCCCTTCAGATGCTGCTGAAATACAACTCCCATCATCCCAGACAATTTACCAAGCTTGCTTGGGGCTGATTGGAGTTGTCATTCAGCAACATATGGAAGGTTAAAGTTTCCCACCCCAGTACTGCAAGTAGACAATACTGGGCAGCTTAGAGCTATGGTCTGATGCAGTATTGAGCACTCACACTTTATACCATGGGTGCCCTTTGTGGGATCACATGCAGCACTTTGGACTCCGGGGAACTTACCGGTTGTGTGGGCTGGCCTGCCTCTCAGGGCTACTCTTTGTAGGTTCACGCCCAGCCTCAGTTAAGTCAAATTACACTACTGGCAGGTGGAGCCAGTCACATAAATAGGGGATGGAGCCGGCAGCAGCCAGGCAGTTGGCTCAGGAGCTTCACCCACCCAACCCTCCCTTAGTTTAATGTTTCTTGTTTGCACATTAACCTTTTTCTTCCTGTTTAGTGGGGGCTGCTACATTCTTTTGACTGGTTGCTCTTGAACTGGGAAGAAATTTTCCTGCATTGGCAGGTTTTGTCTTCCCCGTAGCAATTCGTCACAACTTTGGCAGTTTAAGGCCTTGGGTGGAATCCTTTAGTCTTTTCTTCCCTAAATTGGGGTGGGGGTGGGGTTTTGAAATGATGACTCACTCCTCCCCTGCAGCGGCGATTCTAGCATCCTCCCTTAAAGGGGTTGTAATATGGGTGTCACTGGCCATACACTGAAAGGTTGTCAGTGAACTACCCTGCGTGCGGGGATATGGGCTCAGCTGCCTGCATACACATGCATCTTGCAGGGCACCCCCATATCCCATTTACCCTGAGAAGCCCAGTTCCTCCAGTTGGGGAGCTGGGAAGGATACACGCCCAATGCCTAAACCAAGGTCTTCCTACATTTGAAAGTTTAATAAAGTTGTGGCCAAATTTTAATTCTATAACATGCTGTCACAAGTCTTTATTCCTTTCAGGTGGTCCCTGGGGGCTGGGACGGTCACTGCCTGGTCACACAAAAGATAGTTTCATATAGTTATACAGTGAAAATTAGGGATTTTGGTACAGTGCATATTTTCCTCAAAAGGTGAGAAAGGCAAGGTTCTTTATCTTCACAAGATTATGGCCTTAGATCACTACTTTTATTTATCTCCACCCCCCCCCAGGTTACCTTTAAGAGGGAAAAACCCTCCCAAGGTGGCTTAAATAATATAATGCAATATGACTGGTATTAAAGTAACTGCAAATAAATGAATATAAACTACCAATGCATATCGTCTCCCTACCATAAATAAATAGGTATCCACCTAAACGACGTTAGAAATATAAACTTAGGAGAATGCCGGTGAAAACAAATGAGCCTTTAGGGTTCTCCTGAATGCCTGTAAAGATGGGGGCTCAACAGTTCTCATCTATTTCCAGGAAGATTGAGCCACTGGGAAAAAGTCCGCCTCCCGCTGCTCAATAACCTAAATGGGCACTAGTGCTGTGACAAAGCGTGTTCTCCTTCATGGAGAGTACGTGTTGCTGTGGGGGCCGCCAGGACACTCCAAAGTTGGGGGCGGGCTAATTGATTGTCGGCCACTGATGCGATTGGGGCTTCCCTTGTTGTTGGGAAGAAGTTAATGTTGCCATGTGTTGATTGACAGCCAGAAATGCTAAAACTCTTTGCACGAGGCTAGGGCTTCCTCTTTTTGCCCGTGCATCGGATTGCCCGTCCCTCCCTCCCTAGAATAGGGTTGTTCGCTTTGACCTTGCTATGCCTGTCATGGAGTCGTCTGCTTTGGAGCAGGGGCCCAGTAGGAATTTTGTCCATATGGCTGATTGGCTGGGGCCATTTGGTTTTTGCCTACTGCATAGCAAATCGTCACAACTTCTAAGGTTGCGGCTAGGCATTGGTTTATGGTTTGGTTGGTTGAGGGGCATGGATTGGCTGTGCCTGCCCCTCTAATGCTGCTGCTGCACGGGAATTCCGTTAAAGGAATTGGGGGCTAACTATTGCTTGTCCACTCTGTCAAGGGGGCTCGGGCCATAGCAATGAGCTCCTGGTTGCATTTGGGGAGGGCTGAGGGCAGGTTCCCTGCTCTGACGCTACCCCCAAGTGTATTCCCCTATTCTGACTTTCGCATCGTGCGGAATGTCAGTCTGTCCCCCATGGTGGGGGCAGATAGTCGCAACCAATGCCTAAGCAACCACTCACAAATTTGTATTTTAATAAAATTGTGGCCAAAATTATGCCAAAAATCTTAAACAAAAATTCTGTGTCATGTGTGAGTTATTGGGGTGGACCTGGGGACCTCGACACGCAATATCTGCCCTTCAGTTTCTGAAACGTTTTCTCATATGAAAGCAGCTTCCTTTATCTGCTCCATTTGCAAAGCACTAAATTATTTAGAACGTCACTGGAATTTCAGTGGGTACCAGGATTTGAGTTTTCCATATCTTTGTGTAGTGGCCAAGGGTAGTTTGGGCATGTGGAGGAGGATTCTCCTCCATCCACTTATGTGAATAAAAGCATCTACTCAGACACATGCGCACTCACATGTACACACACACACACACAAAATCTGGATCAGGACGATTAAATTGACCTTCAATTATTCCAATCTAAGTAAACATTCCAGTTCTGGAGCATGGCACAATCAATTATTTCAAAGTACTCTTTCGGAAAAAGTGATCATTGCTTTATGTGTGAATGCTTTCTCTGTACAAATAGATTATTGCAAGGACAAATGAAGGTGCTGGCAGGAAGGATAAGGTAGGCAGGGATTCAGAGACAGTCAGATAAATGTAGAACTGGAGGAGGAGGAGGAGGAGGATAGACATTTGAATAAGATGGGGAAAGCAAAGCAAAGATGGACTTGAAAATAAGCAGGTGGTGAGAGCAATATGGCAAAAAATGTACAAAAAGAATCTGGCATTTACAACTTTATTTTCTAAGTGATACATGCTGGCTTGCAGTTTGGCTATTCAAACACAATGCCAAGAATATTTCTGAGAAGACAACTTGCTGCATTAAGTACTTGACAAATTTTCAAGACTTCTGTTCCACTTCTTACAGCTGTACTGTAGAAGTCATTTACTTTATAGTAATCAGTTTGAGCTTAGCTGATTAAGCTTTTCCAGTGCTTTACTGACAGGGCAATCTGTAAGGAAAGTTAACACCAGTTTTTATCCCAGGAGACCAATCAACTTGCAACAGGATTGGTCAAGTACATTTTGGGTTTGTGTGACTCAAACCTCATTCCGTTCCATTTGAACGTGCAATGCTCCATCCTTTATATATCCCCTCAAGTATTTTCTAAGTTGTCCCCTTGGCTTGCAAGACCTGGAGCAGAAGCTCTTGGGTGCCTTTGTTGTCTGAAGCAGAATAAAAATAGGTGTGACAATTGAGTAGGGGTATCTGGACCCCTGGACTCCAACTCCCATCTGCCTGGGCTAGCATGGCCAATGATGGGAATTGCATTCCCCAAAGACCTAGGTGGCTGCCTCTGCAAAAAGTGGATGGTTAAGAGCAACCACTCCATTTTAATTGTGGTGTCTTTCTAAGAAAACACACAAGATATACTTAAGGAATGGCTTTGAGGTGCCCAATTGCCTCAGAGACAATGCCTAGCTTTCTTCCTCCCATCACAGCTCAGTTTCTGCCAAGGAAATCCTCCCCACTCGCAGCAGAGTAATGCCCCCCCCCCCGCATTAGTTAAGCCTATCTGCTGCTCTGAGCCAAGAAAGAGGGGGTCTGTAAGACTTCTGAAAGGAGAATCTCAATGGGAGGACTTCCCACTTGGATGTCTTTCCTCCCATTCACTGTGCTCATGAGAGTCACCAGGGAGGAAATGACAATAATATTATGAATGCCTTTCTTTCACGGTGGAACTCAAATTGGTGTACAGGGGCGTTCCTAGGCATTATCCCACACAGTCACTTACCATACTTAGACCCGCCAAGCTTTCACTAGCTACCTGTGGCCTTCACCCCATGCTGTGGAATTCCCCTTTGTCCCTGTAACAGAAATCATCTCTCTGAAGACTGAGGAACATTAGGTTACATCTACATAATTTCAAGCCCCCCACAGTTCTGAAAGAGCATTTTGCCCCATGGTAATTTGTATTGGACAAGATTAAATTGCATAGCCACTCTGAGATCGTGCTACTAGTCTCACGGGTCCTTGGGAAATAATAGCTGATGCCCTGGGGGTGGTGGAGAAAGAAAATAAGGAAGAAATTGTTATTAGCTTCAGAGGAAGAAGTATTTATCGTGCGGCACTACGGGAAATCTATAACAAGCGGAGGTTGACCCTTATATATCATGCTAAAAGAAAAGAAGCAGACAACTATTTTCCCCCCACTTCCTCCCTATATGAAGCTATTTCTTTGTCATCACCTTTATTATTGTGAAGATCCATTTTTCTCCCTCTTACGTCTAAAACGTAAGGGATGTGTGGAATGAGGACAGACTTCTCTTTCAAAGAAGGGAATGTTTTTCATGTCCTTGGGTTTTCAAGAATGTCTGATTGCAAGCAGACATTGAAGAAAAGCCCAGGGCTGGGCCAATACTTTCTGCTGCCAGAGGCAAAGGACAAGACGGGACCTCCCAAATTCCATGAAGAGAATCCAACAGGTCTGGCAACAACCCAGCAACCCACCCCCCATTTTAAAAGGGCATAGGATGTCAATCAAATCAACCAAAGGCCTAGTTAAAAAGAAATGTTTTTGCCTGGAACCTAAAGGTCTATAATGAAGAAACCAGCTGAACTTCCCTGAGGAGACCATTCCACAGATAGGGAACCTGCAGAGAAGGCCCATTCTCCTGTCACTGTCTGGACCTTTCAAGGAGGCACATGAAGAAGGACCTCAAAAGAAGATCTCAGGGTCCAGGTAGGTTCATATGGAAAGAGGCAGTCATTGAAGTATTGTTGTCCTGAGTCATTTAAGGCTTTATAGGTCAAAAGCAGCACTTTGAATTGGGCCTGGAAACTAATTGGTAACTGGTGCAGTGGGAACAGGATCGGTCTAATATGCCGTCTTGCTCCAGTGAGCAACCTGGCCACTGAATTCTGCATTAGCTGAATGAAATAAGCTTTGTGGAAAAAGTCACCTATTCACAAAACCATGAGGAATATTTGAGCTGAAATTATTAATACTAACTTGTAGTGGCCCGCTTTTGAATCATGGTTTGCAATACCCTGGGTTGTATCAATGCCACAGGTTCTCACAGTGCATAAATGCAGCAAATTTTGTACCATACTTTAAGCATTCAGTTGCCCAGCTCAGGCGTTTCCTCTCACGAGGTTCCATTTTGCATGTGGTGGGGAAGCAAAACACACTCACCGCTCCTTCCCACTGCATCATGTTCTTGATTGCTCATCCCTACATGGGGGACTTTGTCTGAAGTGGAGAGCTACTTTTTACTTAGGTTCCCATATGATATAGAAACCTATGTTAAGGTACTAGGGGCAGATAAGTTTGTCAATTTCTGTTTCTCCTCCTTTCTCGTTTTTTTCAGTTCTGAGTTCAGTTCCAAATATTACCCCTATTTTTATGATGATTTTTTTTTAACTATGAAAATTTGCCATCATTTTAGTGATAATTTCTCCCAATACAATTTCTTTTTGTATGCAGTTTTGGCTGCTATACACATTTTTTTTTATTGGATTTTGCTGCATCAGGTCAGTAGCCAATCTAGTCTAGTTCTCACAGTGGACTGATTAGAATCACATGAGTGAGAATGCCTGAGTAGCTCTGGATCTCTATAGGATCAGGTCACCAGATAGTACAAGGATATAATATTTTCTTCTCCTTGGTAAAGCACATCCAAGCCTCTGCTGTCATCTGATGAATACATCTGATAATTTATGGTGGAGTAAGGGTCAGAGAGCATCAAAAATTGAACTCAAGCAGAATACAGCTTGCACTTGAATACACAATGCCAGCAACCAAAGGGTGAGCTTTCCATTAATCGCATTGCCAATGACTTCAGCCCTGACCCATTCTGTAAATGTGGAAAGTAAATAAGCTTGTTGTGTGTGTTTCTTCCAAGGTCTCTGAAGAATAAATCTCAATCAAATGTGTTTGATTGAGGAGGTGCATTTATAGGTGGCTAATTTGTATTGTTATTCATCCACTTGCAACTCCCAAGATTTTAAAAGTGGTGTGTGTTGCTTACACTCATGCCTATTTATTCCTGAAAGGATCTCAGAGTAACTTCCTTTGCATCTCCCATTCACAGTTATTTTGTGTGAAATGACTAATTGGTCAAAATAATCAGTCTGGTGCAAACTATCCAAAAACTGAATATTTTGATATGATGTATAACATAATTAGTTGGCTTCAAGTAGGGATAGGGAGAGATTAGATTGTGTTGACATGTTAATGAAAAACTACATACTTTTTATTTATTGGACCAATATACAAACCAACACGGAGATATCCTTTGAAATTTGCACTTCTTCAAATGTTGCAGGCAAGTCAGTTCTCCACATGCAGAGAGACAAGGAGGGGCAGCTGCCCCCCAATCAATAACAATCAATAAAAATACATAGCAAACTGAGGTTCTGCCCCTCCCCTAACAAAAGCCTTGGTCCCCCCCCCCAAAGAAATCCTGGCTCCGCCTATGGTTCTCCAGTTAACCAGTTTGCACAAAAATGCATTTACTAGGTAAAGTGTGCGTACAATGCATAATGTTTCGTGGCATGACCCATAACTAGCAGTTCCCTAATAATAGTCTTTGATTCAGTCACTTTGGGTATTTAGGTACAGGAAGGGAACAGTTACCCTACATGTGCCCATTCAACCACTTTGATTGGAGGAATTGGCAATAGCCACATAATACCCATTCTGCAGCTGGAAGAACTCAATCATTTTGTGTGGCAGCACCTGCACTTTGGAACTCCCTGCCTATTGAGATCAAGCAGGTGCCTTCATTGTATTCTTTCCATTGCTTGCTAAAAAACATTCCTGTCTTGACAAGCTTGGGAAGTTGAGGTAATATTAATCTGTTTTATTATTTTAACTTTTATGTGTTTTAAAGTAGGGTTGTGGATTTACCTCGATTTCCTTGTTTTATTTTTCTGTAAACTACTTTGAGGTTTGGTTTGGTTTTACAATCAAGCAGTGCATAAATTTTATGAAATAAAAATAAATAAATTATGTTTGAGTCTGGGTTATGAGCTGGCCGCGATGCTTAATCTCTGGGCTCTGCGGGTGGAATAGGCCCTGCTTTTGAGGCTAAACTGCTTCATCATCCTGAAGCTATGGGGTCTCAAGGGGTGGTAGAGCAGCATAGGCCTTCCTACTCACTTTCTTGGTGTGGCCTGGGAATGGGAGTCAGGCTGGACAGCCATTCTGCCACTTCCAGTGTGGTGTAGTGGTTAAGAGCGGTAGTCTCCTAATCTGGGGAACCGGGTTTGCATCTCCGCTCCTCCACATGCAGCTGCTGGGTGACCTTGGGCCAGTCACGCTTCTTTGAAGTCTCTCAGCCCCACTCACCTTACAGTGTTTGTTGTGGGGGAGGAAGGGAAAGGAGAATGTTAGCAGCTTTGAGACTCCTTCGGGTAGTGATAAAGCAGGATATCAAATCTAAACTCTTCTCTTCTTCTTCTTCCTGCAGGCAGGGCTTAGCACCTTAGTAGCTGCAGTTTCCTTCAGGTTGAGGTTTCTTCCTACATCAATAGTGTTTTCCTTCTGCAGGGGATTTTATGGGTTTAATCTTGGACAAAGAGGCCCTACCTCAGTCCAGCCTTTGCGTCTATTTCTTTATTCTGATCAGCAGATACAAATAAGAAGATGATAAGCATGTGTCGTCAGATGAAGACTATTGGACTGAGAGAGTGAAGAGACACAGGTAGAAATCCACACCCAGAAATGAAGTTCACTGGGTGACCTGAACATCCCAGCCTAATCTACACCTGTGATCATAAAATGTGGGAAAAGCTGGAGAACCATGAGTGTTGCCTTGAGCTTCTTGGAACCAAACTCAGTTCTGCCACTTGATGGCATCAGGCCAATTCAGGCCCAATTGCTATGCCAGCTCTGATGCTCTGTAATGATCTGGTGCTACCTAACCAGGATTGAATTGTCTTGTTAGCATGCCCAGTGAGAAACTTAGGAACAGATTTTTTAAATTATAATTTTAATCATGTTTGAGGAACCTCTAGCCCTGCAGATGTTGCTGACCTGCAACTTCCATTAACCCTGATCATTAATCATGCGTGCTGAGGATGATGGAAATTGTAGTTTGACAACATCTTGAGCAGTGTTTCCCAACCTTGTGCCTCCAGCTGTTTTTGAACTACAACTCCCATCATCCCTGACTAGCAAGACCAGTGACAAGGTATGATGGGAATTGTAGTCCAAAAACAGCTGGAGGCACAAGGTTGGGAAACACTGATCTTGAGGACCAAAGGATCCCAACACCTGGTTTATAGTTTTTCCTGTCCTTATTTTTTTCAAGAATGGGGTGGAAATGCTGTTGATGAGGGGCAGAGGGAAATATGAGGAGAGAGGCTACCCCCTTGGTTGCCATTTGTCCTGTATTATGGAAAGGGAATAAAATAAACCAGTTTTTAAAGTCCCTATTTTATTATTGCCAAAGGATAAGAAGAAAAAAGAGCTTAAGATAGTCTGAAAATGTGATGGGGAAAGAGTGAGAGGAAATAGAGAAGGTCATAAAAAAGGATTGCCTCATTGCCTCATAAATAATAGAAATATAAATGTCATGTGAACTTTATTTTACAGCATGGGCTGCCTACTAAAAAAAAATAGAAGCAAAGGAAGACTCTTGTGAGGAGAAGGGCTACCTATTCTGTGTCACTGAAGATAGTCATTCATGCTCAGTGGCATTCCAGTCCTTCTGACATCAGCTTTCTATTGGCCAAGCACACCAGGTTCCATGTGTTTGTCATTTTCAAACAGAATTGACAAGATAAGGGATTGCTACACTCAGATCAGACTGTTCTCTCTGTCTCTGATAAATCCTCAGACTAATCCATACTGGGTTTAAGATCCTCGAGATAAACTCATCCTCAAAACTGCAAACGTAAATGGAACTCTGTCAACAGCTTCAACTTCATACATTAAAGAATGACTTCTTTCTCTCTGGGTTGCTATCCATTTTGACTTTTGGGGTTATTGCTAGTATAGGGCCCCATTGCTTGCTTTGAAATCACATGCACACCAATTTGGACCCCCTTTATACAGCTGACGCCCAGCACTTTTCACATCAGTAACAGCAGTGGGGAAAATGAAAGAAATCTGCTTTGTTTCTCCTTTGTATCCTGCTACAGCTGATGAACCTGTCTATTCCAGCCCTTGTCACTTCCACATACAGTATTTTGACCTGTAATTCCATTCCAGTTCCATGTTAATCTGCATTTTTGAAATCCATTCAAAATATTATTTACACGTGCATTATGAAAATAGGGATATGGTGTAAGTATAGGGGTGCAAGCTGCCAAGAGCTGCATCACAACATCCAGAGAAGCATGAAATCCAGTAAATAGCTGGATCAAATTCCTCAAGCATCCCTGGAAACACAGAGCTTTTGATGTCTTAGCTATTGTGGGATGAGCTCTTCAGCAAAGTGGTGGCTGTCAATGCAACACCGACACTTTCCCTAAAATAGCAGGGGAAACGAAAAAACATACATTGCAGGCTTTGCTCTGCAGTTTTGCACTAAAAACAATGACAAAGAGAAGTCTTGAAAAAGGGTGCATATTGTATTGTTACTATTGTTACTAGGTTAGGAAAAGTAGCGTCTCCTAACAACTCTTGGCACACTTTACAAAGTTCCCAGTATTATTTGGGGGAAGCCATGCAGTGAAAGTTGCAACAAAGTGATTTAAATGTATAGTGCAGATATGCCCTTAATAATGTGAACTGAACAAAGTTCTCCTCCATTCCTACTGAAAACTGTGTCATAGAAATTTGAAATGGAGAGGTCTGCCAGTAGTGATGATGGTTAAATGGAACCACCATGGGCAGGGTCAATGTGCCATTGAATGCCAGTTGCTGAATGGATCAGTGTGGAAACGTTTCTCAAAGGCATCTGGGTGGCTCCTGTAGAAGCAGGACACTGGAGTTTGGACAGATTCAGCACAATGCTTTTTATGTCCTTTGAAAGATAAGCAAAGGAATGCAAACTGAGGGAGCTGGCACACCTGTGACTGTAAGCCCCGTTCCATGCCCAATAAGCACAGGAAGCCTTTGCCTGGTGACACCCATAGATTGCAGCAAATTACTGGGCAAGGTTTTGCCCAGTATCTTCCACCTATGAGGGGAAAGCCTATATAAGGCTGCTTTTTTCTGGATCTCATAGCCTTTTTGCTTTAAGAGCTTCCCTCCCGCCCACCCACCCTCATGTTAGAGCCTTCACTGAACAATTTTGGGTCATTGGTTGACAGGGCTGTAAAGGATCCCCCCCCCATCAACCTGAATGACACTTGGTTGGGGGTTTCTTCTGCCTTCCCCTCAGTGAAATTATAGGTTTCCTTTGTTAGGCGGAAGAACATAGTTTGCATGAGGGTGGAAATGGCACTTGATGGGATCAGCATAATTAAGGGGACTCCCCATAAGGGGCCTGAGGGGAGCATTGTCCACAGCAACCCCAAGCATGTCTTCGGTATCTGCCTGGTGTGAATCTGCACCCTGGTCTGCCAGTGAGACCTTGCTTGCTTGGCTTGCACCACGGCAAGGTTCAACATTGGCTGACTCCCATCATGCAGGTTTGGAGCGATCCAAACCCAGCAGATCCATTCCATCAACATAGGGCTTGTGGAATGATGAAGTGATCCTGGGACCCAATGCCATGCCAACACTTGCCTTGTCTGCTGCTCTCAATAAATATTTGGCCTGATTTTATCCCATCACCATTGTGCAAGTTATTTTGCTGCTCTCACGGGTCACATAATGCACCTGCCTGGGCAATCCGCAAGCTGAACTGTTGTAGGCCAAATATAAGATGCTGCATCAAACAGTGAAATTTAATTTAGTGCCAGTCTTCATTTGTGAAGTTTTGTGAACATCAAAGAATTGTTTCTTCAATCTTCCCCTATGATATGAAAGTTTGGCACATCTAAAATATTTGCTGCTTTGATTTTCACCTATGGCTGTTATGGCCACTACTACCAAACCAAATTTGATGCTATCAAGATATAATCATACATTATTAAGAGTGTACAAAAGGACTGACTCATTTAAAATGAGAATGTTCAACCTACTCTGGGTTTTTTGATCTTCCCCAGTTTCCTCACCTTTTAATTCAAACATGCAACTAATGACTACCCAAGAAGTGATGTATGGGAATGGTCTCAGCGGGTCATCAAAAAAAGGGTTGACTTTTCTCAAAGCCTTATAGTAAAGTGTTCAGCTATTACATTCTCCCACCTATGTGCAGGCTAATTAGATTAAAGGTAGAAGATCAATCATGCAGTACTGTCTTGCTAAGATTAATTACTCTGCCCCTCTGCAAATTAATTATTAGCATACCACTTTGAAGATGGGAAAAATCAGTAGAGTTATGGAAGAACCCACAAGTGGACATCAACATGGGTGCATATGCACACACACAACACACAAACAATATATATATTTCTATAACCCAGTGACAGAGTCTACCTCTTGATTAAAATATACTGTTTCTTGAGCATTAAATGTTGTAGAACTTCGGTGCCATTTTTTCAAAAAAGTTGAGTACTTTGAGTACATTATTATCCTTAAAATTGTAAACATTTGATGCAGCTTTATTTCTCCATCTGAACTTAAAAGGGGCAAGAACATATATCCTTATTGGTGAGCTATGGCTCATTTTTTGTTTATTTTATGGCTACGTTATGGTTTTGTACACACAGTTTTATTATTCTATACTGAAAAATGCTACTTAAAAATTAGATAGATGATAGATAGATAGATAGATAGATAGATGATAGAGAATTAGCCCTGGCACACACACTTTTTCAAGTCTGAACCACCATTTTATATTGCATACTTTTTCGTTTTCGTTTTCATATCAAAGTCGTTTTTGACAAGGGATAAGATTTCGTTTATCTGGTTGACAGAAATCACAAACTCTACTAAATTGTTAATCCCATTGCTCTGCTCTAATCATTATTTGGACAGAACTATGAAAAGCAGTGATTTTGAAATCACAGTTTAGGGAAGCTAACAAGCCTTAAGAACAAGGAAGCCCAGAAGTCTTTGAACTACTCCACACAGGGCAAATTTAGGTAAACTGCCAGACCAAATGATTAAAAGCTCAAGGAGATTTCCTTTATAAACACTGTGTAAACTCCCCAAATGCCATGTGACTGACATAAGCCCCATCTACAACCTGGCCAGAGTAATTTAATCTATGATAACATTCCAAAACTGGCTACAAACCCTATACCTTGGAACTTCATGTCTATTGACACCAAGTACACTCCTGCTTGGTAGAAGTTTAAGACTCCTTCCTGGTAGAAGCACATGTAAAACACATTTCCTTTTAGTATATTGCTGACTTTAATGATATTTCAAATCATTAAATGCTTGTTTTTAACAGCATTTTATTGATAACTTTTGCGTTTTATTTTTTATAAACTGTTTGAAGGCTTTATTATAATCAAACAGCAAAGAAATTTTGTTCAATAAAATAAATGAAAGAACTCCGTACAGAATGCATACAGAACTAACACTTGTCCAAATCTCTTTTTTTTTAAAAGTAAAAGTTAAATGTTTGATAACTCACATGAACTCTTTTTTTCTATGTACTGCACTTTTAAAGTTCAGTTAATTCTTTCTCATTCATTCACACCACCACCCTAGGAAGTTAGCTGTGTTATTCTTCTAGTTGCTAGTTAAATTTAACTCGCTGGATATAGTCCAATTTTGCCAGCTGTCAGTGCAAATTAGGAGGGGCTATAGTTTGATGATTTGCATGTATACAGTCTCAGGTTCAATTATCCACATTCAAGTTCAGTTCACTCAAGCATTCAGTTGAAAAAAGTATATCTGCCACAAAACAGCTCTATGATTCTAGTTCTTGTTTTTATGGAAAACATTTCATATATCATACTCATCTGATGAGGGTGTATTGTGAACATCCTCAACATTTTTTTGTGTGGGAGTAGAATCACTAAAGAGCTACATCACAGTAAAAAATCCCAGACATGGTTGAAAACTACCAACATCAGAGGACACGACATCAATTGCATACGTCAAAGCACAGCTATTGAAGTCGAAATCACATTAGTTGGGGTATACATCTCCACACTGCAGAACACTAATTATTCTTGGTATTGGATTTCAACTTGAGCTGTCAGATAATTAGTCATCTAAGAAAAATAGGTGAGTCCAACCTCCTTGCAAACTTCTCACATCCGAAGACACATCTATCACCACATCAGCCATGAGGTAGTGATGTGTGCCACTACTTATCAAAGTATATATCATTAGGATCAAACTGACATTGCAGCTGTTTCAAATGGGACAAATACCCCTCCCTAAATTGGGGGGAAGAATCAGAAAAGGCAACAACTGATCCAATCTTGGTTTAAGCTGAAAACACAGCCCTTTTCTGGATTTACCATTAAGTTTTAAGTAAATGTGAGGGGGTTACAAGCTGTCTCTGTTACCATCCAACCTGTGCACTCTCTTGAAGTGGTGCTCCTGTACTCATGGAGACTTCCTGCATACTTTAGAACTTGTTGTGAAACATGAGCACTGGAGGCTTCCCTCGATTGTGTGGCTGGAACTAACATGTTTGTTGCTGCTGTCTCCTCTCATGAGTTTTTCCTCCATTAATTAATGATTGATTGATTGATTGATTGATTATCTGCAGATTTATAAAACATTTCCCAACCAAAAGGTACCAAAGCAGCATGCAATTAAAAAAAATCAAATACAAAAGATAACAGGCCCAAAACCAAAGAAAAACAAAACAATTCTATAACTGTGGAGTTATTATTCCATAATAGTCCATGAACATTAAAAATAAAAATAAAACTACAAACTTACAATTTGCTTTGCTGGATCAATGCCAGCCTGGATATATCTCTCTGAAATTATACAACAACCTAAAAAAAATCACCCCGTAAATAGTAGCATGCCCTTTAAGAAGCAAACAGCAAGTGTGATTTAATTTCATTATTAATTTCTGCCTCAGCTGCATTTTTCATCTTTTTGCAAACTCTTTATAGGCCCTTCAATTGCCCAGTCATATGAAAAGCCTGTCTTTGTATTTTACCCAAACAATGAAACATACACTGAAATTAAAAAAGAAGCACTCAAAGACAGCTACTGCTCTGTGTTTACTATTCCCTAAGGCACTTATTAGCTTAGACCCCACAGCTCTTCCGGTCCTGATTTCTATCCTGCTTTTCCACATAGGGCCTTCCTCCAAGAGCTGGGTTACTGCATCCTAAATACCACCAGTTTGGTCCGTATGGGTTCATCATCTGAATCTCAAAATGTAGCTCAGAAAATATTACTACAAGGCCCTTCAGCCATGGAGAAAATGATGACATTTGTCCTTTCAGGTGCAACAAAACAAATACTATTTGAATCAGAATAAATTGTCACTATACACTGGATGCTCATTTTGGACCCATGAATTCCCTAGAGTGACAAATGCCCATGATGCAACAGACTTACTGGACTCTGGATCTGAATTGCCATCTCCCTCTGTCCGACTGTTGGGTGATGTCTGCTCATAGTACTCCTCTTGCGGGAAACCAAGTGGCAGAGGATGTGCTGTGCTAGCGGTGCTGCTGGGCTCATGGTCTCCTAGCCCACTGTCACTGCAGCTTTCCTGAGAACCATCCGGCAGGTGAAATGTGACTCGGCGCTGCGACTGCAGAGGAGAGAAGAAAACCATATTGTTCCAGCAGTGTTCCCAGGTTGTTGTTGACTATAACCAACTGATGAAATGTGTTCTGCCCCGGTACCTATCAGGATGAACAAATCTGCCAATTTTGTTTTCTCTCCATTTCTCTTCCTACCCCCCAGTTCTCCACATTTCTACATCAGTTTTTTGGAAGTTATTTATATATATTTAAACAGTCCTCGTGGAAATTCATCAGCATTTATCCTAATGTACACACACGTGTGTACACAATTTTTCCTAATATGCATACCTTGCAGAGCAATTTTCCGTAATACAACACATTTCACATGTTATTTTTATTATTATACAGTATTCACATTACATTTTATTCATACTTTACCCTAGCATATTCATTTTTGTATACATTACATGGCCAAAGAACTGCATTGCCCATAAGGCAATACAGCCCTCAGGCTGAAAAGAAAGGTTCTACACCCCTGTCAAAGATGATACTATACAAAACAACTGTATTTTATAAGAAAGAGTAAAATTCACTTTAATATATTCAGTCTGACACTCTCATGTATTGGTTGTGTGTACTATTCTGATACTCTCTCTAACATCTATATTTCATATTTTTCGTAGAGAAAGAAAAAGGATATTTGAAAGAGATAGAACAGAATATTGGGAAGTACCAATGCTTCCATCCATCCATCAATCTAACCAAACAACCAAACAACTTTACCCCTTATATTTATGTTCTTTAGGGTGCAGGAAATCGCACATTACTTTGAACGTGACATTCAGAACAATACAAAGGATGTAAACATCCCCCTTTTTTAAATAAACCAACTGAAGGCTTTTGCGCTCACAAGATAATGCACATCAAATTACAGTCAGATTATTTTTAAACATCTAACATAAAACTGATATTTAAGATCTTAGGGAGTTCAGAAGCTTAGAGATGAGTAAGAATGACAGTACTTAATGTCTGTTTCTCCCAACAACCTACAAATGATTTTTTTCCCCTTTTAACTTTTCTTTATTCTACCACATTTCTTCCCGGCTATCAATATTTAATAACAATGAGTGATTTATCTTAAACAAACAAAGCACCCTACTCTCCAATTAAGAATATCTTTTTAATTGATAAGTAGTAGTCTCGTTTGACTGTTACTGTTCCCATGTCTAGGGGTCAGAAACCTTTTTCAGCCGTGGGCCAGTCCACCTTCCCTCAGACCATGTGGTGGGCTGGACTATATTTTAAAAAATATATGAACAAATTCCAATGCCCCACAAATAACCCAGAGATACATTTTAAATAAAAGGACACATTCTACTCATGTAAAAACATGCCGATTCCCAGACCGGCCACAGGCCGGATTGAGAAGGCGATTGGGCCACATCCGGCCCACGGGCCTTATGCTGCCTACCCCTGCTCTAATCCTTATGGAAACTTACCAGCATTTTAGGGCAAATTTCTCTTTATATACACATTTTTTTATGCAATTTTGCCTGATATACTCATTTTTGCAAACAGTTCCCTCCAATATAAGGCATATACAGTATGCATGCCATTTTCACAGATAGATACATTTTATGCTCACTTTCCCTTAATATGCACAGTTTGGGGCACATCATTTGGTTGGAGAACTGCACCCTAAAATTTAGAGAAATGTAAATTGCAAAGGATGGCTGTGTTTTGGTTTGCGTATTGTTTCAGAAAGTGCAAGTTATGCGCTCAGTAACATTAAAACTGAATCAAAATTATCCATTATTCCTAAACCCTGCTCCCCACTCCCATGTAGAGTACAATTGTGCCTGAAAAGAGCTTGCGTTTTCAACCAATTTCTCCATCTGAAAAAATATCTAAATGCCGAAGTGCTACAATGGAAGTATGGTATAGGTAACAAGAAACTCTAAAATTCTGTCACCTTTCCTAAAGGGTGAAATGTTCTATGACATATTTCATACTGTTATAATTTGTTTCCTGCAATAAAGGGAAATTATTTTTGCTCCCAAGGTTGCCGAAAGTGTAAATGCAATTCTTCTAAGGAATGTCAGGTGTCAAA
Source organism: Podarcis melisellensis (assembly GCF_964234715.1). Taxonomy (NCBI): domain Eukaryota; kingdom Metazoa; phylum Chordata; class Lepidosauria; order Squamata; family Lacertidae; genus Podarcis; species Podarcis melisellensis. The sequence continues at coordinate 36,110,893 of NC_138547.1, forward strand.
TAAGGTCATGCCATCAACCAGGGACATTTCCTGAGCAGTCATATTGAAGCAAAGAATTTTTTGAAGAGCAGAGGTTCTTGAAAAATGTCACTGGACAGGGTTCTGGTAGATCAGGGGTGGGGACACTATGAAATTCCCCATGTTTTTGGTCTACAACGCCAGTCAGTCCCATCTAGCATGGCCAGTGCTAAGGGATGGCTGGAGCTGGAATCTAACACCATCTGGATGGCCACATGCTTCTCATCCCTTTGCTAGAATATGGCCTAGATTATGGGGTGTTGCTTGGAGTGAGGTAGCTGTTAGAAATGAGGGAGAGACCTTCACTGATATTATTCACACACAAACGCTCAAACAAATATTGGCCAAATTCCAGTCAATGTCCCTGTAGTAAAACCATCACACCATGCCTATATTTATTTTAAAACTCAGAATATGCATTGCCCAACACATACTGTCATGCATTCTGTTCAGTAGGCAATATCCCTGGTGGATTTAGGTTGAAATCTCTCATATTTAATGAAGAGTTATCTTTTGTTCTTTTTAAAATAACGGGTGAGCATATTACACAATCCACCAATTGCTGGATTGATGGGACAATCTACTGGGTTGGTTAGATGTGAAAAGCTTAGTAAGACTTTAGACCTGTATTCTGACAAAAGAAGCACCACCCACTTAAGTAACTGTCCAAAAAGTTGAAGAAGAGCTGTGGCTCAATGGTGACTCATCTGCTTTACCTGCCAAATGTCCCACGTTCAATTTTTGGTATCTCTGGGTAAGACTGGGAGCGACCCTTGTCTGAAACACCTCTAAGAGCTATTGCCAGTAAGTGTAGACAGTACTAAACTAGATGGACCAATGGTTTCACTTAGCAGCTTGCTATATTCACATATGGTTTGACTCAATTAATCATATGCACCATCGGGGGAAATCCAAACCCCTGGCCTGCAGCTTACTGGTTTTATGGAGGGCCATGGAGTGGAAAGTGAGCACAAGGATGACTCTTTTCTATACCAGCTCGCTGGCTGATCTGGCAAGGAGCCCCATATTTCTATCAGGTGACAGCTGCAGGGCTAGCTCAGGGTCAAGCAGAACCTCTGAGCTCAGTTCTGGCCCCTCCCTCCCGAAAAACCCAATTTAAGTGGTGTCCTCTGGGTACCATCAATGGGAATTCCACTGCCAGCTGTTTGGATGCGCATATTGAAATGTTGCTCACTGGTGAGACTCCCCCACTGGAAATGGAATTCTCCCACCAGGAAAATCCAGCAGATCTTGGTGGAGGGACAATACTATTCAAACTGGGGGAGGGATTGCACATGCCAGACCATTATGGGGAAGGGCAGGTAAGAAATTGTATGTATAAATAAATAAATAATGCATGCACACAGCATGTGGTAATCAAATTAAGAAAAATGTGGAGGACTAGCCCACAATCCGTCTTATTTTGCTTCTATCTATACACGCTCCCTTTGGAAAACAAACAGGAAAACAGCTGGAGTCTGAGGATATTTTGCAATCTTATAAATTCAAATTGAAATGCCTGAAGGAAGAACTTTCAAAAATAAATGTGACAGAAGCTAACTCCCTGCTATTGGCAAAATTGTATTCGCATGTCTTGCTTGCGATTGCTGTAACGATGTCTGCAGGAATTCAGAAAATCGCAGCTCGTCTACTTCTCAGGGAAGGAGTAAAGAACACTTCCCCCCTCCTTTTGTATAATAATAATAATAATAATAATAATAATAATAATAATAATAATTTATTATTTGTACCCTGCCCATCTGGCTGGATTTCCCCAGCCACTCTGGGTGGCTTCCAACAAAGATTAAAAATACATTAAAACGTCACACATTAAAAACTTCAGATGTCTTCTAAATGTCAGGTAGTTGTATGTGCCTGTAAAACAATTGTCAAGGTAATAATGACATGATATAAAATGTTCCTAATTCTCTCCCCCCCCCCCCATGAATGCTTTCAAGTAGGTGGTTATAGGCCAAATCTTAAGCGGTCATAAATTCACCATCTTTTTCTGTGTCCCAGAAGAATTCAATCATACCTTATGAATGTGTGGCACAGGAAGATGAAGGTGTGTGTGTGTGTGTGTGTTCATCTCTAGGGTTATGGAAGAATTAAATTCTCTTTTAGGCATGATAGAACCTGGTAGCTAATTGGGGATGAAGTTCAGTGGGCAACTGAGAGAAGTAAGAAATACTTACATTTCTACTTTTTGCCTACCCATCCGTTTTGGAAGAAAAATGGTTGCCATGCTGCAATAAGCATGGGTGCAGATAAATGGCCATGCCCACTGCAGCAGGCTGACAGAACAGAACAGAAGACAAGCAAGCAAGCAATGTGGCAGTTGGGTAGCACAGGTGAGCTGTTAAGCTGCTTCAGAGGGTGGTTTGGGCAACTGCTCTCTGATGCGCACACAGTTAAGCATATCTAGAATGGTGTTTAAGGAAGTGGGAGATGCTCCAGAGAGCAGTTGAGCATACAGCTTTCTGAAGTGCCCTGCCTTCATCATATTTTGCTAGAATTGTATTTAAGGAGGGTGTGAAGTGATTTTAGAGGGTGAGTTGATGAGTGGGGCAAGCAGGGGTGGTAGCTCCTACTGCAATAATAGATTCTTTATTATATTACCAGCAGTAATGGCAAGCTCTGCCCATGGCACAGTTCAGGAAGCATTTGTTTTTTTCTGAGCTTTATTTGATAATTATCTGATTAACCTCAAAGTCTTATGCAGGTTTATTCCAAGGAAGCTATGGAAGGGAACCAAATCTAGGGAGAATGACCCTGTACTTTCCAGTCTCCAGATCCCAACCTACCTCATCCAACGGAAGCCTCTTCCCCACCTGATTGCTTTCCTTTCTGCTACTCCCTTGGTTTTTCCATTCCACTCGTTAATGTGAGGGCAGAAGGAAGGCAAACAGATAGCTGGGAATGGAGATTGGAGGCTTTTGTGCTGGATATATGTGGAGAAGAGGGTATGGTGTATGCTATGTTAATGGGAGGACAGCAACAATCACCCACCCACCCACTACAAATGAGAAAGAACTCATGGAATTTTCTGATCCAGTTCAGGACTTGCAAAGGCACAAGCAAGCAAAATATTTAGTAAAGGCCAAGAGTCCTCTTGGCATAGACCTCCCTCGCTCCCAGTACAGATCTTTCATAACAACCTGCTATGAAAAGGAACCAAGCGGTTGCCATCGCTGGAAAACTGGCATAATTAACCTCAAGAATTCCTTGACACAAAATATGTTGATGGCCAGTAGCTTTCCTTCTGGGCTTTTTATCACTTGAAGAAAATGGGGAGTGTAGCAATGATAAATACAACAATCCAGCAATATAGATACAAAATACCATTTACCAGCTGTGCTCTCAGTCCAAATTCAGAACAAACTGAAGGGCCAACAGAGAAACCTCATCTTAAAGTTGCATCTAAAGATGCCCTATTCACCTGGGGACAGACTGTCAGAGTCACTGAACATCAAGAACTGTCCTCTTCCAGTTTTCTCAGTGTTTCTGGTACTTAGCACATCTGAAAGGCAAGCCGCGAGCAATCACATCACTTCCTACACCTCCTTCCCCTTTTGCTGCCAAATCTCATCTTCCCTGGGAAACTATACACCAGGGGAGGGGGTAGTAACAAGTTAAACCCATGAGACTCTAGAACAGCTTTCCAAATGACAAGTTAAGAGCAGCCATATCTGATCCATCATTCCCAGTGGATTCCTTCTCTCCAGCATCATTAAGCTCTCCACCATCATCATTATATGGATGTGTGGATCTAGTTAGATCAACTTTATGTTCACTACAGTTGCTAATAAGATTGGTAAGGGCAGCATTCTCCCAACTGTTGGACAGAAGTGGAATTACATTTGACCTTAAAACTGAAGGTACCTTTTTATTTATTTTTATTTTACTTTATTTTGGAAATGATACTCCACTCTTCCACTGAAATAGGACACACAAGGTACTTTTTGAGTACATATGCAAAAGGAATAATGACCCATCTTCAGAAGATCTTGCCCTCCTGACTGGAACAATTGTTCTTACTATTCAGTGGGCAGCTTAGTATCAGTGCTCAACATCTTCTGGTACTTCTCACTGTTGCTAGCATTGCTGGCACTTCTTGTTATCTACTCTGGGCCCAGTAATTTTAATTGGTAATTGTGTATTAACAATATAAGTTTAATGTGTGTAAAAATATAATGTAAAAAATCTCTTTGACTGAAGTTAAAACTTACGTTAAGATTTGCATTTGCAAAACAGATAAGTTTGTATTAATTGAGAGGTTTCACTGACTTAAGTTTGCTAGGCTACCTGATTACTCATTGCCAAAAACTCAAGCTACAGATATCACACAGCAGGAAGCTGAAACTTGAGAAGTCAGGGTGTGCTTCCTCAGCAATTGCCCTTAGAATTAGCAGTAGTAGAAGGTAAGCTCCACAAAGATGAACAAGCTCAACATCAAAAACACTAAGATCATGGCCACTGGTCCCATAACCTCCTGGCAAATAGAAGGGGAAGGAATGGAGGCAGTGAGAGATTTAACTTTCTTGGGCTCCATGATCACTGCAGATGGTGACAGCAGCCACGAAATTAAAAGACGCCTGCTTCTTGGGAGAAAAGCGGTGACAAATCTAGACAGTGTCTTAAAAAGCAGAGACATAGCGTGTTCTCATTAAAGAGAGAGCACATGTTGCGGTTGGGGCCAGCAAAAACATCCCTAGTTGCCAGCCAGGCTGTGGCAAGGGAATTGAATGGATTGGTGGCTGCCGTTACTAGGGTAAATTGCATGTTGCCAATTAAGGGGTGGGATCAGAGGTTATTTATACTGGGTCCACTGAGTGTTCCTTTCTCTTTCGCTGTGGACACCGGATCACCCGCCCGCCCTCCCTTGAAAGGGCTTCTGCTTGACCTTGCTATGCCTGTCATGGGGTCGTTCGCCTTGGTGCGGGGGCCTGGTAGGAATTTACCTTTTGGCTGATTAGTGTGTGCCAATTGGGTTTTGCCTACTACGTAGCAAATCGTCACAACTTGTAAGGTTGGCGGTTAGGCATTGGTTAAATTGGTTGGTGGAGGGGTATGGATTGGCTGTGCCTACCCCTCCAATGCTGCTGCGGAATGGGAATTCCGTTAAAGGAATTCTGGGGCTTACCATCCCCTTGTCCAAACCCCTGGAATCGGGTGCGGGCCGTGTAAGACCCCAAGGCGCAGGCAGGGAGGAACTGAAGGGTCTGTTTCGCAGCCCCAGTTGCCCTGCTTGTTCCTCCACACTGACTTATGCTGGAATCCGGGAGTCAGTGCTATCCCCCAAGGCGGGGGGGGTAGCTAGTCATAACCAATGCCTAAGCAACCATTCACAATCTTGTATGATAATAAAGTTGTGGCCAAAATTATGCCAAAAACCTTAAACAAAAATTATGTGTGATGTGTGAGTTATTGGGGAAGGGATGTTTTTGGGACCTCAGCATGCAACACCTTGCCGACAAATTTAATTTAAAGTTTAGTTAAAGCTATTTAAAGTTAGTTAAAGCTATGGTTTTCCCAGTAGTGATGTATGGAAGTGAGAGCTGGACCATAAAGAAGGCTGATCGCCAAAGAATTGATGCTTTTAAATTATGGTGCTGGAGGAGATTCTTGAGAGTCCCATGGACTGCAAGAAGATCAAACCTATCCATTCTGAAGGAAATCAGCCCTGAGTGCTCATTGGGAGGACAGATCCTGAAGCTGAGTCTCCAATATATTGGCCACCTCATGAGAAGAGAAGACTCCCTGGAAAAGACCCTGATGTTGGGAAAGATGGAGGGCAGAAGGAGAAGGGGATGACAGAGGATGAGATGGTTGGACAGTGTTCTCGAAGCTACTAACATGAGCCTGACCAAACTGCGGGAGGCAGTGGAAGACAGGAGTGCCTGGCGTGCTCTGGTCCATGGGGTCACGAAGAGTCGGACATGACTAAATGACTAAACAACAACATTTACAAAAAGAAAAGCACAGACCAATAAATAAATATTAGAAAAGGCCTAGATTAGATGTGGATGCGTAAATTGTTTTTTAAAAAACATCAAGACTCTTTGCACTCTTTGCTCTCATTTTCTTCCCACCCAGGGCAGTCCTACCCTCTGCCTCTCCCTCAGAGCTGGCATATCACATGCCTCCTTCTCCACCTCTTTGCCTGCTTTCCAGCAGCTGCTATGAGCTGCCCAAGGGAGGAGGCCATGAAGAGGCACCAGGATGCCCCCTCGCGGCAGCTGCCACCACTGCTTGGGACAAGCGGATGCTCATTCTCCTCCCTGAGCTTGGCAGTGGTGGCACCAGCAGAGGAAATAGGTGCATTCCAGGATCAAATAGGAAGCCGGGACTGTCCCTGGAAAACTGGGTCACTTGGAGGGTATGCATACATAAGGAGAAACTGCTTTGCAAAAATCATATCGATAAGGCAAAACTGCAAAGAAAAATGTCTTAATAGAAATCCACACAAAAATACCGGTGAATTTTCCTGTTGACTTAAAAAATTGTCAGATTTGCTTATCATAATTTGTAGGCCTCATCACTTGTCAATAACACCAGTCTCTGATGCAGTCCCTTGTGGGCTGATTTCCCACATTTTGCTTGTTCCCTGAGGGTAATACAATTGGTGTACTTGTATCCATTGTGGCTGGTTCGTAAATACCTTCAAGCTAGCAAGTTCAATCCCCCTTAACTTATCAAAATTCACTAGGCCTAAACCGTTACCCAAATTCCTCAGATCTGTTTGAACAGTTCTCTTAAGTAGTGAAACCTCCACAGATGTCACACACAGTAGGAAGGTGATCTTCGCTATGCCTTTCATTGTTTGGGAATCTGATCAAAGGTGGATTTCAATGATTTATGAGAAGAAGCCAAAAGGATCACCTCCCAATCATTCTAATTCTCTTTCATGCCAAAAAACATAACATGTTTGATGTGTTAATCATCATTTTCCCTTAACAACATCTACCAATTAAACTATCATCTTTCACACTTATCAACATCACAAAAGAGCCACAGAACTGAAATAAAAGAGCAAATAAAAAAAGGAGGGGGATACAGCAACATTTAAAGTGTCACAGATATTTAATTTGGCTTTTGAAAGGCAGTTATTGTATGCTAACTAGATGTCAGAATGAGACCTAAAAAGCAGATTTTAAAATTTAATGTGTGCACAATCTTTCACATTGGCATATGATTAGTTTGAAATTGCTTATGCGATACCCAGCTAAGTGGTGCCTGGTGTGAGTGTTGCATCCCAGGGTTAAAGAAATGTATGTATGCCAGTTCTGTGCTTTGGTAGCTCATGTTATGGCAGGAAGTGTCAATTGAAGGTTCATCCACATTTCCACTTGTCCTGTGCCTAGAAACCACGGTTTTGAGAGGGTTTTCCACTTGTCCCATGATTTGTAGGCACAGGTCCAAGCAGTTTTTCACTTTTCCCACTACTTGCCTGTTTACAACTGAATCAGAACAAACATCAGTCTGAGGAAAAACTGATTCCATGCTAAATAGCAGGTTTTCCTGGGGCATAGAAGTATGGGCAAGCCCAGAGACTGGCTTAAAGAATGCTGCTCCTCCCCAACCCACCCAAAAATATTTGATCCACCCTTTCCTCCCAAGGAGCTCAGAGTGAACGTGGTTACCCTATTTTAGGCTCAACAAACATTGTGAGATAGGGCTGGGTGAGACTTGGTTAGTTATATGGTGAGCTGTGCCTCTTGCATCTCCCACCAGTGAAGCGGCCCTTAAACTGAGTCAGAAAATAGGTCATTCTAGCTCAGTGTTGTCTTCAGTGCCTGGCTCTCTCTAGGGCTTCAAGCAGGGGACTTCTCTCCTTGCCCTACTTGGGAGTTTCCAGGGTTTCAGGCAGGGAGTCTACCAGGAATTGCCAAGGGTTGAACCTGAGACCTTCTGCATGCAAAACAGGTGCTTCACCACTGATCTACAGCCTTCCCCTCAAAGCCTCCTGGGGAACAAACCATCTGCTTAGGCAGACATGTCTGGGCTGACTTCCACGGAGACCTGCTGTGACACATGGAACATCTGAGGACTAGAAGGAAGGCTTATAGTATCTTTGCTTTCCCAGAGACTCTTGCATCTTCCACAAGGTTCAGGGGCTCTGAGGAACATCAGTAGTATAGTGAGGAAGCTCTGGGTTTAGGAGCTCACACTATTTGCCAGTCAGCTGCAATGCAGTTATAATTCACATAGGTATTATTTTAAATAGCATCAACTGTTGATAAAAGCTCATTGTAAAAAAATACCCCTCAACCCTGTACATTTGCCTTTCTCCCTGTATATGCAGATAAGTGTGAATTTACATTTCATAAATGTGCTGTATTATTTATGATAACATCAGTTTTTAGAATTAGATTCTTTCCATTGTGTTTCAAGCAGCTACACTTCTTCCTTCCCTGTGTGCGGGTGCAGATTTACTCAATGGCGTAAGTTATTGCAATACCTTTTTCATTGTCCTCCGGACCCTCATTTTACATGGTAATGCTCAAGGTTAGACCATTAAGTGCCTGCATGATGAAGCAATATGAGCTCGAGGGATTTGGAGAAAGTTGGAAACAGCTGATCAAAAATCAATTTGCTCTTTTTTGCCTACCCCCTCCCACCCTTTCCCCTTAATTTTTCATTTAAAGGTCAAGTCCTTATGAAGCTAATATTCAGGAAGATAATTCTACAAGTGGGACCTGCAACCAAGTGTTGTAGTATAGAGTGTTCCCTATCCTGGATTCATCTATAGCCAGAATTTACTACTCCTCATCAGGCGTGTGCTTGCTTGCTTGCTTACTTACTTACACTTCACACACACACACACACACACACACACACACACACACACACACACTTCTGCTGATATCCTGGACTTAATTCTTCCCCTTTTCAGCATCCAACTCTCTGATCTTGAATAGGGGAATGAGTAGGGTCACACTCTCCACACCTCTCTCCTGACAAATGTTATTTGGAACATAACAGTAGGCTTCTTGCCATGCAATGCTTTCTTTGCAGAAACAACCTGTCATCCTGTTTCTCTATGACAGACATCTCTAAACAAGGAGAAAACTTATTATTCATTATTGCTAATTGATGCTTAAACATCCTAGACACGGTGTGTTAAGGACGATGGGAAGAATCCTGCTGCCTTGTTTTCTTCTAATCCTTGAGCAGAAATTATGGTGTGAGACCTATAAAACTGTCCTATATTTGCCGACTGGCCTTCGGTTTGGAACTAGAATCATTAAGCAGTCACACAGATGCCATCAATTAGCACTCTGAGCCATGGAGCTGGCACTAATTATAACCCCAATTGTCATTCTGAACTGCGAAGCCAAGATGTAAATTGGCAGGAAGGCTACAATCCTTTGTGGCTTTGCTTATCTCCACGCCCCTCAAAGGACAACTTGCTACAAATGCTGGAAATCAGTGCTTGTGCTAATGGCCCTTTTATCTTCAACATTCAGGAACCACCAGTTCAATGGCAAATGTGGCTTGCTTCAGGGAGGAACCGCTACGGAAACTGCCTGGCTCAAGGGGCCCATGTCCAGTTCCTCCTCTTCATCCCCATAACACAAAGGAAAGGATCATATAATGAATTTCTTCATTCCCTGCCCCTCATCAAAGGATGCTGACATGTTACCAATTTCAATTCTTCATTTTACAGGAGAAGAGAAAGTAAGGCACATTTGGGAGTGATGTTTTTTGGTCACATCTAGTTCCACCAATAGTTCAGTATCAGAACATCTGCTTCATCTGCAGGAGGTCTGATACTGAACTATGAACTATTAACTGCTCAGTTAATAGGAGCTCAAAAGCTCTGCTCACTTGTTAATGGCCTCCATGGGTAAAACAAGAACCACTGGTACTGGCCCCATCTTTCCACCTCCAGCATTCTTGTGTTGAGCACAAGTGCCTGACAGGGCTTTGTAAGCATATTTAGCTCAACATTATTACAGTTCTCTCTGTGATATGGAGCCCAGTACAATCAGAGCTTGCAATTTTGGGAAAACATGCATGTTTATGTACAAAACTTCTAGACCACACTTCACAAACAATAATATCTAATAATTAATAAAACCACTCATTAATAAAGCATGGCAGTGCTGAAAAGTTTCGATCTTTAGGTGGCCTTAATTAATTTCCTCCAAAAGCAGGAGAAACATGTTTCAACATGGTGATGGAATCCCAGTGAGGTTGTTGCCATCTGCTCCTCTAGGGAAACAGATTTCCATAGTCAAGGAGCCACAACAGAGTAGGCCCTATCTTGCTAGTACAGTCATTCCTTGGTTCTTGAACGCCTTGGTACTTATACATTGCGGCTACAAACCCGGAAGTAAGTGTTCCTTTTTTTGGAAGCTGAACATCCAACACGGCTTCTGATTGAGTGCAGGAAGCTCCTGTAGCCAATTGGAAGCCGCAACTTGGTTTTCGAACATTTTTGGAAGTTGAATGGACTTCCCGAACAAATTAGGTTCGAGAACCAAGGTACGACTGTACAGGACTTGGCTATGAATAGATCTTTGCCTGTGAAATTGACTTTGTAGTTTAAGCCGCATTAGGACGTTGGCATGGATGAAACTAAGATCATAATAGATATTTTATATTTTTATATAGTTTTAATTCTATTATTTGTTTTTATTGTTTATTAATTAAATTCATTTGGTATTTTGGTTTTTGGTTTAGTTTATTTAGGTTCTCAGCTTCACAAACAACAATAAAGAAAACAAATAAGACAATGTCCACAAATTAAATTTGTATACCGCCCTTCATCCAAAAATCACAGGGCTGTTCACAACAGAAAAATGCAAAATGCATAATAAAACAAAAACAAACCAATAACCCCCCCTCCAACAAACGCATTTAAAGGGTCATATTGTTAAATTGTTATTTTTCTATATTTTTTAGCTGTTCCCATTTTATTTGTAACTCACCTTCTGCCCCTGTAAGATAGTTAGGTTTCAGTGTTCTGTATCTTTCTCTATATGGCTCCTTCCCTTGCCAATGGAAGAAGGTATATCAGCTTCCTCTGCACTCTTCAGTCTATGCCTCTTTTGCTCCCATTCTTGCTCTCCTACTGAATGTGCACAGGTTTACCTTCTACACCTGGTGATAACCATCACTTCCAAAATAGCTGTGCCTTGCTTAAAACATGTTAGCTGCTGACAAAGAATTAAAGGAAGGAAATACTGGTGGTGATGAGCTTTACAGTGGTACCTCAGGTTACATATGCTTCAGGTTACATACGCTTCAGGTTACAGACTCCGCTAACCCAGAAATAGTACCTCGGGTTAAGAACTTTGCTTCAGGATAAGAACAGAAATCGTGTTCCGGCGGCGTGGCGGCAGCAGGAGGCCCCATTAGCTGAAGTGGTGCTTCAGGTTAAGAACAGTTTCATGTTAAGAACGGACCTCCAGAATGAATTAAGTACTTAACCCGAGATACCACTGTACTTCAGTTTTACAGTGTCTTTATGCTGCTGTTTTTATACTACCTTAAAGGCAAGAGACCAAGGCATTTAAAGAACAGCAGCCATTTCCCACAGGGTGGTGGATTTGGGTCCCTTAAATCAGAGTCCCTTGACTTTGGGGGGCAACAACGCTAATTATAACAAGCACAACAAGCACAACAACGCTAATTATAACAAGCACAACAAACATCTGCCCTCGTAGCATTTTCTATATAATGTTTCCAAAGAGAGAGATAAGCAACTCAGTAGAAAAGCTGCCAATTCCCATACAGACTCCGGTATCATACAATGAATGACAGCAATTTTGGATGGTGGGAGGTCGGAGTCACTAGTCCTGGGTTCCCAAAATGCGCAAAGGCTCTCATTTAAAGGTATTGGTAAATAAGTTCATTGTCCATATCATTGCAGCCAGGGGAAGAAAGGTGGCTGGAAGGTTACATTCCAATGGTTGGCCATAACAAGAAGAACACTAGTTTGGGACCTTTTGTTGGCTAGGAAAAGCTTTGCTCAGACTGCCAGTGGCCCTAGAACTTCAGAAATGAAGGGAAGGACACTTTAGTTTGCAGAAAAGAAACAAGGGCCACTGACTCATAATGATTCTGATGTGCTTTAAGCCACATCAAAAGATAGTTACAGATAGGTAGCCGTGTTGGTCTGCCATAGTCAAAACAAAAAAAATTCCTTCCAGTAGCACCTTAAAGACCAACTAAGTTAGTTTTTGGTATGAGCTTTCATGTGCATGCACACTTCTTCAGATACACACCTTCCAGTAGCACCTTAAAGACCAACTAAGTTAGTTTTTGGTATGAGCTTTCATGTGCATGCACACTTCTTCAGTGTATCTGAAGAAGTGTGCATGAACACGAAAGCTCATACCAAAAACTAACTTAGTTGGTCTTTAAGGTGCTACTGGAAGGAATTTTTTTTTATTATCAAAAGATAGAATACACACACACACACACACACAAAATTAATTTTAAAATGTTCATTTTTTAAAAAGGAAAAACTTAACTGAGTTTAGCAAATTAACTATGAGTTTTGGGGAATAGCACAAACTGGCTCAAACCAATCACTGTAAAACTGTGTTAAAATATTTTTTTTGGGGGGGGGGGGAAAGAAGGTTGTCAGAAGCTACCCTAATTTTTCTGAGCTTTGCAATGGGTGTGGGAAGGGATGCAACGCATACTTAAATGGTTTCCTAAAAAGCTTTGGATTTCCCACCCATACCCAATGCTGTCCAAGCCACCAACTGATTTACATTCTAGCACTGTCCAATGTTCAATGTCAGTGGAGGAATGCCCTCACAATTAAAGACTGTAAATCCACTCATACAACGAAAACCTCATTCGCAACTGCATGCCCTCCAGGGACTCACAGGACAAATGGAAAGCATTGAGTGACTGCAGGAAAAAGGAGCTTCTTCCAATCAATAGCCCACCTGCCACTCCAACAAAACGTGGGTTTCCTTCATGTGTATTACTTTGCAAAGCTCTTCATCAGTGTCAATAGCAACATGGGAGCAGTTCTCAGGAAGCCTTTTGAAGTATCTCATGGGACAGGATGTCTGTTCACCTTGGTTTCATAATCATGGAAATAACTTTTCAACAAGGAGGAAAGGACTCTATATGATGCAAGCTTGCCTGGGTGGAGGGGTGTGTGTGTGCATGCATGTGTGTGTGCAAGCATGCATGTAGAAACTGTTGTATGGCTGGAATACAGCATACTGTATAAAGGTGTTGCATCTATGGGCCACCCACCCTGAAAACTTGTCCATAACAGCATGTGGCTGTCCAACTGAAATAGGGTTCCATACTCTGGATCTCTGTAAAAGGTCTATGTTTGTTCACTTGGCATCATTTATTGCGGGTGGAGGAGGCAACTCAGTAAAGAACTGACGAATGCACCAACCAAATCATTAAAACAATATCTGCTTCCTGCACAGTTGTGTTAACGTTCACTGGCAAGGCAGCATACTGAGTCATACTTTAGTCCATGCTGTTTGACTCCAAAGATGCCATTAGCACTTTCTCTGGATATACACACCTGTATGTGGAACTCACAGGATAATAATGACCTTATAAACTCTTAACAAGACTGAGAAATTGGCTGCTGTCAAAGGTGCACACTGCCAAATGTGGCATCTGTTGATAACAGGGATCACTTCATTAGTGGAACTGTTCAAATTACAGCCATAAGATTCCAAGAACTGAGAAAAACTGGCCCTGGCCAATCAGCGCCACTTTAACTTCAGACCTATATAAATTTGGCAAGAACTTTGTTAGAGCTGAGCTGGCTCAGAAATATGGATATGTCACCTCTATAGTGTTCCGATCCCTCTCTTTAAATTCATTTCAATGTCTAAGTGAATATTGGATTGCCTTGGAAAAACCAGGATGAAAAAGATTAGGTGCTGCAGTACATAGAGTCTTATTGGATCTACTGCAGTAGAGAATTTCATTTAAATCCACAATGGTTCATTTACCGAGGAAGCCATTCACAGAGGCAACAAAAGTTCTGTCAGTTCAGTACTGAAAACAGCTATGCACAGAGGCAGAAAGAATGACAGGGAACTGCACAAATCTAGCTCGTCTCCCCCCCTTCCTTTTTCACCCTAAAACATCTCTGAGAGATCCGTGCCTAAAGATTTTCTTGAAAACTTCCAATGAAGGAAGCTGCTTATTCCACTTGGGAATTGCTATGTTACCACCAAGTAAATTATCTGCCACCAACTGCAGTACAGGAAGGATCCCAAGAGAGGTAGTTGAAGAAAACATTAATGGTCTCTCCCCCACACTCCGCCACTCCAAAGGCCAACTACCACCAACAACCCTGTGGGAAGCTTCATAGCTGATGACTTCATAGAGTTGGTTCTCTGCCTTGTGGTTTTTGTACTTTATTGTTACTTGCAAGTCACTTTGGAAACATTTATATCATGAAAAGGGAGATAGAAGTAATTGCAGAAATAATCAAACAAACTAGGGGGTTTGCCAATAGCCACAACATTCCACATACCTCCCCACCCCCCATATTTTCCATTGCAAATATAAGCATTCCAAATTGGCAGCAGACATAAGAAAAGCAGTCAGCTATTAAGGGGTAGGGGGAGGAAGTGCAAGCTGATGAACAAGTGAGCTAATAGCAGATAATAGACAGTATGCAATGCACAACAATGACTGGTACCAGCAATAGGGAGCTGGTTGTGCTTTTGAATGGGAACTGCAATGTGCAATTTAGCAAAGGGACATAAGGACCTGCTTATCAAGCACTCATTCTGATTTGTTTTCACAAAGTTTGAGGCTGGCATGATGCTGGCTGTTATTGAGCAATCATTCTGACTTGTGTGCAGATGAGTTATATAACACTATACCCAGTGCTACTTTTCTACAAAAAAAGAGGTGCCAGAACTCACTGTGAACACCTTCCTTGTTCCCTTATAATGGCAATGGTGCCCACCTGACAGGTGCCAGAACTGAGTTCTGGTGAGTTCCAGCTGAAAAAATAGGCCCCAGTTGTGTCAAACAATGGTTGTTTCACACTTACCACTTCCTTCCCTATCAGTTTCAATACTGCAAAATGTCCAGACAGTTGGGGATGATTTGTTGCACAAGAGTGCCAAATTCATTTTAACAATTTGCTGTTGTAGGATTGATTCCTATCAACAGAATAGCAGTGGAAATGGATGAGAATGCACAGTATTTTGAATTTGCTCTGCAAAACCTGCACATTTTGTTTTGCAGATATGTGTCCTGAACATGCAGTGCTAACTTGTGGAAACATCCATGGCACACAGGAATGATCTGACCCATAGTGGCTGGTAGAGAGGAAGGCAGAGAGGCCAACAGTATGTAGAACTGGAGCCAGTGTCAGGCAGAGCCAACTAATTCTAGTGGTGCCCACATGTTCCTCCCTACTGAGTTCTGTTGTGGCAGCTTTCAGACTAAGGAGGAGGAGGAGGAGGAAGCTGACAGCCGGTGCCACCCCCTGGCAGGCAACTCGGGGCTGGCTGACAGCAGACTGAGCTTGATGTGGCAGGAATCCATTTCATACACCCTTACTCCTTCTGATAGAAAATTCCCAAAACATGTGTGCACGAAGGGAGGGGCTCTACTGGGCCAGACCCAAGGCATTTTGGCACCTGAGTCAAACCCAGCTGAGATGAGATGTGGAGTTAAATAATTCCATTGGAGCAAATTCAAATTACCGTGCACTCTCAGCCATGTTTTGTGGGGGGGGGGGGTTTAAAATGTGGATGGGATAGTCTCATTGTGAACCAGGGTGCAGTAACTGTTCTGCTACCATGATGCCACAGGCACTATGAAGAAACCGACCAACTGGTATGCATATGCGAAGTTGCCCTTGGATTTGAACACATTTGCTGTGTGTAAACATACAAGAAACGTTAAAAAGCCAGAAAAAACACACACAAAAAACACACCTTTATTACCTTATGGCTAACATGAGAGCCATAGTAAAGGGAGAATAGGTTTTCAATTCATTTAAATTTGAGAGAAGGCAGTGTGTGAATATGAGGTCACAGAAGATCATGTTAATGATAGGTGCAAAAATAAATACATCACAACTTCTGGCTGCTCATTTCTTTATTTGGCATTTAGAAAAAGAGGATGGGAAATAGGACCCTTTTCGCTCTTCAAAAAGGCAAAAAGTTGCATTAAAAAGAAGTCAAAATTATGAAAATTCATCACATACAACCTGGTTTAGAGGACCAAATGGCAGCCAATTTTTAGGTAAGAATAGTAAATTGTGCACACAGGTTTTTGTTGGCTGGCTCTGGACCAGCTGGGATTTCTTCTTATTTGCCGTACAGGAATATGAGGCTGCAAATTTAATTCATTCCATAGCTTTAAAAAGGCTGTTCTATATTCATGCTCCTGGAGATCATTTACTCAGTAGCTCTTGAAAAATGCATTGAATGTCGCATCTAGCATTTCTGGATTTCGTTTGTATTCTGTTTCTTTCCAAACCGCACACAAGAAGCACCCAGATTAATTTATACGGCATCCATTTCAATTTTTTGCTATAAGCATACATACACACTGAAGCAATTATTTGCTCCACGGGTCATAGAATCTAGCAACTTAGTGGTTAACTCAAAGGCTGGGAACGCAGAATGACAGACTGGGTCAAGCCAATTTCAAAACAACGGATGGTATTGCAGTACCTATTTTTATTTCTATTATTTTGTTCACTAGAATTTATACATCATTTGACTTCTAAACTACTCTGATGAAAGGCTGCCTCTGCTTCCTGTAAGCTCAACAACTTAATTTGGGCTGCTGGTACATTCCAAACATGAGTGATATGGGTAAAAACAAATTGATTTTAGATATATTTTCAATTACTGTTCCCTGACTGTTTGGAGCCATAATACAGAGACTGAAAGACATTCTTTAGATATTTCTCTTGATGTGCCTATGTTGTCATTACCCTCAGTAGCTCTTTGTGTATGTTGGTGTAACAGAGGTATGGCGGCACATCTTTAAAGGAAATGTAGATTTGTGCTATAACTGCATTTGCAGGCATTATGGATCCAGGAGCTCCTTCTGACAGTACCTTACTGGAATGTGCATTGCTGCAGTCTAGGTTTCTCCCATCTCACTCTTGTGATATTGGAAAAGATGGGCAAAGTTCAGGGAGCCCATTCTCTTCATGAATATTCAAGATGACTGTTAATGGGGACCAGTGGCGTCGCAACAGGTGACGGGGCAGTCTGCCGCAGGTGCCAGGTCTGGGGGGGTGTGACAAGAAGGCACCCTGCAGGGGCTCACGGCAGCATGAGCAGCCATCGCGCAGCTGCATTGGTAGGCTTCTCCATTCGCAGCTGCAGTCACAAGCAGAGGATCCCGTCAATGGCACCAAACTGCTATGTACAGCACATGTGCGGTGCCGCACATATGCGCTGTACATAGTGGTTTGCAGAGGTTGTTTGACTGGCCCATGAGCCATGCCCAAACCGAGCAGCCCACTCATACGCTGCACTAAACTAGCACAGCGCGACACGGGGACTTGCTTCCATGGTGCCAAAAATCGCGGGCACGTGCGCGATCCAGCCCATGGAGGGATCTCTGCAGAACCGATCCGACCCAGGCAAGATAAACCTTGCTGACCCCTGCTTTAGCTGAATAGTGCAGGTGTGCAATAGTAGACAACATATTATTCAAAATCAGACAGCTGCACATTCAATCCCCAGAACATCCAGTTAAACAAATATCCCAGATAAACAAGCCTGGGGAAAGTTCTTCATAAGACTTTGGAATGGCACTGCCAGATGTAGCTCTGGTACTGGGCTTGAGGGGCAAGTCATTTAATTCAGTATTAGGCAACATGTTTATAATAACTTCCCCAAAAAATCCACATATGCAATAATTTTGATATTAAAAACTTCAGGGTAAACATCCCCTACACAGGCACCACCCTGGCAGCTGTTTCTCCCTCCTTTTCTGGAAGCATTCGCACCTGTCTTGTCAAGCAGCTGCATATTCCTCTTCCAGTGAGTGCTACGACTTAATGTGCTAGTAGAATTGAGTAGAAGTATGGGTTATGCACTCCGATTTGTATGCAGATTACCAAACAGTCGCCTACAAATCTCAGAAGAGGGAGGTCGAGGGAGGCAGGGGAAAAGCAGAAACATGCATCCATGTGTGGTAAAAAAAGCACCCCAATTTACCTTGAAGTAAGATAACGTCGTTACTTTATATGCCTAGGAAAGAGTTTTCTGTAGGGCCCTAAGGGCATAGGAAACTGTCTTATCCCAAACCAGGGCACCGGTCTACTCATTTCAGTTTCATCAACATGGACTGACAGCAGCTCTCCCTTGTTTTGGACAGGGATCTTGCTCAGTTCTACCTAGAATGATCCTGAGACCTTCTACATGTGATTTAAACACTGAGCTGTGGTCCTTCCTCTCGCCACCCTAAAAGGAAGCCACAGAAGTTGCAGCAAGTGGGGACATCAGATTGCATCTTTCTTAGCTATCCCTTTCCTGCATATATTTG